>NC_133509.1:57112500-57416250 GCF_049354715.1 Callithrix jacchus
TCAACAAAATTCAACAGCCATTTATGCTAAAAACTCTCAATAAACTAGGTATCGATGGAACATATCTCAAAATAATAAAAGTTATTTATGACAAACCCACAGCCAATATCATACTGAACAGGCAAAAACTAGAGGCATTCCCTCTGAAAACTGGCACTAGACAAGGATGCCCTCTCTCACCATTCCTATTCAATGTAGTATTGGAAGTTCTAGCCAGAGCAATCAGGCAAGAAAAAGAATTAAAGGGTATTCAATTAGGAAAAGAGGAAGTCAGATTGTCTCTATTTGCAGACAGCATGATAGTATATTTAGAAGACCCCACTGTCTCAGCCCAAAATCTCCTTAAGCTGATAAGCAGCTTCAGCTAGGGCTCAGGATATAAAATCAATGTGCAGAAATCAAAAGCATTCCTATACACCAATAATAGACTTAAAGAGAGCCAAATCATTAGTGAACTCCCATTCACAATTGCTACAAAGAGAATAAAATACCTAGGAATACAACTAACAAAGCATGCGAAGGACTTCTTCAAGGAGAACTACAAACCACTGCTCAATGAAATAAGAGAGGACATAAACAGATGGAAAAACATTCCATGCTCCTGGTTAGGAAGAATCAATATTATGAAAATGGCCATACTGCCCAAAGTAATTTATAGATTCAACACTATCCCCATCAAACTACCTTTGACCTTCCTCACAGAACTGGAAAAAAAACACTTTAAACTTCATATGGAACCAAAAGAAAGCCCAAATAGCCAAGGCAACCCTAAGCATAAAGAACAAAGCTGGAGGCAGCATGCTACCTGACTTCAAACCATACTACAAGGCTACAGTAATAAAAACAGCATGGTACTGTTACTAAAACAGAGATATAGACCAATGGAACATAACAGAGGCCTCGGAGGCACCGCCACATATCTACAACCATCTGATCCTTGACAAACCTGGCAAAACCAAGAAATGGCAAAAGGATTCCCTGTTTAATAAATGGTGTTGGGAGAACTGGCTAGCCATGTGCAGAAAACTGAAACTGGACACCTTCCTTACCATACACTAAAATTAACTCCAGATACATTAAAGATTTAAACATAAGACTTAACACCATAAAAACAATAGAAGAAAACCTAAGCAAAACTATTTGGGACATAAGCATAGGCAAGGACTTCATGACTAAAACACCAAAAGCATTGCAACAAAAGCCAAAATAGACAAATGGGATCTAGTTAAGAGTTTCCGCACAGCAAAAGAAACAATCATCAGAGTGAACTGGCAACCAAGAGAATGGGGAAAAATTTTTGCAATCTACCTATCTGTCAAAGGGCTATCCAGAATCTACAAAGAACTAAAGCAGATTTACAAGAAAAAAACAAACAAACCCATTCAAAAGTGGGCAAAAGATATGAACAGACACTTTTCAAAAGAGGACATTTATGAGGCCAAAAAACATATGAAAAAATGCTCATCATCACTAGTCATTAGAGAAATGCGAATCAAAACCACACTGAGATACTGTCTCACACCAATTAGAATGGTGAACATTAAAAAATCTGGAGACAACAGATGATGGAGAGGATGTAGAGAAATAGGAACACTTTTACACTGTTGGTGGGAGTGTAAATTAGTTCAACCATTGTGGAAGACAGGGTGGTGATTCCTTGAGGTTCTAGAAATAGAAATTCCATTTGACCCAGCAATCCCATTACTGGGTATATACCCAAAGGATTATAAATCATTCTATTATAAAGACACATGCACACATATGTTCATTCTGGCACTGTTTACAATAACAAAGACCTGGAACCAACCCGAATGCCCATCAATGATAGACTAGACCAAAAAAATGTAGGACATATACACCATGAAACACTATGCAGCCATAAAAAAGGATGAGTTCATGTCCTTTGTAGGGACATGGATGAATCTGGAAACCATCATTCTCAGCAAACTGACACAAAAAGAGAAAACCAAACACCACATGGTCTCACTCATAGGTGAGTGTTGCACAATGAGAACACATGGGCACAGGGAGGGGAATGTCACATACTGGGGTCTGTTGGGGGTGGGGGGCTAGGAGAGGAACAGCAGGAAGTCGGGAGGTTGGGGAGGGATAACACTGGGAGAAATGCCTGATTTGGTGACGGGGAGATGAAGACAGCAAACCACCATGGCATGTGAGTTCTTGTGCAACAATCCTGCAAGATCTGCACGTGTACCCCAGAACTTAGAGTACAATTAAAAAAAAATTGGCCGGGCGCAGTGGCTCACGCCTGTAATGCTAGCACTTTGGGAGGCCGAGGTGGGTGGATCACCTGAGGTCAGGAGTTCAAGACCAGCCTGGCCATCATGGTAAAACCCCATGTTTAAAAAAAAAAAAAAAAAAAAAAAAAACTGAGACTGGACTTGAGTTCTGTCCATCCCCAACTAAAAGGGTAATTATTTATTCTTTCCATTATTTTTCCCCTCTGTCTGCTCCTGCTGATTTTCTTTCCCCTATTCTTACTAAACACTAATTCATCTTGCAAATATTAGTCACTTTAAGCCATAAAATAACCCATCACACTGAGAAATCTTGAGGTGTCAAACTTTCAGTGTGCATCAATTCTTGAAGAGTGTTGGGTCCTCACTAAAGAGCCAGGGAAGTCCTGGCACAGTGGCTCATTGGGAGGCACAGGCCAGCAGATGGCTTGAGCTCAGGTGTTCAAGCTCAGCCTGGACAACATGGTGAAACCCCATCTCCATTTAAAAGAAAAAACAAGCTAGGGGAATATCAGAATGGCTCTTCCTCTTCCCTCTTCCCTGCCCTTCCAGTCTATCCCATGAAGGAGCCAGAATGGCCACCAAAGAGGCAGCCACAGCAAGGCAGAGAACCAAGGAGGATGCTGGCCAAGGAGGCGGCAGCAGAGCTGGGGCTGAGAAGTTGACAGGGTCAAGAAAAATGGAGTGAACTTCTCCCATATGGACTGGAAGAAAGCTAGGGGAAAAGAAACTGAGCTACTGGATTGGAAATAGACATACTGGTATGAATCTATATTGCTAGATGATGATTAGACAGATAAGACAGATACAGATAATCAATGTGTGCATATGAACCCTAGTTCCAATGAGCCTGCTAAGCACCCAGATCTCGGTTTCTAAACACCGTCCTCCACTAAAATGAACCAGGAATCCTTGGAGAAATGACAGATTCCAGGGCTGGGGCATAAGATGAGTTTGGAATATCCTATAATATCAGAAAATAAGGAAGTACTCAAAGGATGATAGAAATATGCCCAAAGGATTGCTTATAGCCATTACTGGAAAAAAATGAAAGAAAAGAAAAAAGAAAGAAAGAAAGAAAGAAATATGCCCAAAGGAAATGGGTCTCCACTTTGAAAGGGTTTTCACTGACCAAAACTGAGACAATCAGCATTTTAATAAATGATGGTAACAGATCCTAATCTATTGACTGACACAGAAGTCTACGAGTTCACAATGATATGAATAAATGAGTGAATGAATGAAGAAGAAGTGAAAGTTTTTCTTTACAGAAGAATATCATCTAATAATATAGAAAAAGTTATGGACTTAAAAAATCACCACATAGGCCAGGTACATTGGCTCACGCCTGTAATAGTAGCACTTTAGGAGGCCAAGGCAGGCAGATTGCCTAAGCTCAGGAATTAGAGACCAGGCTGGGCAACATGGCGAATCCCTGTCTCTACTAAAAATACAAAGAATTATCTAGGTGTGGTGGTGCATGCCTGTAATCCCAGCTACTTGGGAGGCTGAGGCATAAGAATCACTTGAACCTGGCAGGTGGAGTTTGCAGTGAACTGAGATCATGCCACTGCACTCCAGCCTGGGCAACAGAGCGAGACTCCATCTCAAAAAAAAAATCACCATATGGCAACCATCACAGTGGTGACTGATTCAGGTAGGAGTCATCAATGAATACCAAGGCTGGTAGGTAAAGAAGAACAAGATATTAGCATAGTCTTTGACTATCACCTCACAAAATGCTATTCAATTACAAACAGAGAAATGTCTTTACAAAGAGATACTCGGCAGATATCAGCTAGGCTAGGTAATCAAGGTAAACATCACCAGCAATGGGACAGGTTGACATCAGATGTCTCCTGCTGGAATGCACTGAGAACAGCATGGCATTATTTTGAGGTGGCCACTCCTGCCAAAACTTTGTGACCTGAGTCTGGACAGGAGAAAGCATCAGACAAACCCCAACTGAGAGTACTTAGAGAATGAAATAGAATATACTGTTTAAAACTGTAAAGGTCACGAAAGACAAGGAAACATTAAGGAACAGTTCTAGACTGAAGAAGACTAAAAAGACATGACAACTAACACAATGTGATACTGGATCGCATTGTAGACTACAGAGAGAGAACGGGGCAGTCGGCAAAATTTGAACAGGGTTTGTGAATTGTATAGTAACATTACATCAATGTTGACTCCCTGAATTGGGATAGTTATACAGGAAAAATGTCCTTGTTCAGGGGAAATTCACTGTAGTATTTAGGGAATGGATCATCATGTTTGCAACTTGTTCTTCAATGGTCTGGAAAAAGAATCATCATATATGTTAGAGAGAGGAAAAAAAATGGCAAAATGTTAATAACTAGGAAATCTGGGTAGAGAAAATAAAGTTTTGTGTCCAAACTCCTGGATTGAAGGCAGGGCATGGTGGCACACGCCTGTAATCCCAGCTACTCAGGAGGCTGAGGCAGAATTGCTTGAACCTGGGAGAAGGAGGTTGCAGTGAGCCGAGATTGCACCACTGCACTCCAGCGTGGGCAACAAGAGCAAAACTCCGTCTCAAAAAAAAAAAGAAATCCTGGATTGTGATTACATGGGGTGTTCATTTCATAAAATTGTATTAAGCTGTACACTTTTGGTGTGTGCACTCCTCTTTATACATATTATATATTTTAAGAAGATTTTACTTAAAACAAGTATTAACCCTCCCCAGTCGGGCACAGTGGCTCACATCTGTAACCCCAGCACTTTGAGAGCCAAGGCGGGTGAATCACCTGAAGGTCAGGAGTTTGAGACCTGCCTGGCCAACATGTCTCTACCAAAAATACAAAAAATTAGCCAGGCATGGTGGTGGTCACCTGTAATACCAGCTACTTGGGAGGCTGAGGCAGGAGAATCGCTTGAACCCAGGAGGCGGAGGTTGCAGTGAGCCAAGATTGTGCCATTTCGCTCCAGCCTGGGCAAGAAGATGGAGACTCTGTCTCAGGGAAACAAACAAACAAACAAAAACCCTCCCCAAAAAATTTGGGATCGGGCTTATTTGATAACTTTATTTTGATATAATTTCAAATTTACAGAAAAATTGAGGAATCATACAAAGCATTCCTATACTCTTTCTCTAGATTCACTAATTGTTTACATTTGTCCCCTATTTTAACTTTTCCCTCTGCAAATATATATGTATATGTTTTTCCTGAACACTTTGAGATTAAGTGGCAAACATTATGCTTATTTGCCCCTAAATTCTTTAACGTGCATTTCCTGTGAATGAGGACATTCCCTTATAACCATAGTACAGTTATCAAAATCAGGAAATTTAACATTGATACAATATTATTTTCTTTTCTTTCTTTCTTTTTTTTTTTTTTCTTGAGAATGAGTCTCTTTCTGTTGCTCAGACTGGAGTACAATGGCGCAATCTCGGCTCATTGCAACCTCTGTCTCCCAGGTTCAAGCAATTCTCCTGCCTCAGCCTCCAGAGTAGCTGGAATAACAGGTGTATGCCACCACACCCGGCTATTCTTTGTATTTTTAGTAGAAACAGGGTTTTATCATGTTGATCAAGCTGGTCTTAAATTCCTGACCTCAGGTGATCCACCTGCCTCAACCTCCCAAAGTGCTGGGATTACAGGCGTGAGACACCGCACCCGGCCTACAATACCATTAATCCAGTACATAGTCACCTGTCATCAGTTATGATAACATGTCTTTCTTTAAAGTTAAGTCTCCAATTCCAGGATTATGTTATAACCAGTTGTCAAACTGAAAGAGTCCATCAGTTTTTCATGACCTTGACTTTTTTGAAGACTACAGGCCAGTTGTTTCTAGACTATCCCTCAATTGGGTTTTGTCTGATATTTCCTCATGATTAGATTCAGCATATGCATTTTTGGCAGGAATACCACTAAAATGATGTTGTGTCCTTCTTAATATACAACATCGGAAGGCCAGGCACAGTGTCTCAGGCCTGTAATTCCAGCACTTTGGGAGGCCAAGGCAGGCAGATGGCCTAAGGTCAGAAGTTCAAACCAGCCTGGCCAACATGGTGAAACCCAGTCTCTATTCAAAACACAAAAATTAGCTGGGCATGCTGGCAGGTGCCTGTAATCCCAGCTACCTCCAGCCTGGGAGACAGGACAAGACTATGTTTCAAAAAAAAAAAAAAAAGATCACATTAGCAATGCATGTTACTTGGTCCCATTATTAGTGATTACTTGCTTAAAGCAGGGGCTACCAGAGAGCTCCACTGCATAGTTGCTATTTTTCCCTTTGTAATGACTAGGTAACAAAAGGAAGATTGTTCAAGATTGTGTAAATGCCATGTTCCTCATCAAACTTCCTAACTAACTTTAGCTACCACTGATGCTTCTTGTCGGAAGCAATTATTAATATGGTAGTTATCAAATGGTGATTTTCTCATTCCATCATTCCTTCTATATTTGTCACACTTATTAGTTGCCATTCTGCTGTAAGAAGGTTTTCTGTTCTCTTCCTTTTATTAATTCCTTCACATACATCAGTTTGGACTCTTGGCTTCCTAGTCAGTGAGTTATTATGTGTTAACTATCACTGTAACTTTGAGGCTTAAATTGTCCCAGAATTGGCTAGTGGGGAATCCAAGATGCATTCTTGCCCTGACTTCCTCATTTCTAGCCAAGTCACCTTGTACTGTAAACTTGACACTAAAGTAAAATTACATTGTGCATTTGAGCTGCACAACCACAACATATGTATAGGAGAAAAGGCAATACAACATCAGAGAATAAAAAGGGGAAAGTAGGGAAATTCTATGACCTATAAGTAGCAAAATCTCCCTACTTTCAGCAATATAAGTTAACTCAAGGTAAATGACAGCAGCAAGGATAAGTGTTCAGGCTCCACTAAAATCTGCCATATTTGAAGGCTGGGTGCAGTGGCTCACTCCTGTAATCCCAGCACTTTGGGAGGCTGAGGCAGGTGGATCACCTGAGGTCAGGAGTTCCAGACAAGCCTGGCCAACATGGTGAAATCCCATCTCTACTAAAAATACAAAAAATTAGCCAGGCACGGTGGTGCATGCCTGTAATCCCAGCTACTTGGAAGGCTGAGGCAGGAGAATCACTTGAACCTAGGAGGCAGAGGTTGCAAGATAGCACCATTGCACTCCACCCTAGACAACAAGAGCAAAACTCTGTCTCAAAAAGGAAGGAAGGAAGGAAGGAAGAAGGAAGGAAGGAAGGGAGGGAGGGAGGGAGGGAGGGAGGGAGGGAGGGAGGGAGGGAGGGATCTGTCATGCTTCAAATCAGGAATAAAAAATAGTTAAAATTCAAAAAACTTTAGTCTTATTTTTTCTTTCTTGTAGAGGCCTCTTTTTCCAAAACTTCACAATGCTCAGTTCTCTTTCAATTTGGTCTAAAGCGCCACGTTAGCTGTCAACCAACAACACTAAGAACTAGAAGTTCATCTATAACTTTGCACAATACCCAAAAAATTGTTTATAAGACCAGGTTATCTTTTCTTATTTTTATCCAGTCTCATAGGGTGATGACACTTTTCAAATTAGCATTTTTTATTTACGGATAAAATGCTTCTCATACAATAATAAACCCTACTTTCTTGATCTTTAATAACAAACATAAAATCTCCAAGAAGCATCCTGCTTTTCAAAATCTAGATCATGTTAAATAACTTCTACATTTAAAGAGAGAGAAAAGCCCAGCCTAGGCAACATAGTGATGTTGCAGGACTTTCCTTAGCTCAGCTAAAGATGGGGTTCTTGTCTGTCCCACGGCCACGAAAATTTAGACTAATATACAGTTTAAAGGGTGAGTGAAATAGGGTTCTATTGAGTAAAAAAGGGGAAAAAAGGGGGGGAGACAAGGATCCTCCACAAGGTCAGAGTCCCCTGCTAGAGCGCTTCCTGCCCGCCCTTCAAATCTCAGGTTCCACACAGTTAGAGGAGGAGCCAGGCTCCTACCTGCTGTGAATGTCATGAACTTCCTGAGGCTCCACCTCAGTGGGCAGGCTGGCTGGAGTTTCTCCAGGGCCCCCCACCCACACCTGGCTGTCTCAGTGAGACCTCATTTTTATTTAAAAAAGAAAAATTTAATTAGCTAAGTATGATGGTGCACCCCTGTAGTCCTAGCTACTTGGGAGGCTGAGGAGGGAGGATGGGAGGTCAAGGCTGTGATGTTTGCACCACTGCACTCCAGACTGGGCAACAAGCAAGGCCTGACCTCAAAAACCAAAAAAAAAAAAAATCAATTAAAAAAAGAGGCCTGTCCGGTGGCTCACACCTAAAATCCCAGCACTTTGGGAGGCCCAGGTGGGTAGATCACAAGATCCTGGTCAACATGGTGAAACCCCATCTCTACTAAAAATACCAAAAAAAATTAGCTGGGCATGGTAGTGTGCGCCTGTAGTCCCAGCTACTCAGGAGGCTGAGGCAGGAGAATTGCTTGAACCCAGGAGGCAGAGGTTGTGGTGAGCCGAGATCATACCATTGTACTCCAGCCTGGGTAACAAGAGCAAAACTCTGTCCAAAAAAAAAATTAAAAAAAGAAAGAAGAGAGAAAAGCTGTCAAATGAAGTGGTTTTGTTTTTTTTGTTTGTTTGTTTGTTTTTTCTTATATAGAGCACTGTGAGTTACACTTAGGGGTGGCAGAAAAATCTCCAGAACTCTAAGTTTAATGAATAAAACCAATACATGCCACTGGGACATAAATGTTAAATGTCAGCAGACAGAAGTTAATCATAGCCTAAACAATTAATTAATATATCTACATCAAAAACTGGAAGGTTGAAACGTGGAGAATTGAAAGGGATTGGAAAGGCAAAATGTGTTAGGGATTAGCTAGCTAGCATGGTTCAAGGGACACTATATAACAAGCACTATCCTCTAATGAGACTCGTTACTTTAACCAGCTTCTGACACAATCAAACAGTAAGACCTCTCAAGCTGAAGACAGACCCCTAGTTGATTTCAACATCATTGGACAAAATTATACAAGGCCTATCTGAGTGCAATCAGTTTTTGGTGACGCCACTACTTCATGCTGCTACTTCTTCAAACTGCAGTAGATACAATGGAATTAAAGCTAAGCATATATAGTCATCCAAACTGCCTCGAAAGGTTAAAAAAGATGGAAAGAAAATTATATGTTGTTCTATAAAAACTAAGAAAGGAGAGTGTTAGCAAGAAAGATAATCAACAGTGTCAAATACCATTGAAAGAGAATGAGAGATGAGAAAAATCCACCCCGCCTCGGGATGAGGAACCCAGAGTTGCCTTCAGCAATAGGTTTGAGTGGCAGACATGAAGGCTGAGGGAGCAGCAGACAACAAGAGGGCAGAACAAGGAGTGACTCTGCATTGAGAAATGGAGTTCTGTCCTCAAACATGTAACAACAAAAGGATGAGGAAAATAGGATAAAAATTGCAGCAAGGTCAAATGAAGGCGTTGGGGTTTGGGGTTTTTGTTTTTTCAGCAAGGAGGAAAAAGGATTATGTATGCAGGCAGAGAAGAGAAGAAGAAATTAAAGGTGCTTAAGCTAGACAAAAAGGAGATAATTAAGAGAGAAAATCTTTGATTGCAGATGTTATAGTACCCACAAGGGAGAAAAGGAATAGAATAAAGAGGATTGAGAACATAAGGATAGTTTAAACTTAGAAAGAGAAAGTAAAGTTCCTCGCCTAAGATGGGGAAGGGAAATAAATAGCCACAGAGTTGTTCTGGAATGGATTAAAAGGCTTATCTCACCTGGTCTTAATTTGGCCAGCAAAGTAATAGCCCCTGTCAAAGGAGAAGGGGGCGCGGAGAGGCACCGAGAGGAGAGTGCAGGAGAGAAAAGGCTTAGAACAATGGCAGGCAGGAAACTGCAAAGAAATGGACACCTAGGGACCATCTTGGCCAACATGGTGAAACGCCGTCTCTACTAAAAAAAAAAGAAAAGAAATGGACACCTGACACCAAGTAGGTACTCAGTGGATGCTTGAATAAATCAATAAGACATTTTAAAAGGCCAGGCTCGGTGACTCATGACTTTAATCTTAGCACTTTGAGAGGCTGAAGAGGGATGATAACTTCAGGGCAGTTCAAGACCAGCCTGGGCAACATGGTGAGACCCCGTCTTTACAAAAGAGTAAAATAAAATAAAAGGTTTTTTAGCTCTTCAGGGGACATTGTCTGTAGGCATTCAAAATGGTCCAGCGTTTGACATACCGACGTAGGCCTTCCTACAATACAGCCTCTAACAAAACGAGGCTGTCCCGAACCCCTAGTAATAGAATTGTTTACCTTTATATCAAAAAGTTTGGGAAAGCACCAAAATCTGCATGTGGCGTGTGGCCCGGGCAGACTTTGAGGGGTTCATGCTGTAAGACCTAATGTTCTTATGAGGTTGTCCAAAACAAAGACACATGTCGGCAGGGCCTATGGTGGTTCCACGTGTGCTAAATGTGTTTGAGACAGGATCAAGCGTGCTTTCCTTATTGAGGAGCAGAAAATCGTTGTGAAGGTGTTGAAGGAGCAAGCACAGAGTTAGAAAGCTAAATAAAAAAATGAAACTTTTTTGAGTAATAAAAATGAAAAGACTTGCAAAAAAAAAGGTTTTTTAAGACATTTTAAACAAATAGCTGGTTAATAACAGGGAGAGCCACATTAATTAGATAATACGTTTTTCTCTAACTTGTAACTTTACCACTATAGTGTTGATAGTAGATTCACAGAATCAAAAGAAGGAAGGATAAATTACTGTCTTCACTGTGACCTGCTGGCTTTCTCCAGTGCTGGTAGAGGAGAAGTAAGAGCTCCAGGGTACCTAGGCTTTGCTTGTAAGGATAGCTTCAATATTGGTACACACTTTGAAACACGAGCTGGGTAAGAATTTAAGTGTAGCCAGAAAAAAAAAATCTTGGTATGAACTTCATTTATCAATACTTTATCATAAATTCATCATTGTATCTTCGAATTTGGGATTTTTTAAAATGTTGCCACCTTTTCTTTGTGAGGCTGTTCTCAACCATCTGCTCTTGGCACTTCACACCACTCACCTGAAGAGCTCAAGCAATCGTAGTTTCCGTGACCGCACTGGTGCTGACTAGAACAAAACATTTTCAGATCCTGTCTCTCCAGCGCCATAGTTGATCTATGTACGAGGTATCTCCACTTGAATAGCCCGCTACTATTGCAAATTCAGTATATTCAAAACCAAACCTGACACCTTTCCAAAAAAAACCCAGCTCCACTTCTGTAACTGGCAAGACCTAGTCAGGAGATAGAAACCATACCAGTATATAAACAGACAGAATTAACTATAAAGGATGATTAGTTATAAAGTTGTTAACTAGGTAACTGAGAGAGCAAAAAGAGAACTCTAAAGGACCACAGAGGTAGCAATTACAGAATGCAGTTGCCACCCCTACAGCTGAGGGAAGAGACTGGGGTGATTAAAACTTTGAAGCTTAAGGAAAGGCTCCTGCAGAACTGAAATTCATACATCTGAGGAGAGAGTACCACTGATGTCTCTGAGTGGGTGTAATAAGACCAGTTCTCAAGTATTAGAAAGATTGGAAACTGGATACAGCTCCTGAATGAGAGGCACTGCCAGGATGAAGAAGGCGGCTTGATGCTACTTACAGGACGCAATTAGATAGGAACCCCACATAGAACAAACAAAAGGAAATTCATTCTCCTACCTCCAGCCTTCCAGTCCCGCTCTAGCATCCCTCACTGGCAGAGTGAAACAGGAAGCCAGTTGGAGAAGCAGAAAAGCAGTTTGTTGAATACCAGCCCCAGAATTGCAAACCCAGCCCCAGTGGGTTTGGAACTAACAGACAATAACTTAGTAACTAATGCAGCTTCTGAACTATATTAGTTAGGGTCCAGCCAGAAAGCAGAAACCACTCTAAGTATTTCAAAAGGATTTTACCACAAGGAATTGGTACATGGGTAAGAGAAGAGTTAAGAAACCAAAAGGGGCACAATAAAGCAATCCAGAAATGCAATAGCAGGCGGCTGCCGCCACCTCCTAGTCTGGAGAGACAATGGGAATCAGTGGAGTTAGTGGAGCGCAGAATCTAAAGGCATCCAAGAGGCCGCAAAAATCATGGCAAGGTCTGCATGGATCATGGAGAGAAAGGCGGCCTAGCCAAGGAGGAAGAGAAGTTGCGGCTAGGAATAATACAGGGGCAGAGAGCAGGAAAGAACTACCCTGGGTTACCTTTCCCCACTCTCTACACTCTTGTGCCAGTGACTATTGTGAGCTTACAAGTACCTGAGACAGGTCTTACTCAATTTAGAAAGTTTATTTTGCCAAGGCTAAAGACATGCCTGTAACACAGCCTCAGGAGGCCCTGATAACATGCGACGAAGGTGGCTGGGGTACAGCTTGCTTTTATACATTTTAGAGAGACGTAAGACATCAATCAATACATGTCAGATTTACATTGGTTTGATCTGGAAGGGTGGAACAACTTGAAGGAGGGAGGTGGGTGATGGCCTTCCAGGTCACAGGTAGATTTAACAATTCTCTGATTGGCATAAGGTTGAAAGAGTTATTATCAATAGAAAGGAATGTCTGAGTTAACGATGAGCGGTTGTAGAAACCAAAGTTTTATCATGCAGTTGAAGCATCCAGGTAGCAGGCTTCCAAGAGAATAGACTGTACATGTATCTGATCAGACTTAAGATCTGTATTGATGTCAATGCTGGTCAGGCTTTTCCTGAATTCCAAAAGGGAGCAAGGTACAATGAGACATGACCGATCCCCTCTCCCATCAAGGTACAATGAGACATGACCGATCCCCTCTCCCATCAATGAGGCATGTCTGACCCCCGCTCCCATACAACTAGGTTGTGTAGTTCACAATGTACAAAGAAACCTTTAGGCTGAACTTAAAAGTAAAAAGGTGGCTTTAGGCTAAACTTCAGATTTAGCAGCTACCATGCTCATTCATTTACTTATTGTCTGTCACTGCTTTCACATTACAATGACAGTTCAGCATTTTGCAATACAGAAGACAGGTATGGCCCAAAATATTTACTTTCTGGCACCTTACAGAAAAGTTTGCTGATCCTGAAATTAAACTGACACTAATCTATTCTGTTACCAAACTAAGCTTCCTAAAATGCCCTTTCTCTGGCCAGGCACACTGGCTTATGCCTGTAATCCTAACACTTTGGGAGACTGAGGCGGGCAGATCACAAGGAGTTTGAGACCAGCCTGGCCAACATGATGAAACACCATCTCTATTAAAAATACAAAAATTGCCGGGCGCAGTTGGGAGGCCGAGGCGGGTGGATCACGAGGTCAAAAGATCGAGACCATCCTGGTCAACATGGTGAAACCCTGTCTCTACTAAAAATACAAAAAATTAGCTGGGCATGGTGGCGCGTGCCTGTAATCCCAGCTACTCAGGAGGCTGAGGCAGGAGAATTGCCTGAACCCAGGAGGAGGAGGTTGCGGTGAGCCGAGATGGCACCATTGCACTCCAGCCTGGGTAACAAGAGCGAAACTCCATCTCAAAAAAAAAAAAAATACAAAAATTAGGCTTGGCATGGTGGCTCACCCCTGTAATCCCAGCATTTTGGGAGGCCAAGGCAGGCAGATTACAAGGTCAGGAGTTTGAGACCAGCCTGGTCAATATGGTGAAACCCCATCACTACAAAAACACAAAAATTAGCTGGGTGTGGTGATGGGCACCTGTAGTCCCAGCTACTCAGGAAGCTGAGGCAGGAAAATCACCTGAATGCAGGAGGCAGAGGTTGCAGTGAGCCGAGATCACGCCACTGCATTCCAGCCTGGGTGACAGAACAAGACTCTGTATCAAAAAATAATAACAATAATACAAAAATTAGCCAGACCTGTTGGTGCACACCCGTAATCCCAGCTACGTGGAGGCTGAGGCTGGAGAATCACTTGAACCCAGGAGGCAGAGGTTGCAGTCAGCCGAGATTGTGCCACTGCACTCCAGCCTGGGCAACAGAGCAAGACTCCATCTCAAAAATAAAATAAAATAAAATAATAAAATAAAAATAAATAAAATACCTTTCTCATGTCATTTTCATACCTTCAAATCATTCCTTATGTCTACCCAAAGTCCACAGCTTGTCATGATTCAATGTTTTCCCAAACTTGATGCCATGTTAAATCAATGTTTAAAACAATGATTTTGTGAGACAGTGAGTATCATGCCCAGTACACAGTGAACAATCAATAATTAAGGTATCAGCTGGGTGTGGTGGCTCACGCCTGTCATCTCAGCACTTTGGGAGGCCAAGGCAGGTGGATCACCTGAGGTCAGGAGTTCATGACCAGCCTGGCCAACATGGTGAAACCCTGTCTTCGAAAAAAAAAAAAAGAAATAAAAAAATAATAATAATAATTAAGGTATCAGTGAAGTTATTTCACCTACCCTCCTATTGCTATTTGCCACATATCTTTCTAGCCTAGTCAGGCATGCCCCAGTTTTTGTGTCTGTATTACCAATAATACACCAATTATTTTTTAAACTAGTGTATAGGTTGAATTGTGTCTTCCCCAAATTTGTGTAAGTCCTAAGCCCCAGTACTTGAGAATGTGACTATATTTGAAGATAAGGTCTTTAAAGCATTGCTTATGTTAAAATGAGGTGCTCTGGTGTGTTTTTTTTTTCACGGTGAGCCCTAATCCAGTATGACTGGTGTCCTTGTAAGAAGGAGAAATTTAGGCATGCCAGGAGAATCGTGTGCAGACAGAGGGAAAACCATGTGAAGACAGAGTGGGAAAGTAGCCATCTTAAAGCCAAGGAATGGGGCCTCAGAAGAAGCCAAGCTGGCCAGGTGTGGTAGCTCACGTCTGTAATCTCAGCACTTAAGGAGGCCAAGGCAGGCAGATTACCTGAGATCAGGAGTTCAAGACCAGCCTGGCCAAGATGGTGAAAGCCATCTCTATTAAAAATAGAAAATTAGCTGGGCATGGTGGCGGGTGCCTGTAGTCCCAGCTACTCAGGAGGCTGAGGCAGGAGAATCACTTGATCCCAGGAGGCGGAGGTTGCAGTGAGCCAAGATCCTGTCACTGCACTCCAGCCTGGATGACAGTGAAACTCCATCTCAAAAAAAAAAAGCCTACTAGTACCTTGATCATAGACTTCTATCCTCCAGAACTGTGAGAAAATAAATTTCTGTTGTATAAGCAACCTAATGCATGGTATTTTGGTATAGAAACTCTAGCAAACTAATACAAATATTATCTAGGAGTATAAACAAAATATGGCCAGACGCAGTGGCTCACACCGGGTGCGGTGGCTGACGCCTGTAATCCCAGCACTTTGGGAAGTCAAGGTGGGAAGATCACAAGGTCAAGAGATTGAGACCATCCTGGCCAACATGGTGAAACCCCGTCTCTACCAAAAATACAAAAATTAGCTGGGCGTGGTGGCACATGCCTGTGGTCCCAGCTACTCGGAGGCTGAGGCGGAAGAATTGCTTGAACCCAGGAGGCAGAGGTTGCAGTGAGCCGAGATTGCGCCACTGCACTCCAGCCTGCAAGACTCCATCTCAAAAAAATATATATATATATGTGTGTATATATATATATATACACATATATATATACACATATATATGTATATATATGTGTATATATATATGTGTATATATACACATATATGTGTATATATATATGTGTATATATATATATATATAAAATCATTACAATAAATGTCAAAATTATGGAAAAATATAAAGATGGAAATAAAAATCACCAATAATTCCATCAAGTTATAACCATCATAAAATATCTGAAGGCCAGGCATGGTGGCTCACACCTGCAATCCCAGCACTTTGAGAGGCTGAGGGTCACTTGAGCCCAGGAGTTCGAGATCAGCCTGGGCAACATAGGGAGACCCTGTCTCCAGAAAATAAATAAATAAATTATATTAAAGTAAATTAAATGTTTGGAGTATTTTCTTCCAGGCTTTTTTACTAAGATACGCATATTTTTTCATTTTCACAAAATTACCATCATAACATACTTATAGTTTTATATTCTGCTTCTTTTACGTAATTATGAACATTTTTATTTAGTCATGAACATTCTACCATCTTATCAAAAACATGTTTGGAAATGGCTGCATATTGTTCAATTAAATGAATATAGCCTAAGTCATTTCTATTCCCCTACTGATTATTGATTAAAATGTAGATTGCTTCCATTTCTAATCATTTTATTTATTTTTCTTTTTTCTTTTTTTTTTTTTTTTTGATGGAGTTTTGCTCTTGTTGTCCAGGCTGTTGTGCAGTGGCACAATCTCAATTCACCACAACCTCCTCCTCCTGGGTTCAAGCAATTCTCCTGCCTCAGCCTCCCGAGTAGCTGGGATTACAGGTGCCCGCCACCATGCCCAGCTAATTTTTGTATTTTTAGTACAGACTAGGTTTCACCATGTTGGTTAGACTGGTCTCGAAATCCTGACCTCATGATCCGCCCACCTCAGTCTCTTAAAGTGCTGAGATTATAGGCGTGAGCCACTGCACCTGGCTATTTTTCTTTATTTTTATGTATTTTTGTCTTTTTTCAACTCGCCTTGGGATCAGCCAGTACCAATACAAGAGAAATCAGTGTCACACAACAATCACAGGTGTCATATCTTCCCTCCAATTTTCATCTTTTTAGGGGTTTTTGTTTTGTTTTGAGACAGAGTCTCCCTGTGTTGCCCAGGATGGAGTGCAGTGGTGCAATCTACGCTCAATACAACCTCCGCCTCCATGGTTCAAGTGATTCTCCTCTCTCAGCCTATTGAGTAGCTGGGACTTCAGGCGCACACCACCACACCCAGCTAATTTTTGCATTTTTAGTAGAGACAGGGTTTCACCATATTGGTCGGCTGGTCTTGAACTCCTGACCTCAGGTGACCCACCTCCCTTGGCCTCCCAAAATGCTGGGATTACAGGTGTAAGCAACTGCACCTGGCCAATGTTCATTATTTTAAATCACACCGTAACTAACCTCTATGAATATAACTGTGATTAATTCCCTACATGAAAGTCTTTTTAAAGGAATTACAGGTTAAACTTTATTGCAGGCCAGTCTTCACAGTGTCCTCCACATAACCCACTCATTGCTGCTTCCAGGTCTGCTGTCTTGCTCCCTCTGCCTGGAAGCACTAACCAAAATCTCACCAATACTCCTCCTTCATAAATGTCCCCTGACTGTTATGGCCTCACGTCAATTTCACCCTCAGTTAGCCTGTATTTTGTTCATTACACACCTTACGTAAAAGTACTTTAATTATGTTATGTACAGCTATCTTCTCCATTTCTAGACATTAAATTCCTCAGGCATTTCTATACTATAAATCCCTCAGGCATTTTATAGTACATTCTATACTATAAATACCAAAGACACCTGTTCAGAAAAGCCCTTAAGCCTTCACTTTAGCTGATCTCTAGGCTCAAAGCAAGCCTCACTCAGTGTTGAAGAATTGTACCAGTACAGAGCCAATCTAGGGGAGTTAGCTGTTTTTTCAAATGTCCAATTTTCTTTTTTTTTTTTTTTTTAAAGATGGGGTTTCACCATATTGGTGAGGCTGGTCTCGGACTCCTGACCTCAGGTGATCCGCCCACCTCAGCCTCCCAGAGTGCTGGGATTACAGGCGTGAGCCACCGTGCCCGGCCAGATGTCGAACTTTCAACAAAAATTACAAGGCATACAAAGAAACAGGAAAACACGGTGCATTCAAAGGAACAAAATTAATTGGCAGAAACCATTTCTGAGAACCCCCAGACATTAGACTTACCAAATGAAGACTTGAAAACTATTATTCAAATTTGCTCAAAGAGTTAAAAGAAAATATGGACAAAGAAACTAAAGGAAAACA
This sequence comes from Callithrix jacchus, assembly GCF_049354715.1. Lineage (NCBI taxonomy): Eukaryota > Metazoa > Chordata > Mammalia > Primates > Cebidae > Callithrix > Callithrix jacchus. The sequence continues at coordinate 57,130,593 of NC_133509.1, forward strand.
GGACAATGGTATGTTAGCAAAATTAGAATACCAGGAAAGAGACAAAAATTGGCCAGGCACAGTGGCTCATGCCCATAATCCCAGCACTTTGGGAAGCCAAGACAGGCAAATCATGAGGTCAGGTGATTGAGACCATCCTGACCAACATGGTGAAACCCTATCTCTACTAAAATACAAAAAATCAGCCAGGCATGGTGGCACGCACCTGTAGTCTCAGCTACTCAGGAGGCTGAGGCAGGGGAATTGCTTGAACCTGGGAGGCAGAGGTAGCAGTGAGCCATGATCACAACACTGCACTCCAGTCTGGGCAACTGGGAGAGACACTATCTCTAAAAAAGAAAAAGAATTATGCAAAATCTACTCTGCCTGTGTTCTACAAAGGAAAGATTGTACCACTGCACTCCAGACTGGTGATAGAGCAAGACTCCTATCTCAAAAAAAAAAAGAAAAAAGAAAGAAAGAGACAAAAATTATAAAAAGGAGCTAAACAAATTCTGTAGCTGAAAGATACAATAACTGAAATAAAAATTGACTATAGGAACTCAAACACAGATTTGAACACACAGAAGAATCAGTGAACTTGAAAACAGGACAACTGAAATTTTCAAATCTGAGGAGCATAAAGAAGAGAAATAAAGAAAAGGAGACAGGCCAAGTGAGGTGGCTCACACCTGTAATCCCAGCACTTTGGGAGGCCAAGGCAGATGGATTGCTTGAGGTCAGGAGTTCAAGAACATGGCAAACATGTTCTGGCTAACATGGCAAAACCCTATCTCTACTAGAAATACAAAAACTAGTTGGGCACGGTGACATGTGCCTGTAATCCCAGCTATTTGGAAGACTGAGGCAGGAGAACTGCTTGAACCCCAGAGGCAGAGGGTATAATAAACCAAGGCTGTGTCATTGCACTCTAGCCTGGGCAACAGAGCAAGACTATATCAAAGAAAGAAAAGAAAAGAGGGAAGGAAGGGAAGGAAGGGAAGGGGAGGGAAGGGAAAGGGAGGGGAGTGGAGGGGAGGGGAGGAGAGCGGAGGGGAGGGGAGAGGGTAGAGAGAGAGAGAAAGAAAGAAAGAGAGAGAGAGAAGCAGATAGAGACCAAGGGACTTGAGGAATACCATTAAGTAGACCAACATATGCATTACAATTCCCAAAAAGGAGATAGAGAAAGGGGCAAAAATATTATTTGAAAAAATGGCTGAAAATGTCCCTAATTTGATTAAAGACACTAATCTACAAATCCAAGAATCTGAATAAACTCCAAATAAATCCAAAGAGATTCACACTGAAATACATTATAATCAAACTGTTGAAAGACAGAGAATCGGGACAGCAAAAAGAGAGAAGCAATTCATCATGTACAAGTGATCCTCAATAACACTATCAGTTGGAGTCCAGTCACAGAAGAATTAAAAAAAGACTATTAGCCTGCCGGGCGCAGTGGCTCAAGCCTGTAATCCCAGCACTTTGGGAGGCCAAGGCGGGTGGATCACGAGGTCAAGAGATCAAGACCATCCTCGTCAACATGTTGAAACCCCGTCTCTACTCAAAATACAAAAAATTAGCTGGGCGTGGTGGTGTGTGCCTGTAATCCCAGCTACTCAGGAGGCTGAGGCAGGAGAATTGCCCAGGAGGCGGAGGTTGCGGTGAGCCGAGATCACGCCATTGCACTCCAGCCTGGGTAACAAAAGCAAAACTCCATCTCAAAAAAAAAAAAAAGAAATACATTTTTGTAGCCAGGCGTGGTGGCGCACGCCTGTAATCACACCACTTTGAGAGGCTGAACTGGGTGGATCCCGAGGTTAAGTGATTGAGACCATCCTGACCAACGTGGTGAAACTCATATCCACTAAAAATACAAAAATTAGCTGGGCATGGTGGCACACGCCTCTAGCCCCAGCTATTTGGGAGGCTGAGGCCAGAGAATCGCTTGAACGCAGGAGGCGGAGGTTGCAGTGAGCCAAGATCGTGCCACTGCACTCCAGCCTGGGCAACAAGAGCAAAACTCCATCTCAAAAAAAAAAAATTTTGTAAAGCTATGGGTGCCATAGATTACAATTCCTTTGATGGATCTGGGCAAAGTCAACTGAAAACCTTTTGGAAAGGATTCACCATCCTAGATGCCATTAAGAGCATTTGTGATTCATGGGAGGAGGTGAAAATATAAACATTAACAGGAGTTTAGAAGAAATTGATTCCAATGCTCAAGGTTGATGTTGAGGGATCCAAGACTTCATGGAGGGATGTAACTAACTGCAGATGTGGTAGAAATAGCAAGAGAACTAGAATTAGAAATGGAGCCTGAAGATGTGACCGAATGGCTACATTCTCATGATAAAACTTTAATAGATGAGGAGTTGCTTCTTCTAGACAAGAAAGTGGTTTCTTGAGATGAAATCTACTCCTGATGAAGATGCTATGAATGTTGTTGAAATGACAACAAAAGATTTAAAATATTACATAAACTTAATTGACAAAGCAGCAGGGTTTGAGAGGACGAACTCCAATTCTGAAAGTTCTACTGGCCAGGCGTGGTGGTTCACGCCTATAATCCCAGCATTTTGGGAGGCCAAGGTGGGTGGATCACTTCAGGTCAGGAGTTTGAGACCAGCCAGACCAACACGGAAAAACCCAGTCTCTACTAAAAACACGAAAATTAGCCGGGTGTGGTGGCATGCCTGTAATTCCAGCTACCCAGGAGGCTGAGGCAGAAGAATCGCCTGAACTCAGGAGGCGAAGGCTGCAGTGAGCTGAGATCATGCCACTGCACTCCAGTCTGGGCGACAGAGTGACATTCCGTCTCAAAAAAAAAGAAAAGAAAGGAGTTCTACTGTGGGTAAAATCCTATCAAATAGCATCACATGCTATAGAGAAATCTTTCATGAAAGGCATAGTCAGTTGATGCAGCAAATTCATTGTATTTTAGGCCACCCCAACCTTCAGCAACCACCACCCTAATCAACGAATATCAACATTGAGGAGAGACCCTCCACCAGCAAAAATATGACTTGCTGAAGGCTCAGGTGATCGTTAATATTTTTAAGCAATAAAATATTTTCAAATTAAGGTATGTACACTGTTTTTTAAACATGTTATTGCACATTTAAAAGACTGCAGTATAGTGTAAATATAACTTTTTTTTTAAGAGATAGGGTCTTGCCATGTTGCCCACGTTAGTCTCAAACTCCTGAGATCAAGTGATCCACCTGCCTCACCTCCCAAAGTGCTGAGAGGCCTGAGCCACCAAGCCCGGCACAATATAACTTTTATATGCCCTGCAAAACAAAAAAATCCCTGTGACTCACTTTATTATGATATTGGCTTCATTGTAGTGGTCTGGAACCCAACGCACAGTATCTCTTAAGTTGGCCTGTACATTTCAACTATTGTTGCACAACAAAGCACTCTAAAACTTAGTAACTTAAAACATTTTATTTATTTGCTTGTAATTTTGCAATGTGAACTCAAATAGCCTTTCTTTGCTCCACATGGAGTAACCTGAGGTGGTTCCAGTGGGCTGGAGAATCCACTTTTTTTTTTGAGACTAAGTTTCACTCTTGCTGCCCAGGCTAGAGTGCAATGGCTCGATATCAGCTCACCACAACCTCCGCCTCCCGGGTTCAAACGAGCCTCCTGCCTCAGCCTCCTCAGTAGCTGGAATTACAGGAATGCACCACCATGCCCAGCTGAGAATCCACTTTTTAAATGGCCTTCTTCACAGGGCTGGCAAGAGTTGGTGATGACTGCTAGCTGAGGGTTCAAATGAGGCTGTTAGCCCAACCCTCAGTGCTTCTTCACATGGCTGGTTGGGCTTTTCACAGGTTGTAAGTCTGAAAAGTCAAACTTCTCACACAGCAGCTGGCTTCCCCGTGAATGCAAAATCAGAAACTATCAGGCTTTCTTAAGGCATAGGACCAAACTGGCACAGCATCACTTCTGACGCATTCTATTGATAAAAGCAAGTTAAGGGACCTGCCAGACTCAGAGAAGAGAACTCCTAAAGATGCAAATATTGGGAAGTATGGTTCATTTGGGGCCACCAAAGTGCAATGTACCATAGATAGTCACCCTGCAAAGTGCTCTGTAGCTGTGTATTTGTAATTACTTTTAACTGTATTGATTTTTTTTTTTTTTTTTTTTGAGACAGAATCTGGCTCTGTTGCCCAGGCTGTAGTGCAGTGGCACAGTCTTGGCTCACTGCAACCTCTGTCTCCTGGGAGCAATTAATTCTCCTACCCTCAGCCTCCTGAGTAGCTGGGATTACAGGCACGTGCTACCATGCAGGGCTAACTTTTTGTATTTTTAGTAGAGATAGTTTCACCAAATCCCAGCACTTTGGGAGGGCAAGGCAGGTGAGCCTCGTGATTCGCCCACCTTGGCCTCCCAAAGTGCTGGGATTACAGGTGTGAGTCACTGGACCTGGCCACTGTACTGATTTTTAAAAGTAATCTCTAAAAAAATCAATAAATTGCCGGGCACGGTGGTCCACACCTGTAATCCCAGCACTTTGGAGGGCCGAGGCAGGCAGATCACCTGAGGTCAGGAATTCGAGACCAGCCTGACCAACATGGAGAAATCCTCATTCTAAAGAATAATCAATGTTTACATATCAAAAATCTATTAATGTTTAAGATAGCATCCAACATAAGCAAGTGTTAGCATAAACCACTAATTATAACTAAATCTGCATTATATTTCTTTGCCTCCTATTTTTGCCATATCTGTCAGGTACATTCATACTTGTCCCAAATTAGCAGTCACTGAAATCATTTCAGGTTATTGTATCTTTTCGAAACTACAGTTTGTTGTTTAGAAAGTAATCTGCACACTGAAAGACTTTGTAAAAAAACAAACAAACAAAGCCAGGCGCGGTGGCTCACGCCTGTAATCCCAGCACTTTGGGAGGCCGAGGCGGGCGGATCACGAATCAAGAGATCGAGACTATCCTGGCCAACATGATGAAATCCCGTCTCTTTTTTTTTTTTTTTTTTTTAAAAAGGAAAGACTTTGCAAGGGTTCAAATGTAATCAACTCCACCTTTCTGAGCAGTAACTTTTTACTTCTCTGGAGATGAATGCTTTTAACTTAAAGAAAGACAACACCCAAGCAATAGACACTTAAAGACCTTTAATTATCTTTTTTTTTTTTCTTTTTTGAGATGGAGTCTCACTGTCACCCAGGCTGGAGTGCAGTGTCTCAATTTCCGCTCACTGCAACCTCTGCCTCCGGGTTCAAGAGATTTCTGCCTCAGCCTCCCAAGTAGCTGGAACTACAGGCATATGCCACCGCACCTGGATAGTTTTTTGGTTTTTGTTTTGTTTAGTAGAGAGGGGGTTTCACCAAGTTGGCCATCCTGGTCTAGAACTTCATGATCCACCCACCTCAGCCTCCCAAAGTGCTTAGATTACAGGAATGAGCTACCGCGCCTAGCCAAGACCTTTAATTATCTTACACATAGTTAAATCCACACATAATAATGTCTGGTTCCAGGCATGGTACAGCAGCTCAATGATATCAACAAGTATTCGGGTGTTTTCTATCTTTGCTTTCAACTATCTTCCGCACGTGAGCTTTCCATCTCGAAACTTGTCCCCTCATGGTCAGTCCTCACACAACTCCACTAACAGAAAAAAAAATGAAAGGTGGAGTTTCCTCTGGAAGCTTTTTCTTTTTATTTGGGAGGAAAATACTTCCCAGAAGCTGCCTTCTCTTTATTTCTGTTAGATTCTAGACGACCCTCAAATTTCACTGGATCTGCGATTACAATATTACCTAGCAATAAGAATCGAACATCATTGAGTGGGATAAAAATCCTCCGCAAGGACAGCCAAGACTGTTCTGAGGCTATTTTTAACCTAACAAATCAGAGAACAATCGCGACATTAGAGGAAAATTACCCAGGTTTACGCCATCACTAACGAGGATAGCTTACGAGGATAGCTAACCTGGCTCTTCCTCTCAATCTCCAGAAAAGGCTCTCTGCTTGCTCATGGGTAACGTTGCTTTACCAACTTTTACCCACTTCAAATATGGCCGCCAATCTCCGTTCTCTTTTACCACCTGATCTGCGGCGACAACTCTGGCTACATGCCCGCTTCCAAAAGTGCTTCCTCTCGCGGGGTTGTGGTTCTTAGTGCGCAGGCGCAAACGCAAGTCCTCTTCCGGTCAAAATGGCGATGAGATTGATGTGCGGGCGCCGGGAAATACTGCGCCTGCTACAGCCCGGGCGTCAGGTAAGGATTCCTCGGGGTTGAGCGCCAGGATGCTCCCCTGACCCAGTAACCCAAGCCCCAGGACAGCTCGTGCTAGGGGTGTGAGTAAACTTGCACACCGGGACCTGAGTGTCATGACCTCTGGTCGTGTGAAGACACGCGAGGGTTAGTCCCCCATTCTATGGGCTCAGCAGCATGGTTTGGTTGTCAGCTCCTGAGAACTGGCTTCGCCTCTGGCGAGAGCTCCTTAACCTCGTTCTCAGGGTCCCCCGATGTGGGTCTGCGATAACTGAGATGCGGGGAACCGGGCTTTGAGCTTCGTTCTCCAGGCGCCGCCAGCTGCACGGCTTCGGGCCAGCAGTCTGCGCACGGTAATAGCAATCTCCTCACCTGTAGCAGCCGGGCGACCTGCTTCTTGGAGTGAGCATAGTGAATGCTCTTTGCCCCCACGCTAGGATTTCTGCTCCCGGTAAAGCGGCTCGATCATGCCTTTACACGCTCAGGTCCACAGCCTCGCAGGGCCCTCGCAATGGCTCGGGAAACCGGTGACCGCGCGGCTCCTATTCCCAGCCGCTCCGTGCTGCCGTCGCCCACACTACCTCTTCCTTGCGGCTCCCGGCCCCCGCAGCCTCAGTACCTCTACCATCTCGTTTGCAGAAGTCCAGGTAAGAGGTCTTTCGTCTGTGCAACATTAGGAATGGTGTTTCCTGATTGGTTTCGTATTTTGTTTTGAGAGCAGGGGAAAGAATATAGGGCAGAGTTGTTGCCCACGTTTCACACAGCTCTCCAAAATGGTAACATACCTGCTTGGGATGGATTTTCATTTCAGTGGGGAAATGATGGAAAGTACAACAAGAGAGATGTTATATGGTTTTCTGAGCTGTCTCAAAGAAAAGTAATTGTTTCATATTAATATATGACAAAAATCATGATATTCATATGACTGAAGTTTGGGAAACAGTAATATAAGAAATAACTTCCCAGCATGAAGGGAAGTCATGAAATGTTACTCAAAGTAACTTCTCTTCCTACCTATTGACAAAAATGAGATGTCCTTTTTAAGCTTGAATTCTGTGGACACTAGTTTAACCTGGAAGAACAAGAAGTAGAGAGAACAGAACCCAGTACTGGGTTATCATAAGAGGGCCTCACTTTCTATGTGTTCATTCTACCGAATATTATACAAGGCTTTTTTTCACACAGGTTCAGGCCCCTCCTGTTGTTCCTGCAACTCCCTCACCCACAGCAGGACCTGAGGTGGCTTCTGGAGAGACTGCAGATATAGTCCAAGCTGCTGCAGAAACGAGCTTCACTGAACTGGGGCTGGGTTCATACACCCCAGTGGGACTGATCCAGAACTTACTGGAATTTATGCATGTTGAACTGGGCCTACCTTGGTGGGGGGCCATTGCTGCCTGTAAGGGGAATATATCGTCGATATGGGTTAGGGATAGAACTTCCATCAATGTCAATTCTTTGAATAGATTCAGGAAGTAGTTGTGGAAGCTTTGGGGTCAGAAAAGCAGATGATTTCAAGTGAGTGATAGAGGCTCATGATACCTAGATGCACTCTACCTATATTTCTTAAAGAGCATTATAAAACCACCAGATCATCTGGGATTCAAGAAGTAGATATTTGAATACAAACATGGGGCTAGAGTAAGGGAATCTTATTAACAGTCATGAAGCTGTCCTGGTTTAGAAGAATAGAAGGTCAGGTCAGGCACTTAAACCCCCAAATTGGGAAGCCACTCGAATTGCTGTTATAAAGGCTAAAACTCTGCTTTGAATTCTGTGTCTCTTCTCCACTTTGCTCCATCAATTATCCCTTCCCTCTCCTGTGCCTTCAAAGTTTTCCTCCTTACTGCCCTACCCTGAACATGTAAACATGCTCAAGCGTATCCACCTGTTAGTTGGGGGAAAATTCTTGCCTTCATTGTTAGTTCTCCTTTACCTACTACCCTATCTTCTTTCTTTGATGGCTGTTACTTATTTATATTTTGTTGCTGCTGTTAATTTTTGTGGATACCTAGTAGGTGTATATATTTATGGGCTACATGATATATTTTGATATAGGCATGTAAGGTTTAATAATCACATTATGGAGAATGAGATATCCATCCCCTCAAGCATTTATCCTTTAAGTTAAAAACAATCCAATTATACTTTTTATTTTATTTTTATTTATTTATTGAAATGGAGTCTCACTCTGTCCCCCAGGCTGGAGTGCAGTGATGCAGTCTTGGCTCACTGCAACCTCCACCTCCTGATTCTCTTTACCTCAGCCTCCCAAGTAGTTGGGACTATAGGCGTGCCACCACACCTGGCTAATTTTTACACTCTAATTTTTTTTTTTTAACCCATTAACCATCCCAACCCTGATTACCCTTCCCAGCCTCTGGTAACCTTCTTTCTACTCTCCGCCTATAATTTCAATTGTTTTTATTTTTAAGTCTCACAAATAAGTGAGAATATGGCGATATTTGTCTTTCTGTGCCTGCCTTATTTCACTTAACATAGTGATCTCCAGTTCCATCCACGTTGTCACAAATGACAGCTTCATTCTTTTGATAGCTGTTAATTAAAAGATTGCTCTGCATGGGCCAGGTGCAGTGGCTCACGCTTATAATCTCAGCACTTTGGGAGGCCAAGGCAGGCGGATTACAAGGGCAGGAGTTAAAGACCAGCTCGTCCAATATGGTGAAACCCCATCTATACTAAAAAAACAAAAATTGCCAGGCACAGTGGCTCATGCCTGTAATCCCAACACTTTGGGAGGCTGAGGCAGGCGGATCATGAGGTCAGGAGATCAATACCATCCTGGCTAACACAGTGAAACCCTGTCTCTACTAAAATGACAAAATTAGCTGGGCGTGGTGGCGCGCACCTGTGGTCCCAGCTACTTGGGAGCCTGAGACAGGAAAATCTCTTGAACCCTGGAGGCAGAGGTTGCAGTGAGCTGAGATCACGCCACTGCACTCCAGCCTGGGCAACAGTGAGACTTCGACTCAAAAAAATAAATAAATAAAAGATTGCTCTGCATCCAGTGAGCCTACTTCTTTCCATTTACTCTGACTCTCGGCAATCTGGCTTTTACTAATATCTCATTTGAACTGCCAGTGACATCATTGCTAAATCCACTTTGATTATACTTGGCCTTTCTGTATCAGACACTTTAGACCTTAAAATCAATCCTTTGCCAGGCATGGTGGCTCATACCTGTAATCCCAGCACTTTAGGAGGCCGAGGTGGGCAGATTATAAGGTCAGGCGTTCAAGACCAGCTTGGCCAATATGGTGAAACTCTGTCTCTACAATACAAAAATTAACCAGGTGTGGTAGCAGGCGCCTGTAGTCCCAGCTACTCAGGAGGCTGAGGCAGGAAAATCGCTTGAACCTGGGAAGTGGAGGTTGCAGTGAGCCGAGATTGCGCCACTGCACTCCAGCCTGGGCAACAGAGCAAGTCTCAAAAAAATGAAAAATAAAGCCGATCCTTTGGCTTTTATGATAATCTTTCCTGATTTTCTTCCTTTTTTTTTTTTTTTTTGAGGGCCCAGAGAGCAAGTTTTATTTGGTGAATGCTGACTGCAAACATCATCCAAGAGAGATAAGATGGGAAAGGTGCTGAGACAAGGGAGCCTAGGGAGCCTCAGGCTAGATACAAAATTCACACAGGGAAAGGCACGGACTCTGGGGAGACTGGGACGGTCCTCAGCCATTCAGCACCATGCGGACGAGCTCTTCGTAGTTGATACAACCATTGCTGTCCTCGTGCCCTGCCACCAGCATCTCTACTTCTTCCTCTGTCATCTTCTCACCCAGTGTGACAAGAACATGCCGGATTTCAGCCCCCATGACGGTGCCATTTCCTTCCTTGTCAAAAACTCCCAGTCCTTCAACATAATCCTCATAGGTGCCCTGGTCCTTGTTCTTGGCCACTGTCTGCAGCATGGGCAGAAAATGCTCAAAGTCCAGCACCTTCACATTCATCTCATCACTCTTCGGGTTCCCCAGGACCTTGAGCACCTCGGCGTTGGTGGGGTTCTGGCCCAGGGCCCTCATCACGTCCCCACACTGGCTGTACAGGATCTTGCCATCACCTGTTCGGTCAAACAGCTGGAAGGCCTCCTTGAACTCTGCGGTTTGGTCTTCGGTGAAGTCACACATCTTGACTGCTCAGCTCTCCTTCCTGTCTTTCTAATGATACTTTTGTATCTCCAAATTATCTTATCTACTCCTTCAGTGCCAATAGTCTGGGTTCTATCCTTAGCTCCCTTCTCTTTCCACTCCACATCATCCATCATAATGTTGATAAAGCCTAAACCTATAACCTAGTCGTATTTGTTGGAATGACCAGGAAACTTGAAGTGTGAGAAAAATGAAGGAACTAAACCAGTAGGCCACCAGATTACTTCCTTCTCGAGGGATTTCTAGAACAATGGCTTTCAAACTTCATTCCTGGAAACCCTAGAGTTTTGTAAAGGTACCTCTGAACAGGGTGAGGGTCACCACATTTTTTTTTTTTTTTTGGTACACTGGGGCTACACATACCCCAGTGATGGAACAGGGAGGCTCTTCTGATCATAGAAAAGTTTGGAAGCTATTGATCTAGGAAAGTGCTTTCTGTCAGCTTTTTGTTTGAGGAAACAAACAGGATTCCTGATCATCTGCTTGGAGAAGTTAATGCCATACTTTTGTGATGCCAAATCAGAGAACTGATTTGAGCCTTAAGCAGCTAATTCATACCCCTGACCTTACTTCTGGGACTCAGGCATGAGTCACAGTATGGACAAGGCAAGAATAATACCCCTTCAGTAAGGACCTAAAAACCTTCAACCTTCTAGCTGCAGAACTGCTTTAGTTTCACTCCAATTCTAGTTTGTGTTTTCCAGGTACAGTCTTAGCCCGCTGCCTGATTTTTCCTGTCATCGTGAAGGGCCAGCGAGAGGCAGTCAAGAATCAAAATCACATGCCAGAAATCCAGAAGTTTACCGCTCGAATCAGAGAGGCCAGGTTGGCTGGAGACCATACTGAGTGTGAGTCAGTTGCAGAATGAGTGTGGGAGAAGACCACATTTGCACTTTTTCTAACATTTTGCTGGGAGAAAGGAACAATGTAAATCAGAAGTTGACATAGTTGGGAAAGTTGGTTTATCTGTTTCTTGGGTCCAGTGCTCCTAGGGACTGGCCAGAGTTGGTTAGAAATTTCCCAGGCCAGGTAGGTGATGAGGATGTTCACCTCCACTGTTAGCCCAACCATTAATTTCCTCTTACCTCACAGTTTACAGGGCTTCTGCAGAGATGTCAATTTACCAGAAAAAGCATGGTATTAGCTTCTTTAAACCTCTAATTCTCCCTCTGACTCAGGTGAGCAAAAACATTTCCTTCCTTATTTCATCCTGAACCCATCAAATTTCCTCTGTGTTTCGTGTGCCCCAGGCCCCCAAAAAAAGCAAATGGTGGTGGATTATACATGACTTTGAGTATTGGGGTGATGAAAATATCTCCTCTGGTAAAGCATGCTGACACTGTTTATCTTGTGTAATAGGCCCCAATCTTTATCTCCTTCTTCCTGGCTTTGAGAGAGATGGCCAACCTTCCTGTGCCCAGCCTGCAGACAGGTGGCCTCTGGTGGTTCCAGGATCTCACAGTATCCGATCCCATCTTCATGTTACCAGTGGTAGTCACTGCTACAATGTGGGTTGTCCTTGAGGTAAGCCTAGATTCGCCAAGTGCCAGGCCTGCAAAGTGAACTGGGATTGGAGGGTAAAGTAGTTGTACAGAATGGTGATCCTTCACTCGCTGAAGAAATAGAGTTGATGGGTAAGAGGTTAAGACAAATTCACTGAAACTGACATGCTTTCCCAACTTTTCCGCCCTGCTGCTTTTGGCAGTTAGGTGCTGAGACAGGTGTACAAAGTTCTGACCTTAAGTGGATGAGAAATGTGATCAGAGTGATGCCCCTGGCAGCCTTTCCCATAACCATCCATTTCCCCACGGTACGTAATGCTTAATGGGCTGGCTCCAAGGCCTTCTGCCACCAAGCCACCTAGCAAGCTGACCAGGGATACAGCTTCTGAGTCCCTTCTCTGTGTTCTCACACAGGCAGTGTTTATATACTGGCTCTCCTCCAATTTGTTTTCCCTGGCCCAAGTGTCCTGTCTCCGGATTCCAGCAGTACGCACTGTACTTAAAATCCCCCAGCGTGTTGTACATAACCCTGACAATTTAGCTCCACGGGAAGGCTTTCTAAAGAGCTTCAAAAGAGGTAAGGGCTTGTCCTCTATCAAACAGGACCAGGGAAAGTGGTCTAAAAACATGAATGGGACTGACTCTCTTGCTCCTCTTTATACAGGCTGGAAAAATGCTGAATTGATGCAACAGCTGCAAGAGCGTGAACAACGCATGCGGAATCACTTGGAGCTAGCAGCCAAGGGTAAATAGTCCTTTCGGACCAAATTCTGTCTTTTGTTTCTTCCTTTCTGTTGTTCATTGAGATGTGTTTTCTCTTCTCCCCTCAGGTCCTTTACGACAGACCTTTACCCACAACCCACTCCTACAACCTGTAAAGAATAACCCTCCCAATATCCCCAGCAGCAGCGGCAGCACCCACAGCACCAGCAAACCAAAGTCAAAGTATCCCTGGCGTGACACACTTGGCTGACTATGTTCCCTGCTCATTCTGGGAGGAACTCTGTCTCTTCAAAGATTCATCCTCAAACAAGACTTGACACTGTGTCCTTGTCCCAGTCCTAGGAACTGTAGCACACAGAGATGTTCATTTTAAAAACGGATTTCATGACACACTCTTATACTCATATTTATAAGAAAGCACTGGGTAGCCAAGTGATCTTCCCATGCATAGAGTTAGTAAACCTCTGTACTACATGCTGCTTCCTCATACTTATTGAACAGGGAAATGAGTGTGTGCTTCAGAAAACTGAAGAATACCCAGCACTTTGTGAGGCCAAGACAGGTGGATCACCTGAAGTCAGGAGTTTGAGACCAGCCTGGCCAACATGGGGAAACCCCATCTCAACTAAAAATACAAAAACAGGTACACGTGGTGGCACACACCTGTAGTCCCAGCTACTTGGGAGGCTGAGGCAGGAGAACCACTTGAACCCAAGAGGCAGAGGTTGCAGTGAGCCAAGATTGTACCACTGCACTCCAGCCTGGGCAACAGAGTGAGACTCTATCTCAAAAAAAAAAAAAAAAAGTTTAAATTTCCAACCTCTACATACGTCGTTCTATCCACATTGGATTTGAGATTGTCTCTAAATATAAGACAATATAATATAAATATTGTCTCTAAATAAGTAATTTTATTTCTTAATCCCAAGGTTATTTTAAAAATTTCAAGAAGTAGATGTATGCAAATGCTTAGTGATAATTAAGAATGACAGTTCTGGTCTGGGCAAAGTGGTTCACGCCTATGATCTCAGCACTTCAGGAGGCTAAGGTGGGAGGATCACTTGAGTCCAGGAATTTGAGACCAGCCTGGGCAACGTGGTGAGACTTGTCTCTACTAAAAAGCCGAAGACCGGGTGCGGTGGCTCAAGCCTGTAATCCCAGCACTTTGGGAGGCTGAGGCAGGTGGATCACGAGGTTAACAGATCAATACCATCCTGGTCAACAAGGTGAAACCCCATCTCTACTAAAAATACAAAAATTAGCTGGGCATGGTGGCACATGCCTGTAATCCCAGCTACTCAGGAGGCTGAGGCAGGAGAATTGCCTGAACCCAGGAGGCGGAAGTTGCAGTGAGCCAAGATCACGCCATTGCACTCCAGCCTGGGTAACGAGTGAAACTCCATCTCAAAAAAAAAAAGCCAAGTATGGTAGTGCTTGCCCATAGTCCCAGCTACCTGGGAGGCTGCGGTAGGACGATAGCTTAAGCCCAGGAGCTTGAAGCTGCAGTTGGCCAAGATCATGCTGCTATATATATTCCAGCCTTGACCACAGAGCAAGATCCTGTCTCAAAAAGGAAGTTGATGTATTTTTATTTAACAATCCAACGTTTCACTAGAGCATTTAGGTGTTCTGTTGTCTGCCTTTGTGTAAACCCTGGTTTAGGCTGGGCGCAGTGGCTCACGCCTATAATCCCAGCACTTTGGGAGGCCAAGGCAGGTGGATCACGAGGGCAAGAGATCGAGACCATCCTGGTCAACATAGTGAAACCCCAAGTGTACTAAAAATATAAAACTTAGCTGGGCATGGTGGTGCAGCCTGTAGTCCCAGCTACTCAGGAGGCTGAGGTAGGAGAATTGCTTGAACCCAGGAGGTGGATGTTGCAGTGAGCGGAGATTGTGCTGTTGCACTCCAGCCTGGGTAATAAGAATGAAACTCTGTCTCAAAAAAATAAAAAAAACCCTGGTTTATCAACCTTCAGCAGCTAGCTTACAAGAAAAGAGATATACCTTCAAGCATAAGATTGTTTTTAGCCTTTGTGTTTTTAGGCTAATGGGAAGCTGTCCTAGAGATACTATACAAAATGAAACCAGGCCAGGCGCGGTGGCTCACAGCTGTAATCCCAGCACTTTGGGAGGCTGAGGTGGGCAGATCACCTGAGGTCAGTAGTTCAAGTCCAGCCTGGCCAATATGATGAAACTCCATCTCTGCTAAAAATACACACAGCCCAGTGTGGTGCTGCATGCCTGTAATCCCAGCTACTCTGGAGGCTGAGGCAGGAGAATCGCTTGAACCCAGGAGGCAGAGGTTGCTGAGAGTTAACAAAAATAACCCCACCTCCCATAAGGATCACACCTCTGCACTCCAGTCCAGCCTCGATGACATAGCAACAGTGTCTCAAAAAAAAAATGAAGAGCCAGTCAGACTAGGAACATAACCTTTTATTGTCATCCAGCACCTGTGACAGTTTCATGTCTCTATAACAGAGACAGGGAATTGGAGTACTGTGGGTCGTTTTAAAGGAAAAGAGGAGTAGGTAGGCATATTCAGGTACTACTAAAACAACCAAGCTCACTCCTGACATGCTCCTCCCCACAGTGTGCTTTATTGTCCCCTTTAAAAGTCTGGAACAGTATGTAGCAAAACAAATAAATTACTTTGCATTTCAAAAAGTAAATTCAGAGGTTGAAGCTGCCTAGGCTGGTCTTCTGGACAGGTGCCTCCAAAGAAGTAAGCTTTCCTTTTCAACTTCCTTAGCTCTACCCATAGACCAGAAACGCCTTCTTTTCATATCAGGATTCCAGGTGGTGTTTAGTTAGACTTGGGATCCTGTTGCTTGGGTATCTCTCCTCCATCTTCCAAATCCATTTCTGCAGCAACTGACATACACAGGATCTGGAGGTACCTTGTGGCAGACCCTCCAAAGAGAAATTTTAGTTGGAATTGAGAAGAGGTCAACTGGGCTGAGTTCAAGTGTCATTGAATGGAAATGGGCCTGAGGGGAGTGATTCCATTAAGCCAAAGGCTTAATAAGAAGGGACTATGGCAAAGATGTCTTTGGAGCCTAGATTTAGAGAGAAAGGCAGAAACCAAGCTCTGCAATAGCTGAGCTGACTTAAGGATGCAAGGCTTACCCACGATCCTACGGAGGTAAAGAGGTCGCTTGTGTTCTGGCACTCTGATGATGAGGAAGTAAAAGGGCAGGCCTGAGAGGGCAATGGCAATGCCGATGAGGGAGTTGATGGTATCACTGTAAAGTGGAACAGCCACCAGGAAGATGGTGCAGAGGCAGAACACAACCGGGAAGAAAACGCTGAGCTAGGGGCACAGGAAACACAACTGGGGTGGACAGCTCAGGATTCTTAACAGCTACAATAACCACACCTCCCCTAAGGATTAGCACACTGAGCCTTCTTTCCATATCTTTAATTTCAACACCTACTAACCACCAAGTCCCAGGCAAAGGTTTCTAAATAAACTTGTAATGGTCCCCTGTAACAGCAACTCTAGCTATTTCAGATGGAGCAGAGATAGGATGGAGGTGCCTTACCTTGAGGGGACGAGGTCGATCAGGCTCCTTCCAGCGCAGATAAAGCTGACCCACAATAGAGAGCCCCACAAAGAACCAGTAGCTGAAGCTGTAGTAGTTGATGAGCTGGAAGATATCCTCCACACACAAGTAGATCAATGCCATGATACCCTGTAAGCAAGAGCCCGAGTCAGCCCCTCTCAGGGCCTTCGTTACTCCAAGGGCTTTTCACTCCCTTTATACCCCACAAATCCATCCCCCATCAGTCCTCAGAGTCTCCTGGTCCTCTTCTGTTTTTACTCCCTTTAACACCCAAGTTTCAGTACTTTATCCCCTCTCTTACAAGTCAGTAGTCTCAACTGGGTTTTCAACCCATTTTTCAAGTTATCCCTGTATAAAGCAAACGCAAAAGAATCCCTCCAAAGTCTTGCTTGCATAGGACCCTCTTCATAATGGCTCCAAGCTACAATAATGTCCAGCTCTTATTTACTACTGCATGTTGAGTATCCCTAGTCCAAAAATCCAAAATGCTCCAGTGAGCATTTCCTTTGAGTGTTAAGTCAGCACTCAAAAAGTTTCAGATTTTTAGAGCATGTCAGATTTTGGATATTCAGATTAGAGATACTCAACATGTATTAAAACCCATACTACTTTACCACAGGATTTTCTGATGCTATTTCTCCTACCTAAAGCCAATCTCTACCATTTGCAACCCTAGCCATCAAGATGCACTTTTTTTTCTGAGAACACTTTGGTAGACTTTAAGACATACACACTTCAAGAAACATTTCTTCATTCACCCTCTACTCCATGGAAATGATCATTTCTTCTCTTAAACACCATATTATTTGCTATCCATCATGGCAATCAATCATTACAATGTATTCCATGTACTTTACGCCTTATCTTAGAGCAGAGGTATACCATTCCTTAGAGCATTTGGATTCTCCTGGTAGCAGCTAGCATAGTGCCTTGCCCATGGTGAACATTCTGATCCACCAATAGTTTTTCTATCAGAATCTATTTTAGAGCTTTCAGGAAGCTAGAACAGTCGCTTCTACTGTTACTAAAGTTTCCTCCACAATCTGGCTTTCAGTCTCATCCTTGAGCTTACTTACATTGAAGAGCAGAGAAGGCACTGGTGTGAACCGCTCAACATGGATCATGCAGATGGCATCAGGGAGATGGCCTTCTCTTGAGCCCACGAAGAAAAGCCTATGTTAGGTAAAATAGGAGAAGCTGAGAAAATTGGTGGACACAGTGCAGCCTGGTTCACCTGCCACATGGCCCTCCCTCTCTGCCATCCCTTCCTTCAAAAGTGTTTGAATGACAGGGACTGGAGCTCAGTCATGAAATTGATGACAACTGCAGGCTTCTGCTAGAAGCAAGAAGAAAGAGGTTGTGGTATCAGTTGGAGACCACAGATGATTAAAGTCCAGGTTCTGAAAGTTCTACAGCCACTGCCATAGCTCTTCAATGATACACCCCCCACAAAAGATGCCACTCTTACCTAGAAGCAGCCACAATGGAGGCATTGAGGCCACCAAAGCAGGATAATGCAACTGATAATGGAATTATCCAGTTAAATACTCCAAATATCTGATCTGCAAAAGTCTAAGGGAAAAGAATGGAACAGTCAACAGGTTCTAAAAGGGATGAAAGACATGGATGGGCATGCCTCCAGATTCTCCCTGCTAGGAATCCAACCCCTCTTCCACAATGGGGATAACAGGGCCTTCCTGCAACTCTCATATCCTAAATGAACTCCTTTCAAGGCTGTCTACCCACCTTCCAGGACTTTCAAAAGCTGGAATATACCCAGTACCCCACAAGACACCCTCAACCTGCTAGTGAAAATCCTTTACCACAGCAACAGCATCACTGGCCAAGATCTCCCTCATGTCTAGCACAGTATAATAGGCCACATTGGTCAAGATGTAGATGATGGTGACAATGGGCATGGAGATGCCAATGGAGAGGGGCAGGTTCCTACAGCCAAATAAAATAAAATACACATTAGTCCCACAGTCATATCCCTATCTCTCCTTGAAGTCTTAGACTTTCTCTGCCACACCAATCTTTCCAGGTATGGAGACTCTTGGTACATTTCCTCAATGCATTTGTCTTTGAGGGTGCCCTGGATAGTGGGTGAAGCTGTGAACACTTAAGTACCAAATAACATTAGGGGAAAGGAATACCATGTTAGGAATACCAGCTGAGCACAGTGGCACAAGCCTATAGTACCAACACTTTGGGAGGCTGAGGCGGGCTGATGGCTTCGGTCCAGGAGTTGGAGACCAGCCTGGGCAACATGGCGAAACCCAATCTCTACAAAAAAATTAGCCAAGTGTCATGGCGTGTGCCAGCTACTTGGGAAGCTGAAGTGGGAGGATCACCTGAGCCTAGGGAGGACAAGGCTGCAATGGACCGTGACTGGGCCACTGCACTCCAGCCTGGGCAAGAGAGCCAGACCCTGTCTCCAAAAAAGAAAAGGATTAACGAAGGGTGTCCAAACACAATAACAGCACAGGAAAACGGGAGGTTATTTTGCTTTATACTCCAAAGATCTTTCCATTTCAGGATTCCGTCTCTAAGATTATCAGCATTGGCAATTTTGTCTCAACGTTAAGAAATATAAAAAACTATGGAGGCAAATTGTGAAATTTAACATTTCCAGAGAATAAGATAGGCCTTCAGTAGGAAGAGAAGTGCATGTATCTGACAAGAACCTATGTCTGCCCACCCCTTTCCTCAGTTTGAGAACCTCAGGAGCCATCCTAACTGGTGGGCAAAAGAAAGATGTCAAGAGCTCTCAAGGTCCCTGTAGCCCAATAAAGCCATGATCTTTATAAACATCCTTGACAGTAAGGCTGCCAAAAAGAACAGTGGGGCAAATACTCTGCAAATACAGCGTCATGCAGCTTCTGTCCGGTAGGTGGAAGCACCTCCGAGGCCTTGATCTTGTTTCTGTTATCTTTGCTCCCATAGCTGTACCAGTAGTTGTGTACCAAGAGTGCTCTTTTGTTTCGCAAGCCAAAAGGAGTTTATTGGTATGAGAATTGTGATTGTTTTGACTTAAAAATTTACAGAAGGCCAGTTATGGTGGCTCATGCCTGTAATCCCAGCACTTTGGGAAGCTGAGGCAGGTGGATCACCTGAGGTCAGGACTTCAAGACCTGCCTGGCCAACATGGTGTAACCTGTCTCTACCAAAAATAGAAAAAATAGCCAGGCGTGATGACAGGTGCCTATAATTCCCAGCTACTTGGGAGGCTGAGGCATGAGAATCACTTGAACCTGGGAGGCAGCGGTTGCAATGAGCTGAGATCGTGCCACTCCAGCCTGGGAAATAGAGTGAAACTCTCTCTCAAAAAAAAAATTTACAGAAACTTCACTCCTTGGCAAATCTTAGTTTCCAGAATCAGAGAATTTTAGAGCCAGGAAAGGCCTTGGAGATCACAGAATTCAACCCCCCTCAATTACAGATAAGGAAGCAGGCAAAGAGATGGCCGGGCAACTCCCTCAAGATCAGTCAACAAGTCAGTGGAAAGACAAACTCTAGGGCCTTGACTTCCTGTCCAGTGCTCTTCTCACTCTGTATGTCTACAGAGTAACAATGGTGGGGTGACATAATTGAATGACTGAAACTATACCACAATGTCAGTATGAATTTAGCAAACAAGGCAGGGATCAGAGGAAAACAGGAAGGTTTCTGGAAGCCTATATCCCAAAGCTATGTATGTGTGGATAAAGGTGGATAAAATCTATATCAAGGAAAATCTGTTTTAAAAACATACATAGGCCAGGCGTAGTGGCTTATGCCTGTAATCCAGGCACTTTGGAGGCCAAGGCGGGCGGATCACCTGAGGTCGGGAGTTCAAGACCAGCCTGACCAACATGGTGAAACCCCGTCTTGAAAAAAAAAAAAATACATAAGCATATAATACAACCTCCTTTATAATTAAAGCAGGAATTTATGAACAAATGTAAAAGTGCCTTTTTTTTTTTTTTTTTGAGACGGAGTTTCGCTCTTGTTACCCAGGCTGGAGTGCAATGGTGCGATCTCGGCTCACCACAACCTCTGCCTCCTGGGTTCAGGCAATTCTCCTGCCTCAGCCTCCTGAGTAACTGGGATTACTGGCGCGCACCACCGTGACCAGCTAATTTTTTGTATTTTTAGTAGAGACGGGGTTTCACCATGTTGACCAGGATGGTCTCGATCTCTTGACCTCTTGATCCACCCGCCTCAGCATCCCAAAGTGCTGGGATTACAGGCTTGAGCCACGGTGCCCAGCCCAAAAATGCCTTTTAAAAAATTTACAAAGCAGCCAGGCGCAGTGGCTCACGCCTGTAATCCCAGCACTTTGGGAGGCTGAGGTAGGCGGATCACAAGGTCAAGAGATCAAGACCATCCTGGCCAACATGGTGAAACCCCATCTGTACTAAAGTACAAAAATTAGCTGGGCGTGGTGGCACACACCTGTAGTCCCCACTACTTGGGAGGCTGAGGCAGGCGGTGGAGGTTGCAGTGAGCCAAGATCACACCACTGCACTCCAGCCTAGCGACTGGCGACAAAGCAAGACTGACCCCCCCAAAAAAATTACAAAGCATACATGAGAAAGTTCACATTTTCGCTCTGTTACTGTGATCATAGACAAGTTACTTCTTTGGGCCTCAGACCTCCCATCTGGTAAAATGAGGCTGATAAAATCAACCTCATAGGCTGCTGTGGTATGCTGTGTGGCACATAGAAGGAGCTCATTAAATGATGGCTGTCACTGCTATGGAAAGTTGGTGGTGAGGTACCTACCTCTCAGGATTCTTGATCTCTTCAGTGACATAGTTGAGGGTGTCCCAGCCCGAGTAGGAGAACAGAGCCGAGTACAGTGCCAGGGCAATGTCACCCATTGCAAATGATGAACCCTCAAAGGAATTCTCAAAATGAGTGGAGGCTCCTGGAACCCAAGAACATTGGAAGGCAGAGGATTAGTGGCCCATTCTCCCACTTCAAGATGGTCAAGTAAAGGACCGAGAGAATGTGGTAAAATAATAGCAGGCAAATGGCCTACAACACCTTTGGCAGCAAGGGTACCAAAATAAGGGAACAGGAAGCAGAAGAGAGGTGTGTATAGAAATAGGCCAGAATGTCCTGCATCCTAATCACATGGATGGGGATCTTGACAGGAAGGGTTTAGGGTAGCTTTCTAGGATAACAAAACCACTATAGAGAGGCCAGGCGTGGTGGCTCACGCCTGAATCCCAGCACTTTGGGAGGCTGAGGCGGGCAGATCACAAGGTCAAGAGTTCAAGACCAGCCTGGTCAACACAGTGAAACCCCATCTCTACTAAAAATACAAAAATTAGCTGGGCATGGTGGTGTGTACCTGTAGTCCCAGCTACTCAGGAGGCTGAGGCAGGAGAATCACTTGAACCTGGGAGGCAGAAGTTATGGTGAGCTGAGATTGCACCATTGCACTCCAGCCTAGGCAACAGAGCAAGACTCAGTCTCAAAAAAAAGAAAGAAAAGAAAAGAAAAACCACCAGAGAGCAGACGGGCTGGAGAATAGAAATAATGCAGCTCTGAAGGTTGCCTGATTCCTGCCTCCTACCCCAATCTGCCAAACCCAGCTCCCAGGGCATGGCTGTCAACGCTTTTGCCAAGATCAGCCTCCTCTGGGAGGCAGTGTGCATGGAAGTTAAAGGATAGACTTCGGGGTCAGTTGGCCTGAGTACAAATTACAGCTCCTCTACTTACCAGTAGGGACTTGGGCAAGATACTTTTTTTTTTTTTTTGAGATGGAATCTCGCTCTGTTGCCTAGGCTAGAGTGCAATGACACGATCTCACCATCTCAGCTCACTGCAACCTCCACCTCCCAGGTTCAAGCAATTCTCTGCCTCAGCCTCTTGAGTAGCTGGGATTACAGGCACCTGCCACCAGGCCTGACTAATTTTTGTATTTTTAGTAGAGACAGGGTTTCACCAACTTGGCCAGGGTGGTCTTGAACTGCTGAACTTGTAATCCACCCGCCTCAGCCTCCCAAAGTACTGGGATTACAGGCGTGAGCCACTGGACCTGGCCCAAGATACTTAATTCTGCAGCCTGTTTCCTCATATATAAAATGTGAATAATAATAGTGCCTACCAAAAAAGGTTATTGTAAGAAAGATATAATGCACAAAGAGCACTTAGAGGAGTGTGGCTCACATAAAATGCTTAACACAGATTAGTTGCTACTAATATTATTTCTTACCCTGGCCAAGTCTAACAGTGCCTGCAATGATGACCGCAATCAGCGCCAATACTTTCGCATAGGTGGAAGTATCTTGTACCCGGGTTCCCCACTTGACATAGGCACAGTTAATGAAGGTTAAGAGACCTGAAAGAAAAATAATACTGATTGGTGACTGCCCCTTACCACCATAGGCCCTTAGACTCCCAAGCAATTTTTCCAGTACCAGTCACCAAGCTAGACTCTTCAGCCAAAGACAGACCCTCTGACCTGCTGTGCACTGGAACCCTCCAGCCCCAGAATGTCCTCACCATTATCATGCAAAGGCCTCCATACTCCCTACCCCCAGCACCTTATATAGGAGACACAAAACAAATTGCGGATCTGCTTACATAAAAAAATACACCAAATTTCCAATCACAGCAGTGGGAGGCAGCTGGGAGCTGTACAGGAATAGTGATTGTTCCAGCTCTTGGCTCTGAAAAGTCAGTCTCTCCCTCCTACCTCCCATTAGCCATGGGCTCCAGGACACAGCAGTCTGACTCTGTGGTATAACTGTTAACCTTGAGGAGTCCTGCTGTGACTTATCCAATGCTGAGCCAGCAGGTCAGGACGTGTGGCCAAGGATTAGGATGAAGGTCAGATTTCCTGCCCAGTGCCTAGCAGCTCAGCTGCCTGCTTTTGTGCTTGGAAAGATTCTTGCAGCTAAGAGTGGTTCCTGTAGAATGGGGACAGGGCATTTTTCCTGATGGGACAATAGAGAAGTAAGAGCCACACACATTCCCCTAGTCCTTCTACTCAGAAGTACAGGTAATCCTTTTACCAGGGTTCTTAAGTAGGGCCTCCATAAGGCTCAGAATTCTTTTTCAAAATGTTATGTCCATATGAATACAGACATACCTAAGAAAAAGGTTCATACCTTT
Organism: Callithrix jacchus; assembly: GCF_049354715.1. Classification (NCBI taxonomy): domain Eukaryota; kingdom Metazoa; phylum Chordata; class Mammalia; order Primates; family Cebidae; genus Callithrix; species Callithrix jacchus. Next base: position 57,153,893 of record NC_133509.1, read on the forward strand.
TCTTAGAAAAGGAGCATAGCTTTTATCAGAATCTCAAAGAAGTCCATTATCCCTCCCCCAACAAAAAAGTTACAATCTACTACTTGAATTTGAATTACTTGAAGAAATTCAAAAAAGGAAGCCCACACATGCTGTGAGGTTGACCAGTATCCCCAGGATGTGGCAGAGAAGAGAGTTGGAAAAAACAACACAGATCTCCCACTGGTAGCACAGGGAATCACTTCATCGCTCCCTCCTTCCCAGCTCAGCAACTGGAACACGGTAAGGAGGGCTTAACTTTAAAGTCCTTTTTCCAAGGGCTCCAAGAGCAAGGTCAACATCGCCCTGCCTTACTAGTCAAGAGAAAGAGGCTTAGTACAGGGCTTGCCTGCTTCAGACCACCAACGCAGTCAGAAACGCTCTCTGAGTTCTCCTGGCAGTGGTGTGGCCTTGATGTCCCTAGTCCTCCTGTTTTGTGGTGTCCTGCCTCATCACATTCTGGCTACTTCATCCTGAGAAGCAGGAAAGACTGGCCTCTCAGAACAGCTGTACCATCTGCTTTCTCTCATCCTTCCTTCCACCACCACCCTCATTCTACTCACTGCCCAAGTTCCTTTCTGCTCTTCCTGAGAAGGGGCATTCCTGTCCTATACAAATGCTTGCCTTTCTGCCTAAACAAGACAATAAACAACAAATCTTATCGTAGGGCTGGGCAAAAATGTACCCACAGCTTCAGGCCACACCAGTGCCAAGTTAATAATTAAAGACCCAAGTGTGCAGCACCCCACAAAATTACCAAAGTGCCTGTGTCTTGCCCTCCACAAATCTTTCAAATCTGTTGATCCTCCTCAGCCAGTCACCTATCCTTTTCTCCCCACTGGACTCCAGACACTCAACAACCTAGTACCCCTTCTCCCCAGCCTGTAACCTCTGCCCTTATCCTAGGCACTGTGGCTGGCTCAAGACCACAACATCAGCCAGGTTTCCAACTAGAAACACGAGCACAAAAAATGCTGCCACATTGCAGGGGAATAGGATCTCCAAATACAAATTTATGATTCCCTGCAGGGTAACCATGGGTCACAACACCGAACTGGAAAAAGCTTACAGGACTAATTCTAGTTCCGAGGCAGAGTCTGCAGCTTTGTGCCACAAGGTTGTCTTCTCAGCTCTGTCCAGGGACGTAAGCAGGGAAAAGGAGGGATATGCAACCAATTTACCACCCACTACCACAGCATATTCTGAATTAAAAATACATGGCTTGTTTATATTTTGTTTTACTTTATTAATTTTTTTAATTTTTTTTTTTGAGACAGAGTTTCACCCTTGTTACCCAGGCTGGAGTGCAATGGCGTTTCAATGGAGTTTCAGCTCACTGCAACCTCAACCTCCTGGGTTCAAGCCACCTCCTGGGATCCTCCCAAGTACCTGGGATTACAGGTTTGTGCCACCAAGCCCCGCTATTATATATATATATATATATATATAGAGAGAGAGAGAGAGAGAGAGAGAGAGAGAGACGGAGTTTCACTCTTGGTACCCAGGCTGGAGTGCAATGGCGCGATCTCGGCTCACCGCAACCTCCGCCACCTGGGTTCAAGTAATTCTCCTGCCTCAGCCTCCTGAGTAGCTGGGACTACAGGCACGCACCACCATGCCCAGCTAATTTTTGTATTTTTAGTAGAGACGGGGTTTCACCATGTTGACCAGGATGGTCTCGATCTCTTGACCTCGTGATCCACCCGCCTCGGCCTCCCAAAGTGCTGGGATTATAGGTGTGAGCCACCGCGCCCAGTCTAATTTTTGTATTTTTAATAGAGATGAGGTTACACCATGTTGGCCAGGCTGGTCAGGAACTCCTGACCTCAGGTGACCCACCCACCTCAGCCTCCCAAAGTGCTGGGATTACAAACATCAGCCACCATGCCCAGCCTGCCTTTCTTCTTTCTCTTTTATTTTCCTTTTCTTTCCTTTCTTTCTTTCAAGTCTTGCTCTGTCGCCCAGCCTGGAGTACAATGACATGATCTCGGCTCACTGCAACCTCCACTTCCTGGGTTCAAGTGATTCTCCTGCCTCAGCCTCCCAAGCAGCTGGGACTTCAGGCATAAGCCACCACGCCTGGCTAATTTTTTTGTATTTTTAGTAGAGATGGGGTTTCACCATAATGGCCAGGCTGGTTTCGAACTCCTGAGCTCAAGTGATCCACCCACCTTAGCCTCCCAAAGTGCTAGGATCACAGGCGTGAGCCACTGCACCCAGCCTGTTTTAATTTTTCTAGAGACAGGGTCTTGCTATGTAGCACAGGCTGGTCTCAAACTCCTGGCCTCAAGGAAACCTTCCATCTCAGCCTTCTGAGGAGTAACTGGATTACAGAGAGGAGCCATGGCACCTGAGTGGCCTGTTGACATTTTAATCCCTACTGCTTCTCTACTTCTCTTTGTTGTTGTTGTTGTTGTTGTTGTTGTTGTTGTTGTTTGTTTTGGGGGATTTTTTTAAGACAAATTCTCATTCTGTCACCCAGGCTGGAGTGCAGTGGCACAATCTTGGCTCACTGCAACCTCCGCCTCCCAGGTTCAAAGGATCCTCTTGCCTTAGTCACCAAAGTAGCTAGGATTATAGGCACATGCTATCACACCTGGCTAATTTCTTTTGCATTTTTAGTAGAGACAGGGTTTTGCCATGTTGGACAGGCTAGTCTCGAACTCCTGACCTCAGGTGATCCGCCCACCTCAGCCTCCCAAAGTGCTCCCTCTTCTCCACTCTCTATCCATCTTTGTCTACGAGTATCCCACGTCTCCCACTCCTGAGCCCCATTCCTCAGCTACCAACCCACCTTCTAGCCCTGATCTGCTCTCTGTACTGAGCACAGAGGGCTCAGTTTGAATGAGAAAGTGAATCCTACAGAAAGAAACCAGGGAGCAAAGGGAACTGCCTGAAGAGAGCTAGCCCTCCTTTTCCTCAAAGCCCAGCTTCATCCAGGGCCTCTTAGCTGTGGGAGCAGGAAATGAGTATGGCAGGCAGCAGTGCTGACAGGGCTTTTTGTCCCCACCCCAGCGGATACAGCTGACCAGTGGCCCCAAGGCCCAGCCAAGTGCACTGCTATTGAAGTGGAGCCCAACCTCCTGCTTCTGAGGAGGGCCAGGAACAGGAGGGGACTATAGGGTTAGGATAATATGGAGGCAACTGCAAATTAACCTCAAGGGCAGAGATGCCCTACCCTTCTACCTCTAGGGACAATTCAATCCCCACCCAATACTGGGCCAAGTCTAAAGGAGGACAGCCTGAAATCACCTTTGACCCTTGACTCAGGTGTGCACCACCACACCCAGCTAATTTTGTATTTTTAGTAGAGACAGGGTTTCACCATGTTGGCCAGGCTGGTCTTAAACTCCTGGCCTCAAGTGATCCACCTGCCTCAGCCCCCCAAAGTGCTGGGATTACAGACGTGAGCCACTATGCCCGGTCTCATTCCATTTTTAAAGTGATCTATAAAGCTGGGTGAGGTCAGGAGATTGAGACCAGCATGGCCAACATGGTGAAACCCAGTCTCTATTAAAAATACAAAAATTAGCTGGGCATGATGGCATGTGCCTGTAATCCCAGCTACTCAGGAGGCTGAGGCAGGAGAAACCTTCGAACCTGGGAGACAGAGGTTGCAGTAAGCCAAGATCGCACCACTGCACTCCAACAGAGTGAGACTCTGTCTCAAAAAATAAAATAAAGTTATCTATAGCTCTTCCTTTTACTAAGCCAATAATATCTTTCTCCCAACTTCTACCAGTGGTGCCAGACCTCTCCTCTGCCTTCACACAGAATGAAGCTAAACCCTCTTCCACTCAATGGCCTTTCTTAGCATTAAAGATGAATATCCCGGCTGGGCACGGTGGCTCACACCTGTAATCCCAGCACTTTGGGAGGCCAAGGTGGGCAGATCATGAGGTCAGGAGATCAAAGACCGCATGGCCAACACGGTGAAACCCGGTCTCTACTAAAAATACAAAAATTAGCTGGGCATGGTTGTGCATGCCTGTAATCTCAGCTGCTCAGGAGGCTGAGGCAGAACAATCGCTTCAACCCAGGAGGTGGAGGTTGTGCCATTGCACTCCAGCCTGGGAGACAGAGCGAGATTCTATCTCAAAAAAAAAAAAGTCTGGGCATGGTGGCTTGTGCTTGTAATATCAGTACTTTGGGAGACCAAGGAGGGCAGATCACAAGGTCAGGAGATCAAGACCATCCTGGCCAACATGGTGAAACCCTGTCTCTACTAAAAATACAAAAATTAGCTGGGCATGGTGACATGCACCTGTAGTCCCAGCTACTCAGGAGGCTGAGTTGGGAGAATCACTTGAACCTGAGAGGCAAAGGTTGAGTTGAGCTGAGATAGTACCATTGCACTCCGGCCTGGGCAACAAGAGCGAAACTCCGTTTCAAAAAACAAATATATGAATATCCCTTTTATCAGGTAGGCCAGTTTAAAAAAAAAAAAAACTGCTGTGTACAGTGGCTCAGGCTTGTAATCCCAGCACTTTGGGAGGCCAAGGCAGGTAGATCACAAGGTTAGGAGATGGAGACCATTCTGGCCAACTTGGTGAAACCTCATCTCTACTAAAATATAAAAAATTAGCCAAAGCTGGGTGCGGTGTCTCACACTTGTAATCTCAGCACTTTGGGAGGCCAAGGCAGGTGGATCACGAGGTCAGGCGATCAAGGCCAGCATGGCCAACATGGTGAAACCCTATCTCTACTAAAAAATACAAACAAACAAAAAAAATTAGCTGGGTGTGGTGACACATGCATGTAGTCCCAGCAACTCTGGAGGCGAAGACAGGAGAATCACTTGAAACTGGGAGGCGGAAGTTGCAGTGAGCTGAGATTGTGCCACTGCACTCTAGCCTGGGCAACAAAGCATCACAAAAAGAAAGGGGAAGGGAAGGGGAAGAGGAGGGAGGAGGGGAAGGGGGAGGAGAAGGGGGAAGGGAAGGGGAGAGAGAGAGGTCAGGCGCAGTGGCTCATGCCTATAATCCCAGCACTTTCGGAGACCCCTGACAGGCGGATCACGAGGTCAGGAGATTGGGACCATCCTGGGCAACATGGTGAAACCCTGTCTCTACTAAAATACAAAAAAAAAAAGAAGAAATTAACCAGGCATGGTGGTACACTCCTGTGTCCCAGCTACTCAGGAGACTGAGGCAGGTGAATCACTTGAATCCAAGACGTGGAGGTTAGAGTGAGCTGAGATCGTGCCACTGCACTCCAGCCTGGTGACAAAGTGAGACTCCGTCTCAGAAAAAAAAAAGTGTGAACATACTGTACCCTTGAGTCTTTACTCATTCAGGCTAAACCCCAGATTTTACAACCCCTTATGGAGTAAATATGGCTTCCACACCCCTCACCATCCCAGGAATGTCATTTACTTCATTTTGTCATTTACTACAATTACTTCACTGTGTCAGCATTTCCCCAGAAACGCAAGACACACATAGAAAACTCCAGACACTGTTGCAGATTATGGAGTTTCAACAAGAAATCACTGTTTACTACAACTCCTTTCTTTCCCACCTCAAAGTGATAAACTCTTGCCTCTCCTCTTTCTGGACCTATAAAAATGATTTTTTGGCTGGGACAGTGGCTCACACCTGTAATCCCAGCACTTTGGGAGGCCAAGGCAGGCTGATCACTTGAGGCCAGGAGTTCATGACCAGCCTGGCCTACGGGGTGAGACCCCTGTCTCTTAAAAAAAAAAAAAAAATTGGCCGGGCACGGTGGCTCACACCTCTAACACCAGCACTTTGGGAGGCCGAGGCAGGTGGATCACGAGGTCAAGAGATCGAGACCATCCTGGTCAACAAGGTGAAACCCCATCTCTACTAAAAATACAAAAAAATTAGCTGGGCATGGTGGCGTGTGCCTGTAATCCCAGCTACTCAGGAGGCTAAGGCAAGAGAATTGCCTGAACCCAGGAGGCGGAGGTTGCCGTGAGCCGAGATCACGCCATTACACTCCAGCCTGGGTAACAAGAGCGAAACTCTGTCTCAAAAAAAAAAAAAAAAATGATTTTTTCAACTGGGTGCAGTGGCTCATGCCTATAATCCCAGCACAATGGTAGGCTGCGGTCAAAGGATCGCTTGAGTCCAGGAGTTCAAGATCAGCCTGGGAAACATTGTGAGAACCCATCATTACCAAAAAAATGTTTTAATTAGCCAGGCATGGTGGCACACACCTGTGGTCTCAGCTACGTGGGAGGCTGAAGTGGGGGGGATCACTTGAACCCAAGAGTTCAAGGCTGCAGGGAGCTGTGACTGCACCATTTCACTGCAGCTTAGGCAGCACAGTAAGATCCTTTCTCCAAAACAAAGTGATCTTTTCCCCCAAGATATAGGACTTTATATTCAGTCTTAGTAAATTATCTCTGAGGTTTTTTTTGCATTATTCTTATGTATTAGACATGGAATTTTTCCTTCTTGATTTTATTCGTTCAAATCCCTTCGATTTTGTGAAATCTGCAAATTTGATCAGCATAACTCCTGAGTCTTCACTGAAGTCATGCTAAAAATGTTAACTAGGGCTGGGTGTGGTGGTTCACACCTGTAATCCCAGCACTTTGGGAGGCTGAGTCGGGCAGATCACGAAGTCAGGAGTTCAAGACTAGCCTGACCAACATAGTGAAACTCCGTCTCTAACTAAAAATACAAAAACAGTCGAGTGTGGTGGTGCTCGCCTGTAATCCCAGCTACTCAGGAGGCTGAGACAGGGGAATTGCTTGAAGCTGGGAGATAGAAGTTGCAGTGGGACGAGATCGAGCCACTGCACTCCAGCCTGGGTGACAAAGCGAAACTCCATCTCAAAAAAAATGTTGCAGAGAGAATGAAGATTGCTACTCAAGTAACAAAACAGGGAAATCATTCTGGACTATTCCGGGGAGTCCAATGTAGTCACAAAAGTTCTTAAAGATGAAAGAGGGAGGCAGAACGGTCAATGTCAGAGTGGTACAATATGAGAAAGACTCTCCCAATTACTGCTGACTTTGAAGATGGCAGGGGCCGTGAGCCCCTAGAAGCTGGGAAAGGCAAGAAGATGTATTCTCTCCTTAAACCTCTAGAAAGAAACACAGCGCTGCTTGATATTAGCCCAGTGAGACCCATTTCAGACTTCTGACCTCCAGAAATATGAGATAATAAATTTGTGTTGTTTTCAGACACTCGGTGGTAACTTGTTAGAGAAGCAATAGAAAACTATTATATCAGCTGGGTGTGGTGGCTCGGGCCTGTAATTCCAGCAATTTGGGAGGCCAAGGAAGGCTGATCCCTTGAGCTCAGGAGTTTGAAACCAGTCTGGGCCACATAGCGAAACCCTGACTCTACAAAAAAATACAAAATTAGCCGGGCATGGTGGCATGTGCCTGTAGTGTCAACTACTCAGGAGGCTGAGGTAGGAGAATTGCTTGAGCCTGGGGAGGTCAAGGCTGCAGTGATCAGTGATTGCACCACTGCATGCATTCCAGCATGGATGACAGAGCAAGACTGCCAAGAAATAAAGAGAGTAAGGAAAGAGAGAAAAAAGAAAGAGGAGAGAGAGCAAGCAAGCTAATTGCAGGCAGAAAACTGGAAACAGCACTGGGTGGAACTATTCATTACACTTATTGAAAAATGCAGAAAGGGGAAGTGAAACCCTTGACAGCTCTCTGGATCTCAGTGTACTGAAATTTCCCTCTCACTGCAATCAAAAGAATCTAAATGTCACCTTACCCAAAGGAGGCAGACATCCCTTATTATAGCAGATCCTCAAACAAGTATGTACATCTCTCTCTGATGTACTACATCAATCCCAGCTCTTCTAGCAAAACATCACTTTGGAACAAAGTATACTCTTTCATTATCATATTCTAATCAAATATCTCTGATAGCTATGAAACTGTTTCCTCCTTTCAGTAAAAGGTCAAATACGTTTATTAGCCTTATTTGTAATGTTTGTAGATACAAGTTCAAAAGCATCAGTTCTGATCTCCCATCCTGTTTTCTCCAAATGCATTACTGAGCAACTCCTTCGCCTTTATTCTCTAGCTATGTAGTACCTGATAGTCTCCAAAATACCTAGGTTTATAGTTTTATCTGTGCATTTTCCCTCTTTTTTTCTAAAATTTCAGTTTTAAAGCCTTGTTATACATGTCTCTCCCAATCCCTATAAACCTCCTCTATCCTTTACCAGGAGTCTATCTCTCCGGAATCTTAGAATTTATGGTCAGGAACTCTTCTGTGTTGTTTTCTTTCACATACACAGCCTTCAACTGACAAGAGATGAAAATTCCACCTGCCACTCAGTTTGCTACTTTAAATTTCATGCCACCAGTGAGACATCTCAGGTATCTTCTGACTGGTGACATCATTCATCCCACAGCAATCAGCAAAAGGTTAGCAGTCCCTAGGCTTCATTGATGTGAGCAAGCTCTTGGTCACATGTTGCTCAGAAAAACTGCACATTTTTACATTAGGCTGGGTCTGTGTATAGTCAGATGCACACTGTTCATGGGGAGAGGCCAAACCCCATGACTGGCATACTCAGGCCTGCAAATGCTCTGACGTCTCCAAAACACTCTACCACTGCTCTTTCCTCAGAAGGTCCGGATTTAAGCTCTCTTGAAATGCCTCATATCTGTTGCCTAAACCCGGAGATTTCGAGTCTCTTCTTTCTTTGCTGCATGCTCATTTGTTTCGTCTAATGCTGGTTTGGAAAACTCTCTACACCTTAAAATCACATTTTCACCCTGGCTGCTTTGATACATTATTTTTTCCACCTTCCCTAGGTGCTGTTATTTCTCTCAGATTGCAGATGGCCTTCAAATTCTTTTACCTTTCAGACTACAGAAATATTTCACTACAGGTCTGGTGGCTCATGTCTATAATCCCAGCACTTTGGAAGGCCAAGGCGTAAGGATCACTTGAGGCCAGGAGTTGGAGACCAGCCTGGGCAACATAGTGAGGCCCTTTCTCTACAAAAAATTCAAAAATTAGCTGGGCGTGGTGGTACTACACACCAATGGTCCTAGCTACTTGGAAGGCTGAGGTGAGCGCATCACTTGAGTCTGGGATTGAGCCCATACTCATGCTGCAGTACTCCAGCCTGAGCAACAGAGCAAGACTTTGTCTCAGAAAATAAAATTTTTAAAGAAACAACCAGTTTGCCTACTCAGGTATCATGGGCGAGAGTTTCTGAAATTGCCTTTGCAAAATTATGACTGAGACAGTGAAAGAGCTCTAACTTAGCTGACTCCATTTTGCTTCTAACCTCCAAGCTGTCCTTATTCATTCCAGAGCATAGGCTGAACTAATTTTGGGAGAAAATTAGTTTATAGTTCAAACAAAGACGATAACAGCCCTTTTCCAAAGCAGACCTCCTTTTTGCCTGGGGACTAGATTGCCTTTATAGAACTAACATTAGCCACAAGATTGGAAATTATGGTTTAGGGCCAGGAGTGGTGGCTCACGCCTGTAATCGAAGCACTTTGGGAGGCTGAGGCCGGCGGATCACCTGAGGTCAGGAGTTCGAGACAAGCCTGGGCAACATGGTAAAAACCTGTCACTACCAAAAATTTAAAAAATATATTAGCCAGGCATGGTGGCCCATGCCTGTAATCCCAGCTACTTGGGAGGCTGAGGCAGGAGAATTGCTTGAACCTGGGAGGCAGAGGTTGCAGTGAGCCAAGATTGTGCCACTGCACTCCAGCCTGGAAGAGAGAGCAAGACTCTGTCTCAGGAAAAAAAAAAAAAAAAAAAAGAAATTAAGGTTTAAGAGTCAAGCAGCTGGAGGCTACAAGATTCTGACCTCCCTAAACTGCCCCTAAGATCAGTGGTTGAGGTATTTTGCAGACCCTGCCCTTGATGGATCAGCTTGCCCCACACAAATCAATAAACTGACTTATCTGATCGTGTAGCCACCACCAAGGCAAGTGACTAAGAGCAAGAAGACTGCTCCAATTCCCTATGATTTCATCTCTAACCAATCAGCACTCCTGGCTCACTGGCTTCCCCCAACCCACCAAGTTATCCTTAAAAACTCTGCTCCCAGAATGCTTGGGGAGACTGATTTGAGTAATAATAAAACTCTGGTCTCCCACACAGCCAGCTCTGTGTGAATTACTCTTTATTGCAATTCCCCTGTCTTGAAGAATTTACTTGGTCTAGGCATCGGGCAAGGTGAACCCTGGAGGTTACTGGATCAGAGCCCTCCTGCTCTCCTTCCTGAAACTCAGTCAGCACTTTGGTTCCTGTGGCTCTGACCACTCTGAGGGAGCAAGCAGGCAGTTTGTACCAGGAGGCTGTCATAGTAACAACCCAGTGAGTCCCTTCTCCAAGCCATGTAAATCGAATCCTTATTGGTTTGCTAGCTAGAGTTCAGTTCAAGTCCTTAGAAACCAGATCTCAAGCCTGAGCAAGCATCAGTATCACCTGAGGAATTTGTCAACCCGCAGCTTCAGGGCCCCAGCCCCGAGAGGTTTTGATGCAGAAGACCTGAGACAGTTTCCCAGGTGAGTCTGAGGACCTGCTTCTCTGAGTGTGTTTCCGCAGGTGATTACCTATAGAAATAACCACACACAGAGCAACTGTATCAGAACAGCCACAACCCTTTGCTAACTCAGGGCTCTCTATCCTGGCTGCAAACCAGCATCACTTGACGAGCTTTAACAAGGTCCAGTGCTCAGGCCCCACCCAGACCAACGAAGTCAGAAATTCTAGGGTGGAACGCAGGCATCGGCATGTTTTTCTTTTTTCCTTTTTCTATTTTTCTTTTTCTTTTAAACTGAGGTGACATGACAGCATTGGTTAAAACTCCCCAGGTGCTTCTGAAGCATGGTGACAATTGAGAACGGCTCTTCCCACCTCCAGTGACACAAGACCCCCATTAATTCTCCTCAAAAGCAATTTTTCTGCTTCTTCAATTCTGGTTCTCCAAGCCAATTCTCATATCATTCCTTCTCCCCAGTGGTTCAGATTTATGTAGTCAGGGAATGGGAGTGATGAATATTGTTTTCTTTCTCTTTTTTTTTTTTGAGACAGGGTCTCACTTTGTTGCCCATGCTGGAATGCAGTGGCACGATCTTGGCTCACTGAAGCCTGGACCTAACGGGCTTAAGCAGTCTTGCCACCTCAGCCACCTGAGTAGCTGAGACTACAGGTGTGCACCACCGTTCCCAATTTTTAATTTTTTTAAATTTTTTGTAGAGACAAAGTTGTCCAGAGTGGTCTAAACTCCTGAGCTCAAGCCATCCTGCTATCTCAGCCTCCCAAAAGTGCTAGGATTACAGGTGTGAGCCACCATGCTCGATCTGAATATCGTTTTCTTAACACTCCAGATGATACCAATGCACAGCCAGGGTTAGGACCCACTGCTGCCCAGCTCCTTCCGCAACCTCCTCTAGGCTACCTGCCCAGCTTCTGAGGCAGAAAGAAAGAGAACAAAGAAAGGAAGAGACCAAGGATGAGCCCCCAAAGGGCCTTGATGATGAAGCAGTATAAAGGTCTACCCCCTTCAATGCTGGTCAAAGGTTTGTTTCAAAGTTCACAACAAGCCCACACTAGAAAGAACCCAAGGCTCTGATAAAAGCCTATTTATTGAGGTGAATATTGGCCAGAAAAGGTAAATTTCTTCACCTCTGCCCTCAGATTGCTCTTAAGAAAAACCCTCTAAGAGAGGTAACTAGCTTCCAAGTAGAAGATTCAAAGGGCAAAGGTCAGTTGGGGGCCCAGCATCTGACTGTTCCACCTCATTAGCCAAAGTACATGAGATCAGTCATTCTGGTACCAGGAGCTGCACGAGGACACCTGGCCAAAGCTCTCAGACACACAGAGATCCGAAGTCCTTCACAACCCACAGCAGCTCTGGCAGACTCAGGGTAAGCTGTTTGCCCTCTTCCCACAGCAGCCCTCTCAGCTCCCACCACCACCCTGAAAGGTAAAAGCATGAAGTACCCTTCTCAGCCAAGTTGAACCTGGAATCATATCTTCTGTTCATTCATTCAGCCAACATTTATTGAAGAACCTATTACATGCAATTCACTATGGCCACGTGTGCATGACACAAAGCATCTTTACCTGATCCCTAAAGAACAGTAGTCTGTAAACAAAGAGCCCTGAACTGCCAGGTACTGCTGACTCACTGGAACAGGGGGCAGACTGAAGACATAGGTTGTTAAAAAAAAACTCCTGGTAGTGTCCTGAATGGCAAAACAACTACGTCCCAGTGTGGGCAAGTGTAGGTAAGGCAAGAACAGAAATATCCATCTGTGAACAGCGTGCCAAACACCTTGGCCCTGAGGAAAGGACAGGTGGGTGGAGCTGGACTTCTGGACACCTATCCCTGACTGTGCCAAGAGAAAAGTTCCACCTGTCTCGTAAAACAGGAAGAAAAGTCTCAGCCCTCTTTTCTGATCACTAAGCTATTGTAAAGTAAAATTTAAACTGTTTTTAAGTCATCCAAAGGCAGTAGGTGGAAGGTAACGTTTTCAGAAATAAATAAGATGCACATGATATGAATATAGCTTGCAGTAATAGATACTACTTTTGATTGACAACTGTGTGCCAGGTCACTAGATACTTATACCTATCTTCTAATTTAATCTGCCAGAGAGTGGGTTTTATTATCTTTATTTTGAGGTGACTAGCTCCAAAGCCTATACCCATTCCACCACACCACATACCTCCCTAATTATATGCAAGAATGTGGGAGTGGGAGTGGGATTATCTTCCCCTGTGGTAATGGAGAGACCAAGAACTGCAGAGCACTGGGGCAGTCCACGAATTGCTCCAAGAAGTCAGAATAAGCAGCTTCAGGAGGTGCCATCTGCACACTTCTCTGTTTGGGAAAAGCAAACATTGCTACTACCCTAGACAGGACAGAGAGGCTCCTTTAGAACTCAGAGTTCATTCATTCATTCACTCATTCATACATTCAACAAGCATATATTGAATACCCACTGTGTTCCACACCCTGTGCAGGCTCTGAGATTAAGACTCGGTCTCCAGCCTTCACTGAAAAGTGGACATTGCAATTACAAGAATCAGGTGCTATGAAAGGCACTGAGAGGCAACCTATCCAGCCACATGTCACTAAAGGAGTGACTGGGGTGCAGGCAAGCACCAGGATCACTGTTATCTGGACTGAATGCATGGAGGCTCATGCTGGGTGGGGGAGGGGAAGCAATATTCCTGACAGAGAGGGCAACATGTGATTACCCTGACAATGAAATCAGCAGTGAATGAAGTCACCCATCTGTACAAAAAAACCTACGTAAGCCATAACCAGTAAATGATTTCAAGGTCTATTAGCAATACCAGACTATCTAGGGCTGCAGTTCAACAGCTCTAAAGGTAGACTATGCCTGCCAAAGGACTGTAAACCACTGGCAGGAGCAGAGATTCTGTGTTTGCTCTTTGGAAACTTCTATTCATGGTTTGAATAGATAAAGATGAAAATATGGTAGAAATACAGATCCCATCTCTATGAGGTAGGGACTCCATTCTACAGAAGAGGAAACTGAGGGCCAGACATGGTGGCTCACACCTGTAATCCCAGCACTTTGGGAGGCTGAGACAGATATATCACCTGAGGTCAGGAGTTTGAGACCAGCCTGGCCAACATGGTAAAATTCTGTCTCTATTAAAAATACAAAAAAATTAGCCAGGCATGGTAGTTGGCACCTGTAATCCCAGCTACTCAGGAGGCTGAGGCAGGAGAATCACTTGAACCCAGGAAGCGGAGGTTACAGTAAACTGAGATTATGCCATTGCACTCCAGCCTGGGCAACGAGAGTGAAACTCTGTCTCAAAAAAAAAAAAAAAAAAAAGAAGAAGAAAAAGAAAGAAGAGGAAACTGAGGCTAATAAATTTGACCCAGGATTGAATGAATCCTGCCTGATTCCATGCTTTTCACCACCATGCACCAGTGCCTCCCAAAGGGACGAGGATATCCCCTACACTGTTCAAGAAAAAAAATCTGACTCGGGGCACCCAATCAATCCAGCCATAGAGAAGGTTCATTGTAGGGTAAAGATATTTCATCCAACTTTCCCAGAAACATACTTCAACCAACCCAAGGCAGGCTAAACTCTTTTTCATAACACCGTCCCTCAACCTTGCTCCTTTCCTCCAACAACCACCCTCTGTGCTTTCAGAATCATTCATCTAAAGAGCAAATCTACATTCCTTCCCCTTCCCATCCCTACAATGCAGTCTGAGATGCTGCAACTCCTTCCTCTTCTACACTGGAAAAGTTTTCCTTTGACCCTCTGAGTTGTTAATTCCAACTTAACAGCTCCTCCAGAAAGGCTATTTTTGAGTGTAAACCCATCACCTGTGGCATGCTGCCCTTGCTGTGTGCTCCCACCTTCCCATATTAACTACACTGCATTAGAACAGTATACATATGTCTCTCCCACCCATGAGAGCTGTGTGAGGGGAAAGACTGGATAACAGTTATCTTTGTACCCATGGGCAGAGTCCTGAACTAGGCACATAGTAACAATATATTTTGCTGGGTGAATAAGTGATATTTCTGAAGCCTGATTTCACCCTCACTGCCCTGAAATTTAATTGTCTTAGGAGAAAGCCCACATGGAAAGTCACTAATGACCTTCATATCAATAAATCCAATCACCTATACTCAGTTTTTACCTAGCTTGACCTGTTAGCAGATTGGACAAAGTTGGTCATTCATTCCTTCTTAATTCACTCCCTTCTACTCACCATCTCCCAGTTTTCCTCATATCTCTCTAGATCCTCCTTCTCCACCTTTTTATAGAATACCTATCCCTCAAATGTAGGTATTTCTCAGAATGCTGTTCTGAGCCCTTTTGTCCTCCCTTTCTACATCTTGTCCCAAGGTCATCTCATCTGTTCTTTCTTTTTCTTTTTCTTTTTTTTGAGACAGAGTCTTGTTCTGTCACCCAGGATGGAATGCAGTGGGGCTATTTCAGCTCACTACAACCTCTGCCTCCTGGGTTCAAATGATTCTCCAGTCTGATCTTGAACTCCTGGCCTCAAGTGATCTGCCCACCTCGGCCTCGAAAAGTGCTGGGATTCCAAGCATGAGCCACCATCCCAGCCTACTCCTATGGTTTCAATAACCTTGTATACAATGATGACTCCCAAAGTATATTACCAGCCCAACTGTCATGGTTCTAGATACATATGAATATTCAACTACCTACTGGACATCACCAGGCACATCAAACTCAACATGTCCAAAACTGATTCCATCAATTTCTCCCAAACCTACTGCTCCTTCAGTGTTCCCCATAAAAGTAACTGGCATCACCATCCACCGATTTATGCAAGCTAAAGACCTGGGCATGTTATTATCATCAACAACTTCCACCCATACGTACTCAACATCCAAGTCTTAACCATTCTCCCCATCCCCAAAACATGACTCCGCTCCAAGCCACCATCATTTCTCACTAGGATCATAGCAACAGCTTCCCACCTGTCTCCCAGCTTTCAATCTGCATAGAAAAACTAGAGTAATCAGCAGGGCATAGTGGCTCACGCCTATAATCCCAGCACTTCAGGAGGCCAAGGCAGGCAGATCACAAGGTCAGGAGTTAGAGATCAGCCTAACCAACATGGTGAAACTCCATCTCTACTAAAAATACAAAAATTGGCCAGGCATGGTGGTTCACGCCTGTAATTCCAACACTTTGGGAGACTGAGGAAGGTGGATCACAAGGTCAGTAGTTCCAGACCAGCCTGGCTAACACGGAAAACCCCATCTCTACTAAAAATACCAAAATTAGGCAGGTGTGGTGGCTGGCACCTGTAGTTCCAGCTACTCAGGAGGCTGAGGCAGGAGAATCACTTGAGCCCAGGAGGCAGAGGTTGCAGTGAGCCGAGATCACACCACTGTGACAGAACAAGACTCTGTCTCAAAAAAAAAAAAAAAAAAAACTAGAATAATCTTTCCTAAAATCACAAATTCTAAAATCTAAATCACAAATGCCACTCTTTTGCTTTAAAAGCCTTAAGAGTTTTTTCATTGCCTCAGAAGAAAGCCCACCAAACTCCTTAATATGGTTGGTGCAATAGATTGCAATTTTCAAAGATGTCTTAACATCTCCCATCCCATATTCCTTTCTTACAATGTGACTTTGACACTCTAACCATCAGGAGGCAGGGTCTGTACCCCTCTTCTCAAAACTGAATGATCTGTGAATGCCTCTACCTGTAGAGCATGACAGAATTTACACCATGTAACTTCAGAGACTAGGTCATAAAAGGCAATGCAGCTTCCACTTTGGTTGCTAGAACACTCATTCTGGAAGCCTTCAGCTGCCTGCATAAGCAGTCTGACTGCCCTGAAATGACCATGTTGTGAGAAGCTCAACGCAGTCCATGTGGAAAGACCACATGGGAAAGCTCTGACACAATTTGACAAGAAAAAGAAGGCCATATACTCTGCATCTTTCTCAGCAACCCCTTTCTGGCTCCTGTCATCATCTGACTTCAACCACATGAGGGGCCCTGACCTAGAACTGTCCCACTAAGCCCTTCCCAAATTCCTAAGCCACAGAAATCATAAAAAATAAAATGAGGCTGGGCGCAGTGGCTCATGCCTGTAATCCCAGCACTTTGGGAGGCCAAAGAAAGCAAATCATGAGGTCAGGAGCTCAAGACCAGCCTGGCCAACATGGTGAAACCCTGTCTCTACTAAAAATACAAAAAATGGCCAGGTGCAGCCAGGTGCAGTGGCTCTCACCTATAATCCCAGGACTTTGGGAGGCCAAGGCAGGCAGATCATGAAGTCAAGAGATCAAGACCATCCTGGCCAACATAGTGAAACCCCATCTCTACTAAAAATACAAAAATTAGCTGGGCGTGGCAGCAAGTACCTATAATCCCAGCCACTCAGGAGACTGAGGCAGGAGAATCAGGGAGGCGGAGGTTGCAGTGAGCTGAGATTGCGCCATGGCACTCCAGCCTGGGTGACAGAGTGAGAATCTGTCTCAAAAAAAAAAAAAAAATTAGCTGGGTGTGGTGTGCGGTGGTGGGCGCCTGTAATCTCAGTTACTCAGGAGGCTGAGGCAGGAGAATTGCTTGAACACAGGAGGCAGAGGCTGCAGTGAGCTGAGAGTGTGCCACTGTAATCCAGCCTGGGTGACCAAGCAAGACTCTGTCTAGAAATAAAAAATAATAATTTTTAAAAATAAAATGACGATTGTTTTAAGACACTAAGTTTTAGATGATTTGTTATAGCACAACAATAACTAGCGCAGCTTATAAAGCTTTGAACCTTGACCTCTTACCCCTGCAAGCTAACTCTCAAACTTTACTACCTGAAATTCAACACTGCTGCCCACCCTGAACTCCTTTCAGTGCCTGAAAGGTACCCTTCTTTCTTGCAATTAGGTTTCCATACATTCTGTTCTTGCTGCCTGGAACACTCCTCTACCCTTGAACACTCATATTCTACTTCTTCACCATTCAGGTATCGGCTAAAACTTCTACAGGAAGGGTTTCTAAATGCCTAGGTTAAAACTGATCTGTTTCTGTGCCTTGTTCTACCTTACAAATCACAACACCATCACAATCCATTGAAACCCCGTATTGGGTTGCCTGTCATGACCCCTGCATCCACCTCTGCATGCACGCGTGCGCGCACACACACACACACACACACACACGCAGAAAGTGCTCCAAAAAGACAGTGGCAAGTCAGGGAACCTGGCAAGCTCTTCGAAAACATTTGTTGAATGCTCAATCTCCAACCCTAACTCTTTCCTAAATTCCAATGGGTATATCCACCTGCTATGCTACAAATAAATTCCAAATTCAACATGCCCCCATCCTCCTCCTCCCAGTAAATGATACCACCGCCTACAAGTTGCCCAAACCAGAAACCTCATCTCATCATTCAAAGAATATTTATTGAGGGCCAGGCACAGTAGGTGGCTCATGCCTGTAATCACAGCACTTCGGGAGGCTGAGGCAGGTGGGTGGCTTGAGCTCAGGAGTTGGAGACCAGCCTGGCCAACGTAGTGAAACCCTGTCTCTACTAAAAATACAAAAATTAGCTGGGCATGGTGGCATGTACCTGTAGTCCCAGCTACTCAGAAGGTTGAAGCAGGAGAATCCCTTGAACCCGGGAGGCAGAGGTTGCAGTGAGCCAAGATCTTGCCACTGTATTCCAGCCTGGGCGACAGAGCAAGACTCTGTCTTAAAACAACGAAGAATATTTACCAAGCTTCTGTGTTTCCTTGCTACAGATACAGTGGATCATAGACAGGCACAGCTCTTCTGGCACAGAACTTACAACATGGTGGAGGTTTTCCTTGACACTTCCTTCTCCCCCTCTCCCTTATACCTGACACCTTAATAGGTGTCATTGGTTGTTTTGATTATACCTTCTATATTGCTCTCAGATCTATCCTTTCCTGTTCACCCCAACTGCCACCACCCTAGTGCAGGTTTTTGTCATTTCCTGCTGGATTGCTACAAGAGCTTCCTAATAGTGTCTCTGCCTCCAGCCTTGTCCCATAAGTTCCATCCCAGCTATATGACTCCCTGTTTAAAATCCTTCAATGGCTCCACATATGCTTTGGGTAAATTCTAAACCCCTACAAAAGTAAACCTTGTGTTCTAGCCCCTTGCCCATCTTGGCCCCCTCATATCCCACAATACCCCATCCACCCCCACATCCCATATATTTTCTTCACCTTGTGCCTTTACATTGGCTTTCCCTGTGCCTAGAATGTCCTGCCCCCTTCTTCATTCAACAGATAATTATTGAGCACCCAGCAGACACCAAGCACTTTTCCACATGCTGGTGATTCAGCAGTGAGTAAAAAAAGTCCTTATTCTCATGATGTTTATATTCTAGAGGGAAAGAGAGACAAGTAAATAATTAATGTGTTGGCTGAGGCAGGCAGGTCATGAGATCAAGAGATCAAGACCAGCCAGGCGCGGTGGCTCACGCCTGTAATTCCAGCACTTTGGGAGGCCGAGATGGGTGGATCACAAGGTCAGGAGTTCAAGACCAGCCTGGCCAAGATGGTGAAACCCCATCTCTAAAAAAAAAAAGAGAGAGAGATTGAGACCATTCTGGTCAACATGGTGAAACCTCATCTCTACTAAAAATACAAAAATTAGCTGGGCATGGTGGCATGCACCTGTAGTCCCAGCTACTCAAGAGGCTGAGGCAGGAGAATCTCTTGGACCTGGGAGGTGGAGGTTGCAGTGAGCCAAGATAGTGCCACTGCACTCCAACCTGGTGACAGAGAAATCAGGTGGAGTACAGCCACACAGGCCATGGTAGAAACATGGGCTCCTTTCATCCTTCAGTGTTGATGCAGACATCATCCCTGAACAAGCCACTCTCCACCCCTACAAGCACTTGACACATATACGTGTTTGAGTGACTATGTTTATCCAGCTTCCCCACCATACTGTGCATTCCCTGCGGGCAGGGGCTCCACCTTTCAGCTCCATACTTTATAGAGTCCAACGCATTCAGAAAATTTTTCTCAAATTATTCAAACTGTCTTCTTTTGTTCCAATTCCATACCCTGCAAGCAACTTCCTGATTACTAGATTGGTTTCCAATCTAGTACCCTGGTTACTAGGGTACCAGGGAGGGGATGCCTTGATATTGAACACACATCTTTTGGTCATTAGAAACTACCCGGCCGGGCGCGGTGGCTCACACCTATAATCCCAGCACTTTGGGAGGCCGGTGGGTGGATCACAAGGTCAAGAGATTGAGACCATCCTCGTCAACAAGGGGAAACCCCGCCTCTATTAAAAATACAAAAATTAGCTGGGCATGGTGGTGCTCGCCTGTAGTCCCAGCTACTCAGGAGGCTGAGGCAGGAGAATTGCTTGAACCCAGAAGGCGGAGGTTGCAGTGAGCCGAGATCGTGCCATTGCACTCCAGTCTGGGTAACAACAGCGAAACTCCATCTCAAAAAAAAAAAAAAAAAAGAAATTACTCATGTGTGAAAGGATTCTCTATTTAGATGGTGCTGGGAGAACTGGCTAGCCATATGCAGAAAATTGAAACTAGACCCCTTCCTTACACCTTATATAAAAATCACTTCAAGATGGATTAATGACTTAAATACAAAATCCAAAACTATAAAAACCCTAGAAAAAAATCTAAGGCTTTATAACAATATCATTCAGGACATAGGCACAGGCAAAGATTTCATGATGAAAATGCCAAAAGCAGTTGCAACACAAGCAAAAATTGACAAATTGAATCTTATTAAACCAACGAGCTTCTGCACAGCAAAAGAAACTCTCATCAGAGGGAAGAGACAACCTCTACAGAATGGGAGAAAAATTTTGCAATCTATTCATCTGACAAAGTTCTAATAACCAAAGTCTACAAGGAATTTAAACAAATTTACAGGAAAAAAAACAACCCCATTAAAAAGTGAGCAAAGTATATGAACAGACACTTCTCAAAAGAGGACATTCATGCAGCCAACAAACATATGAAAAGAAGCCCAACATCACTGATCATTAGAGAAATGCAAATCAAAACCACAGTGAAAAACCATCTCACATCAGTCAGAAAGGCAATTATTAAAAAGTCAATAAACAAGCAATGCTGCCAAGGTTGCGGAGAAAAAGGAACACTTTTACACTGTTGGTGGGAGTGTAAATTAGTTCAACCATTGTGGAAGACAGTGTGGCAATTCCTCAAAGATCTAGAAGCAGAAATACTACTTGACCCAGGAATCCCATAACTAGGCATATTATACCCAAGGGATTATAAATCATTTCCATTACAAAGATACATGCACACACATGTTCAGTGCAGCGCTACTCACAATAGCAAAGACAGGGAATCAACCCAAATGCCCATCAGTGAGATAAAGAAAATGTGGTACAGGCTGGGCACAGTGGCTCACACCTATAATCCCAGCACTTTGGGAGGCCAAGGCAGGTGGATCATGAGGTCAGGAGTTCAAGACCAGCCTGGCTAAGATGGCGAAACCCCGTCTGTACTAAAAGTAAAAAATATTAGCCAGGTGTGGTGGCAGGCACAGTAATCCCAGCTACTTAGGAGG
Organism: Callithrix jacchus; assembly: GCF_049354715.1. Lineage (NCBI taxonomy): Eukaryota > Metazoa > Chordata > Mammalia > Primates > Cebidae > Callithrix > Callithrix jacchus. The sequence continues at coordinate 57,174,930 of NC_133509.1, forward strand.
CTGAGGCAGGAGAATCACTTTAACTGAGGTGGCAGAAGTTGCAGTGAGCTGAGATGGTACCACTGTACTCCAGCCCGGGTAACAGAGCAAGACTCTATCTCAAAAAAAAAAAAAAGGTGCAGCAAGTAAGAAAATGTGGTACATACCTAGCATATCTATGCAGCCATAAAAAAGAATGAGATCAAGTCCTTTGTAGGGACATGGATGAAGTTGGAAGCCATTATCCTCAGCAAGCTAATGTAGGAACAGAAAACCAAACACCAAATGTTCTCACTTATAAGTGGGAGCTGATTGATGAGAACACACAGATACATGCAGGAGAACAGCACAGACTGGGGCCTGTTGGTGGAGGCTGCAGGAGGGAGAGCATCAGGAATTATAGCTAATGGATGATAGGCTTAATACATAGGTGATGGGTTTCTCTGTGAAGCAAACAATCATGGCACGTTTACCTATGGAACAAACCTGCACATCCTGCACATGTGCCCTGGAACTTAAAATAAAAGTAGAAGAAAAGTTAAATAAATAAAAATTTTAAAAAAAGAAATTACCTGGCCAGGCACAGTGGCTCACACCTGTAATCTCAGCTTTTTGGGAGACCAAAGTGGGCAGATCACAAGGTCAGGAATTTGAGACTAGCCTGGACAACATGGTGAAACCCCATCTCTACTAAAAATACACAAAGTAGCTGGGCTTGGTGGCACCTGCCTGTAATTCCAGCTACTCAGGAGGCTGAGGGAAGAGAATTGCTTGAACTCGGGAAGCAGAGGTTGCAGTGAGCCAAAATTGAAGCATTGCACTCCAGCCTGGGTAACAGAGTAAGACTCTGTCTAAAAAAAAAAAAAAAAAATTACCCATGTATGCTAATCAATAAACTGTACATACATCAATAAACTGGCATTATCATTCACACATCTTTTTTTTTTTTCTCAAGTGGGGTCTTGCTCTGTTGCCTAGGCTGGAGTGCAGTGGTGCAATCTCAGCTCACTGCAGCCTCCACCTCCCAGGTTCAAGCAATTCTCCCATCTCAGCCTCCCAAGTAGCTAGGATTACAGGCTCACCACCACACCTGGCTAATTTTTATATTTTTAGTAGAGACAGGGTTTTACCATGTTGGCCAAGCTGGTCCCAAACTCCTGACCTCAGGTGATCCCCCCTCCTCAGCCTCCCAAAGTGCTGGGATTACAGGCATGAGCCATCGTGCCTGGCCACATCAATCTCTTTTTTAGATCAGTGTGACTCGACTGCTGGAAAATGACCCAACTCTGTGTCATGACACCCAAGGAAGGCACTGCTGATAGAAGGGCCACATGAGTAGCCCAGCAGAAGACTCAGATGCTCCCTCTACCTCACACTCAGCCCACCTTCCCTATTTCAGATGGCAGCCCTGTCACCCACCCTGTTCAAGCTCAAACTCCTAGCTGCACCTCTGAGAGCTTCCATACCCCCAACACTCAATATGGGGAATGGGGTGTACATGAAGGATTATGTGATATGAGGAGGCCAAAGTGGCAAAAGCACAAGGCATACCTTCCTAGGAGTTTAGATTTTATCCTAAAGCATATGAGGAGCCACTGGAGGACTTTAAACAGGGGAGCAACATACTAGAGTGAAAACCTGTGGGCAAGGCTGGAGGCGGAGCTTTACCCCTGAGAGCACCCACAACCCCAGCAAAAACTCCTTGAAAGTCCTTGGTTAACTATTTTTTTATCCATACCCTCATCTCTATTCCCAAGAGATTCCCAGCTCTCTAAACCAGTCTCCCCACCGTCTGTCTCTCTCTTGCTCTTTCCAAAAACATTCTCCACTTGGCCACTAGAGTTCTCCTTTTAACTAAGTCTGATCATTTCACTAGTCCCACACCACTGTTTAAAATCAGTAAATTTGGCCGGCACAGTGGCTCACTCCTATAATCCCAGCACTTTGGGAGGCCGAGGTGGGTGGATCACAAGGTCAAGCGATCGAGACCCTCCTGGTCAACAAAGTGAAACCCCGTCTCTACTAAAAATACAAAAATTAGCTGGGCATGGTAGCATGCGCCTGTAGTCCCAGCTACTCGGGAGGCTGAGGCAGGAGAATTGCCTGAACCCAGGAGGCGGAGGTTGCGGGGAGCCAAGATCGTGCCACTACACTCCAGTCTGGGTAACAACAGCGAAACTCTGAAACTCCGTCTCAAAAAATAAAATAAAATCAGTAACTTTGTAGCTCGCACCTGTAATTCTAGCTACTAGCTACTCGGGAGGTAGGAGGTAGGAGGATCACTTGAGGCCGGGAGTTAGAGGCCGAAGTGAGCTATGACTGCACCACCGCATTCCTGCCTGAACAACAGAGCAAGAACCCATCTCTAAAAATATAAAAATAAACAATAGCTTCCCCCATCTTTGAGATAAAGTCCAACCTGATTATAAAACCTACCTCACCTAGGGCTGTCTCCTCACCCTTCTCCCACCCCACATTCCAACTATACCAATGATCTGGAATTCTCTGATCATTCTGTGCCTTTTTGCACCTCCATACCTTTGCACATGCAGTCTCCTGTGAGAAAGGTCACAGAAGACAGCTATATATATTTTCAAAATTCAACTCAGACACCATGTTCTCTGTGGTACTTTCCTAAGCTCTCCTCCCTACAAAAATAAAGTAGCCCCATTTAGGTCAGGCATGGTAGCTCATGTCTGTTCTCCCAGCACTTTGAGAGGCTGAGGTGGGTGGTTCACCTGAGGTCAGGGGTTCAAGACCAGCCTGGCCAACTCAGTGAAACACCGTCACTACTAAGAACACAAAAATTAGCCAGGCATGGTGGCACATGCCTGTAATCCCAGGGAGGCTGAGGCAGGAGAATTGCTTGAACCAGGGACACAGAGGTTGTAGTGAGGCAAGATCACACCACTGCACTCCAACCTGGGTGACAAGAGTGAATCTTTGTCTCAAAAAAAAAAGTTGCCCATTTGCCTCTATCACTGCACTAATTATACTGCATGACAATTATTTGTTAACATGTCTGTCTACTTCCTGGACTATGAATTATTAAATGGCAAGGGCCAGACATCATTCTCATTTCCCAGCACTAAGTAAAATATCTAGCACATAACATGCCCTAATTAAAGGTTTCCCAAGGGAGGGAACGTATGAAAGCTCTAAATTAAAGCCCTTCTGTTGCTAAATCTAAAGATTCTGCCTAAGTTCTCACTTAGGCTAACCAGAACGTTCTCGTAGGTCCCAGCATCTGACTTGTGTTAGGTGCTTATTAAACAGTGCCTGAAGGCCATGCACAGTGGCTCACGCCTATAATCCTAGCACTTTGGGAGGTCAAGGCAGGCAGATTGCTAGAGCTCAGGAGTTTGAGAGTAGCCTGGGCAACATAGTGAGACCTCATCTCTACAAAAAAAAAATTTAGAAAACAAAAACAAAACAGTGGTTGAAGGAATAAACCCATGGATCGTATGTCACTTAATTCTTAGTCTTGGTTGCCCTTCTGAACCTTCTTTAGATCTCCATGTACCTCTGAAGTTATTAAAGATAGAACAAAGTCCAGGTATTACCTATGCAGTAATATCTCATTTATCTAAATGTAACTACTTCAGATGAAGCCAAGAAGCAGGAAGAGAAACTATAAGTGGCCAAGAAGATAGTAATTCTAAACATAATCAATACCTTATACTTGAGTCATAATTTATGTTTTCACTGAATCTCATTTCATTCTCACAATAGCCCGGAATTAAACAGTCACTGCACCTAACTCCAGGTCACACAGCTACTGAGCCCAACCTCCAACACAAATGTGTGCACAAGTGGTGTGCACCTTTCACTCTATCAGAGTTCTCTCACACCTGTGCACAAAACTCCATGCCTTTTACTCACTGAAGAGCTCTGCATACTAACCATAACTGTGTCTACTTTGAATGTATTCTTAAAAGGATGTACAGGCACATGAATGTGTACATGGGTGAATGAGGGTTTCAGCATGTATGTCTCTATAACCAAATTAGAAGCAGAAAATTGGCCGGGTGCAGCAGCTCACACCTGTAATCCCAACACTTTGGGATGCGGAGGTGGGTGGATCACCTGATATCAGGAGTTTGAGACCAGCCTGGCTAACACAGTGAAACCCCCGTCTCTACTAAAAATACAAAAATTAGTTGGATGCCGTGGTGGACACCTGTAATCCCAGCTACTTGGGAGGCTGAGGCAGAAGAATCACTTGAACCTGGGAGGCAGAGGTTGCAGTGAGCCAAGATTGCATCATTACACTCCAGCCTGGGCAATAGAGCAAGACACCATCTCAAAAACAAAATAAATAAATAAATAAATAATAAATATTACTTCGATGGAATGATCCTTCTCTGCACATGATATAGAAATATATACCCACATTTGAGGGTGCTCCAAGACCAATAGATCCTAAAATTAGTTTTGCCAGTTAGCAACCTACCAGATCATCTGCCAGCGATGCAAGAGAAATCACAGACCACATTTCAGACCTCAGTGGAAAACTCCCTTCTTGCAACACAAGGCAGTGCCTTCCACCTCTCCCTGACTGTGGCCATGATGACAAACATTCCATACACAGAGATGAGTCCAAACCAGACATATGGACACACAAAACACCAGGAGGACCCCACAGAAGACAGCCAGTTCTCTACACAACCGTAGAATCAGGGAAGCTGAAGAGGAAGTTGAGGAGTAAATGGGCCAATACAGAAACTGAAAGAGAAAAGGACATGAGCTGATTGGAGAGGGGTGAGCCAATGAGCAATTGTACCTGGTGCAAAATTCCTGTGCCCCAACTGCTAGGGCAGCTGCCCCTCAAACTGACAGAATGTCTGAGCTTCTTCATAGTTGTGTGGTGGAAGGCATCTCTAATGCCCTAGGATCTCCCAGGTTGGAAGGGCATTTTTCAAGAATAGAGGCATCTGAGGGTTGGGGCTGTGAAGAATCATCATCTCAGCACCTCCAATGGCTTTACTGATGTACAGATTTAAATAATATTTTATTTATGAGATGGAGAAAAAGCCAAGGTGGATTGAAATGACAATATTAAGAAGCTAGCCCACAGAAGCAGGTGCAATGGTTCACACCTGTAACCCCAACACTTTGGGAAGCTGAGGCAGGCAGATCACTTAAGGTCAGGTGTTCGAGACCAGCCTGGCCAACACAGTTAAACACTGTCTCCACTAAAAATACCAAAAAATTAGCTGAGCATGGTAGCATATGCCTGTAATTCCAGCTACTAGAGCAGCTGAGGCAGGAGAATCACTTGAACCTAGAAGATGGAGGTTGCAGTGAGCCAAGATCATGCTACTCCAGTCTGGGCAACAGAGTGACTCCATCTAAAAAAAAAAAAAAAGCAGAAGAAAAATCTAGCCTACACAAATACTCATGCAAGTGCAAAAGGATATTCACTGGAGCATTATCTGTAAGACCAAGAAACTGGAACCAACATACATGGCCATTAACAGAGGACTAGCTAGGTCAATAAACTACTATACATCCTTAAAATTAACATGGAATAACATGAAGCATTTTTTAAAAGTAGATCTGTAAATAGAAAGTCACTGGTAATGCTAGGAGGAAAAGCACACTGTAGAATTATATGTAGACTAATATGATCTCATTTTTCTAAAAGAACAAAACTACATCTCCTTTTTTTTGAGATTGAATCTTGCTCTTGTCACCCAGGCTGGAGTACAATGGCCCCGTCTCGGTTCTTTGCAACCTCCACCTCCTGGGTTCAAGTGATTCTCTTGCCTCAACCACCCAAGGAGCTGGAATTACAGGCATGCACCACCATGCCCAGCTATTTTTTTTTTTTTTTTTTTTTGTAGAGATGGGGTTTCACCATGTTAGCCAGGTTGGTCTCAAGCGCCTGACCTCAGGTGATCCACTTGCCTCAACCTACCTAACTGCTGGGATTACAGGCATGAGCCACCATGCCCTGAAAAAACTACGTCTCTTGAAAGAACAAGAGAAAAAAAAATCAGTGTGCCTGTAGTCTCTGCTATTCAGGAGGCTGAGGCAGGAGGATAACTTAAGCCTAGAAATTCGAGGCTGAAGTGAGGTATGTTCACACCACTGCACTCCAGTCTGGGTGACAGAGCAAAACACCTGTCTCTTAAAAAAAAAAAAAAATCGCCTGTAATCCCAGCACTTTGGGAGGCCGAGGCAGGTGGATCACAAGGTCAAGAGATCGAGACCATCCTGGACAACATGGTGAAACCCCATCTCTACTAAAAATACAAAAAATTAGCTGGGCACGGTGGCGTGTGCCTGTAGTCCCGGCTGCTCAGGAGGCTGAGGCAGGAGAATTGCCTGAACCCAGGAGGCAGAGGTTGCAGTGAGCCGAGATCGCGCCATTGCACTCCAGACTGGGTAACAAGAGCGAAACTCCGTCTAAAAAAAAAAAAAAAAAAAAATCAAGAAAAATATGAAAACTGCTAATAGTGCTTACCATGAGAAGTTGGGGGAAGGGTGAGTGTTACTGTTTGAATTTTCATACAAAACATACATTAATTTTAACTATATATATATAGGTGTTGTCAGAGGCATTCCTTTCCATCTACTTCTTACTCCCAGACTGCACTCACATCCCAGCCTCTGCCCAGCCCTCCACCCACCACCTTCTGCCCCAGCCCCACTTACAGATGCAGGCAGCAGCCAGCAGGCGACTGGCAGCATAGGGGGCGAAGCAGCTTGGGAAGAAAGGCTGTACCATGTAGTTGGCAAAGGTGATGGCAATGATGGCCTGGCTGGTGGGCTCAATGATGAGCAGGGAGGTCCAGAGTCTGATGAAGGCAAGGAATCCTCCAAAGGCCTCCAGGATGTAGGCATAGCTGGCCCCAGATTTCTTAATGGTGGTGCCCAGTTCTGCATAACAAAGGGCCCCAAAGACGGAGAAGAGGCCCCCAACAGCCCAGATGACCAGAGAGAGACCAAAGGAGGCACTGTACAGGAGGACACCCTTGGGGGAAACAAAGATGCCCGAGCCGATCATGTTCCCCACAATCAGGCACACGCCGTTAAGCAGTGAGATCTCCTTCTTCAGCTTTACCTGCTCGGGCCCTGGGCTGGCCCCATCACCCAAAGGGGAGGTTTCCACCTCATGCTGGGAGCCCACTTCATACTCAGTGCTGTCAACCATGGTGGAGGAGAGGAAAGCCTTCACCAGCTTCCTGGCATTGCCCTTTAAGGAAAAAGATGATGCTATATATTAGGTGGTTGGCAATTACATAGAACCTCTACCCACCTCCAACACAGGCTAATATGGGCAGCCCACCCACCACTGTCGAGCCCTCCAAATAACCTTTTCTCCAACACACTCATCAACTTGAATTTTTTTTTTCTTGAGACAAAGTCTCAACTCTGTCGCCCAGGCCAGAGTGCAGTAGCACGATCTGGGCTCACTGTAATTCTACCTCCCAGGTTCATGCAATTCTCTGCTTCAGCTTCCAAGTACCTGGGATTACAGGCAACTGCCACCACACCTGGCTAATTTTTATATTGTTAGTAGAGACAGGGTTTCACCATCTTGGTCAGGCTGGTCTTGAACTCCTGACCTCGTGATCCACCCACCTTGGCCTCTCAAAGCCCAAAGTCCTGGGGATTACATGTGTAAGCTACCAAGTCCCACTTTTTTTTTTTTTTTTTTTTTTGAGACAGAATTTCGCTCTTGTTGCCCAGGCTGGAGTGCAATGGAGGGATCTCAGCTCACTGCAACCTCCACCTCCCGGGTTCAAGCGATTCTCCTGCCTCAGCTTCCAGAGCAGCTGGGATTACAGGCACGAACCACCACTCCTGTCTAATCTTTTGTATTTTTAGTAGAAACGGGGTTTCACCATGTTAGCCAGGCTGGTCTTGAATTCCTGACCTCAGGTGATTCACCTACCTGGGCCTCCCAAAGTGCTGAGATTACAGGCATGAGCCACCTCGCCTGGCCCCTCAACTTGAATTTTTTTTTTCTTTCTTGACCCTTCAGGTGAAAGCAACCAACTTGAATTTTCAAGAGAAGACACTCATTCCCCAGAGAGAAAGCATCTGTCTCTCATCATAGGATATTGCTGCCCACCCAACTCACCAAATAGAAAACTAAATCTTAGCTCTCTTTGAGCCTGCTATGATACAAGACAGGGATGGGGGCAGTGTGGCAGCTCCCAGAAAAGAATCATAATGGCTCGAGCCTGAGTTTTCAGGCTCCAATTTCAGCTTCAGCAATGACCTGTGTTGAGATACAACATTAGGAACCAACCTTACAAGCAACTAATCTGTGGGAGCGCCTCACAACCTATTCTTTATCCCAAGGACTCTACGTGTGACAAACCTAACGCCTTTAGAAATCTGCTGGAAACCCACAACCATCCTCCTACCCAAGGAGCATCCCTTAACCCTTAGCTGGAGTGTTCAGCCCTGACAAAGCCCAAGTAGACCCACCTCACCCTGAAAGAAGACCAGTTATTCTCTTTTCCTTTCCCAGATACCTTTCCCAGTCTCTGGTATTCCAAGCCTCCTGCTATCAGATCCCTCATATCAGCATAAATTACCCAAAAAAAGTATGAATGAGAGAAAGGTGATCCAATGTACAGCGAAGCCTAGAGATGATTGGAGGCAGCTGATAGCCATTCCCTACCCCAGAGCTGCTGCTGGAGAGACACCACCCAAAGCCAACGCAGAGACACAGCTGTAGCCAGGCAGCACATGCTGGAAAACACCGAGCAGGAGACAGCTGAGAGGAAAACAGGAGAGGCTAGTCAAGCAATGGAGAGATATTAGGGCAAGGCACTCAGGAGAGGAAGTGATTAGACACTGCACAGCAGCAAAGAGGAGGGTAAGCAAGGTGAGCAGGAATGAGAGGAGAGGGTGGAACGCACACTCACTCCTTGGTCCTGGATATAAGCAGGTTCTCACGGCAGTGCCAGCAGCAGTCAGGGAGAGAAGTGCCTTCAAGGATCTGTGGTCAGACACTCCTCCTTTCCAGCCAGCAGTAAAAGGGAAGGTCAAACAAATGCCTATGGATTTAAGCAAGAAGGGTGGAGGAGGCGAGGCAGCCCACAAAGGAAGAGATGAGGGAGGGGGAAAGAAAGGAGTATTAAGCAACCATCTGGGTCCAAGGTTCACTGACCCTTCACATCTGCAAAAGGGGCAGCTAGGAGCTCTTGGCTCAGCACTTTTTGTGATAAGAAGGCGCTCTCTCAGGAATCTCCTTTGTCAGCTATGCTCTGGGACTGGGGGCCCAGAAGAAAGGACAGTCAGCTGGGTGCATTTTCTATAGCCCTGAGGAAAATGGCCCAGGGCCAGTTAGCCGAGGACAGGGCAGTAGCCGGGAAGGAATACACAGCACTCTCTCTCTCTCTGTCTTCTCCATGCCCCACCCTAGCCTCTCTTCTCTCTCACCCCAAACATTTAAGAAAGGCAGGAAGGTTGCACAGTGTGACACAAAGGCTTGTTCCCATGCTGAGATTATAGGAAGTGTGACTGGGCATTCTAAGAGAACTCTGCACACTTCCCCATGCAAAGAGAGACTGGGGGTTTGCCTCCAAACCTGAGCCACTACCTCAAAGTCTGAGCCTCAGACTACTTAAAAAGAAACACAATCTGGCCGGACGCGGTGGCTCACACCTATAATCCCAGCACTTTGGGAGGCTGAGGCAGGTGGATCACGGGGTCAAGAGATCGAGACCCTCCTGGTCAACAAGGTGAAACCCGTCTCTACTAAAAACACAAAAATGGCCAGGTGCGGTGGCTCAAGCCTGTAATCCCAGAACTTTGGGAGGCCGAGGCGGGTAGATCACCAGGTCAAGATATCGAGACCATCCTGGTCAACATGGTGAAACCCCGTCTCTACTAAAAATACAAAAAAATTAGCTGGGCATGGTGACACGTGCCTGTAATCCCAGCTACTCAGGAGGCTGAGGCAGGAGAATTGCCTGAACCCAGGAGGCGGAGGTTGCGGTGAGCCGAGATCGCGCCATTGCACTCCAGCCTGGGTAACAAGAGCGAAACTCCGTCTCAAAAAAAAAAAAAAGAAAGAAAATAATAAAAACACAAAAATTAGCTGGGCATGGTGGCACGCGCCTGTAGTCCCAGCTACTCGGGAGGCTGAGGCAGAAGAATTGCTTGAACCCAGAAGGCAGAAGTTGCGGTGAGCCGAGATCGTGCCACTGCACTCCAGTCTGGGTAACAACGGCGAAACTCCGTCTCAAAAAAAAAAAAAAAAAGAAACACAGTCAAGAGATCAAATCTCCGACTGCATCCCCACCAGACCCATGCACCCTTTCATCCTTGAGAAAACATACCAAGATCTTTGGGATGAGCATAAATTCCTATAAACACCTTTCCCAAATACCAGGTTACTCTGCTTTCCTAAAACTATGAGGAAATCAGATTTCACTGAATTCTGTTGGACAGACAGGCCCAGAACAGGCAGAAGAAGCTGAGCATTTTTTTGAAATCACATAGTTTATTCTGTATTTATTCTTTACTATCTTTATTGTTTACTTTAAATCTGGTATACTGCATCTCTTTTACCAACAGAAATAGACCCTATCCATTCTGAAATCCAACCGTCTGTCCCTTCTCACACCTGTTCTAATTCTCTTTAGTTATTCTACAACCAGAGAATAGAGATCTAAATATCTCTGAGAGACATCTCTACCCTACATCCTTCCATTCTTGCTCTTTAAACTTTTAAATTAGGAGGAGTATTCTGGTGTTAGCCTTCCCAGAGATCATGCTTCTCCTAAGACAAGCTCACAATGATCTGAAATCCTTTTGGAGGAAACTATCCTTTTCTCCAAAATGCTTCTGTAATAATTGCTATTGAGCACTTACCTGGACCAGACATACTGCAAAGCACTTAAGCACATTATCTCATGAAACCACCAGAGCTCATATACTCTTAATCACACAGGTATACTATCTCTCCATCTCCCCATCCCCTGACCTGCCCTAGTCTCTAGGCCTTCCTTTTATATTATTTTTTTGAGACAGGGTCTTACTCTGCCACGCAGACTGGAGTGCAGTGGCACAATCTCAACTCACTGTAACCTCTACCTCCTGGTTCAAGTGATTCTCATGCATCAGCCTCCTGAGTAACTAGGATTACATGTGGCTAATATTCGTGTTTTTATTTTAATATTTTTATTTTATTTTATTTTTTATTTATTTTGAAACAGAATCTCACCCTGTCACCCAGGCTGAGTGCAGTGGCATGATCTGCTCACTGCAACCTTTGCCTCCCAGGTTCAAGCAATTCTCCTGCCTCAGCCTCCCGAGTAGCTGGGATTACAGTTGCACACCACTACACTCAACTAATTTATTGTATTTTTAGTAGAGTTGGGGGTTTCACCATGTTGACCGGGATGGTCTTGAACTCCTAAACTCAGGCAATCCGCCCACCTCGGCCTCCTCAAGTGTTAGAATTACAGACATTACAAGCATAAGCTACCATGCCTGGCCTAATTTTTGCTTTTATTTATTTTTTTTTTTGAGATGGAGTTTCGCTCTTGTTACCCACGCTGGAGTGCAATGGTGCAATCTCGGCTCACCACAACCTCCACCTCCTGGGTTTAAGCAATTCTCCTGCCTCAGCCTCCCGAGTAGCTGGGACTACAGGTGCGTGCCCCCATGCCCAGCTAATTTTTGTATTTTTAGTAGAGACGGGGTTTCACCATGTTGACCAGGATGGTCTCGATCTCTTGACCTCAGGATCCACCTGCTTCGGCCTCCCAAAGTACTGGGATTATAGGCGTGAGTAACCATGCCCGGCCAATTTTTGCATTTTTAATAGAGATGGGATTTCTCCGTGTTGGTCAGCCCAGTCTTGAACTCCTGACCTCAAGTGATCCACCTGCTTCTGCCTCCAAAGCGATGGGATTACAGGCATGAGTCACCAAGCCCAGCCGATGGGAATTATTACAGAATTACCTGGGGAAAGATGTAATCAGACTAGATTAAAAAGAAAGCCTCTGTCATCCTTCAGCCTGTAGCCTAGGCTAAAGGCTCCAGCAAAGTTTGTTCATCTCCTTCCTGGCTGCCACTCCCCTTTCTCATTCTTTGCAGGGATAAGAGGCGATTACAAGTCCTCTTGGCAGTGCTGCTTTTGCTAGGGTGCCCACTTCTAAAGCAAACAAAAACACACACAAACATATCACCATGCTTGCCCTTTTAAGACCAAATTCACTGGCACCAAGGGGTGGGCGTGTGTCTTAATATGACATAAAAGAAAGGAAGGAAGGAGTGACAAAGGAAGGGAAAACTGTGAGGGGGACTGGGGAGAGAAGTGTACAAGGTTTCGTTTCTGACTGGTAGCATCTAAAAAGCAAAGTCCTCTCCATGGAATCTTGAGACAGAAATCTGGTGGAGATAAAACCCACATTCCAGCAAACAGCACACCCTAGTGGTAGCACCAGGAAGTACTATGTGCGGACTAAGCTACTTCAGTCTGCCCATGCAAACTACGCAAGGGAGGCTGCCATTCATGGAGATTTTGAACCCTGCCCCCTTCTTTTTTCAACCACTACCTAGCACCCTACACAAGAAGGCACCATCTTTGGCAGCTCACATTTCTCCCTAAGACGCTGGGTCTTGGGGTAATGCTTCCACCATTCAGGCCGCCTGGGACCAGCAGCACCGATAGGCTCTCCCAAAGGGGCTCTTCCTCAGGTTTTTGTTTTTTGGTTTTTTCTTTTTTCCCCCAAGACAGAGTTTTGCTTTGTTCCCCAGGCTGGAGTACAGTGGCACGGTCTCTGCTCACTGCAACCTCTGCCTCCTGGGTTCAAGTGATTCTCCTGCCTCAGCCTCCTGAGTAGCTGGAATTACAGGTGCCCACCACTGCGCCAGCTAATTTTTGTATTTTTAGTAGAGACCGGGGTTTCACCATGTTGGTGAGGCTGGTCTTGAACTCCTGACCTCATGATCTACCCACTTCAGCCTCCCAAAATGCTGGGATTACAGGTGTGAGCCACCATGCCTGGCCTACCCCAAGTTTTACATGAGAAACCCTGTAAAATAACAGCAGCCCTTGTTGTCTTTCCCTGTCTGAGATGCATTCATCTCTGAGGACCCAGTAAAGATTACAGAACAACACACTCATCCTACAGGCTGTGGAAGAAATTTGATTCAGAAACAGGCAGCAGGGTACCCAATCTGCAGTGCCTGCAGTGCCAGGCAGAGCAGCCAATGGAACCCCTCACCCCAACCTCACCCCAAATGGCAACACCAAAACACACTTCCTCCAGGTGCTAGCACATAATTTGGGGTCTTGGCTCCTCAGCCATGCTCAGGGAACTACTGTAAGAACACACTTTCTCTTCCAGAGACCCCATGTCTCTTCCTGGCTCCAACCAGTCTGCGTTGCCTCCCTAACAACAGAAGCAGAAAACAGATACACTCTGACATGACTGGATTTCCCCATCACTCCAAGCTAGCTCAGCTCCTCCCACCCTAGTTCTCTTGTTTGTCTTTCTATATTCCACTATGGCTAAGACAGTCCCTTTAAAAAAAAAAGTGGGGGTGGGGGGACAAGAAATTGTTTACTCCTGTGGCCAGGGTTTCCATTAACAAAGAGCTGAAGTCTCTGGGCAGAAGTTTCAGCCCAGGAAGGGACAGGGTTGGGACCAAGAAACAGGAGGCTCTTAGGTCACCATTCAGTCGAGTTTTAGCACTGGCTCCATCCTCCTCCTGCACTTCCCGTCTCGCCCATTGTTCCTCCTCTCCCGACTCTTACCAGTCCAGTGATCTTTGGGCAGGTGCAGGGAGGAGGGGCTACCAGCTCAGGAGAGGGGAAGGTACTAGTTAGGAGAACCAAGAGTATGGCTCTTGCTGCAGCAGCTGTTGACTCTGAGGAACAGAAAAAGCAGAGGGTGACGGGGACCGAAATGGAAAACAGGAAAACACATGTGTGACTCTGGCCAGCAGCGGGGAGGGGCCAAGGGACGGGCTGGAGCTGGGACTGCCTGATCAGACCCAGAGGACCTCAATGCCTGACAGCCTCCAGGCACCTTCTCTACTCTGAGTCTCAGCTCCTCCTCCTCCCTACCTCAGTACCACCCCCCTCTTCCTTGTTGCCCTACATTTACTGAGCATTTAAGCTTTCCCCTCCATTGACTGTGACTTATGATGCCTCTTGCCACTCCCCTCATCCCATTTCCTACTCATCTCCTACTCCTGTACTATCCATAGTCCTGCAGAGGGGATACGACCCCACGGTTAGGGGGAAGGAAACTCTGCAATCCCGTCTCAAGCTTGTCAGTGCCATTTCAGCCCCTAAAGCAAGCCAAGAGAGGTAATGCAGGCCAAGGAAGACCACTTATAGGGGGATAGACAAGCACACATTTAGACACCAAGCAAGCTCACTCACAGCTGAGTTCTCCAGTTGGTTCAGGTGATATTGATGTGTGTCGCCAGGTAAGAGCCAACTGGGCCATGGCACCCTGGTCAGACTAATGAGTTGGCATCCCTTCAAACTGGTGTTATTTAAACATCTGTCGAATGTTTACTTAGCAGAGGTGGGGGAAATACCAATTGTCCTGGAATAAAAACTGTGTAAGCCTTTTTATATTCAAAATTAGAAATTATTACAAATTTTCATCCTATGCAATCTTCCGAAGCAAATAACTTCTTGGTAAACATGGTAAACATATGAAACCACTTAAAATGTAAATAATAGTATAAATCTCTTGCCTTCAGGGAGCAGCACTTCACAGCGCATCATGCATTTTTGGAATTACAACTGTGACTAATGCCTTTAAGCAACTGTCAGCTGGCTGGCTTCTGGGCTACACCCTGCAACTTACACTGGTCTGTTGCAAAATTACTTCGGACACAAGTAGTCAGGTAAGGAGTTATCAATAAGTCTGTTACTGGATGAAAGCCAACACATATTTCACCAAGACACAGAAATCAGAGTTCACTGGCACCAAATACCTGAATTATTCCAAGGATAATTTAGTGTCCTTTAGACACTCTCAGCCTGCTACCCAACTTGCCTGCTCCCTAATTGCACCCTGGGGTCGGGTCCCAGTTGTGAGGGAAGTCCTAGGAAGAGAGAAGCTGTCCTCATCCACGTGGGACCCCCTGCTGTCTTCCTCACTCCACTCCAGCTTCACTGGCTTCCCTCCTGTGGCCACGCAGCAAGCACCATCCCGCCTCAAAGCTTTTGCAATTCCTGTTCTCCCTGCCTGGAACATGCTTCCCAGTGATGTTGTCCATTCCCGGTGTCATTTGTTTGCTGTCACCACCCCCACTAAATTTTAGCATCACAAGAGCTTTGTTCACCACTGTATCCCCACAGTGCAGGGCTCAGGTAGACAGTTAATAAATGTTTGCTGGGTTAATAAATGGATGAATGAACTGTTATTTATTTGATTTCCCAGCTGGCTGGGCTCCTGGGCATGTCCTTGAATTTGCTCTCCAGGCCTTCCTGTGTGGCTGCGGCTCTGGCTCTTAATTAAGCAAGGAGTACTGGAAGGTACTCTTTTTGATAGTAATGCATTAAAGGGAAGGAGGAAAGTATGGTTTCCATAGTTTTACTGGGAGGCCTAGAAGGATTTGAAACTGGCTTTTGTTTCATGAACGGGAAAAGCAAAGTAAAACAAAAAGCCTATAATCTAACACTCTTGCCCTGGATCCGGGAAATTCTTGTCTGCTCTACCTCACAGCTAGGCTCAGGTGATAGGTCTGGGTGAGGCGTGGATATGGCGAGAGCGAAGTGCTGTGACCGCAAAAGGGTGAAAGTCAGAGGAGGAAAAGGCAGAGGGAGGCGAACACTCAGATTCAGGTATATCCAAGTGGGCTCTACAGCCGAACTTCGAAGCATAAACTCTTCAACTCCACACCCACACGCACGCCAGCGGCCCTTCCCCCCCGCCCCCCCGAAAAGCTCTCCCCTAGCCCAGGATCCTCACTGACCGCTCCCAGAGCCGTTCCCATCCCCCTCTCCGCCCCCGCCCAACCTGCAGGTCTCACTCACCTTTGCCCCTTTCTCCCATCCCCACTCCCCAATTCGCCCTTGCTTTCTCGGGGCCCCTGCCTTTTCCCTTTTATTTCCCTCCTTCTCTTGGGCCCCCAGTCTGCCAAGCCCTCGCCAGGCCCCAACGCCCTCCCAAGCCCAGACCCAGCTACCGTCCGCCTTCAATATCCCTCTGAAGAACAGGGTCGCTGCGAGGCCCAGGTCTGCCTGTGGGGGCCCACCCGAACTCTGCCTGGGGGACCAGGACCTCACCCCACCAGGGGTCCCTTCCGCTTCCTCCACCTGGCCAAAGAGGCCCCGTCCTTCCCCCGACTCTAGGAAGCGCTAGAAGAGGGGGTTGTGGTGGGTGTAGGCGAAGGGAGCAAAGGTCCAAGCGCCGAGGCCTTGAACCCGCTCCCCTGACCGCTGGTCGCTCCCGTAGGGCTGGACTGCTGCGGGGATATGAAAATGACCGCGTATACCTTTAGAGACTGGTTCTCCACCCCACCCCAAGAACGCTCAATCCCGGCTTATGCTGGCCGCCCGACAAGGGTCTAGGCGAGAGCCCCAACCCCTGGCCACAGCTGCCTCCGGCCCCGAGATGCTTGGCTGAATCTGGGTAGGGTGCCCAGACCGGGAAGCCCCTTCGGCGGTGGGAATCGGGCGAGGGGAGGTGCCTGCTTGGAACGGGAGGAGGGCTCTCCCGGAAGGCCGTCTCTTCCACCCTGAGTTCCCTACTCCCCGCCCCGCCCCCTTGGGGGAGCTGTTGCATCAGCTTCCAGATTCCAAACCAAAGAAAATGGGCCCCACTAGGCTGGAAAGGCGTCGGGCAGTAGAGCTGCCGCCAGGAGGTAGCGCTTAATCAAAATTGTCCCGGCCGAGGGTGCCCAGGAGATCGGAGTCCCCGGAGCACCTTTAATCTGAAATCTTGGCAGCAGCGCGGACCTAACAAAAAAGGGAGTTGCTGAATATTTCAAGAAAAGGCAACTGGAAATGCTTCATCAAGTTTTAAGGCTAAAAGATGGCTTGTAAATAATACAACTACCTTTTATATACCTTTTGGACAATCTAGCTTTGGTGTGTTTTTTTTAAGCCGACGTTGGCGCTCTGTGGAGATCCGGAGAGCCACCGCCTTCAAAACCAGTCTGATAGAAACACACAAGCCTTAAGGAACTTCCCAGCCGCCAGGCAAGGAGGAATGTAGTCCGCAGTCTTGATGTGCCCATTTGAAGCTCAATCATTTAATACCTAATTTAGCCAGTACTGATATAGCAGAGATTTCACAGCTCTGGGGAAAGAAGCAGAATATGTTACAATAAATTATGTAAATAGTAATTTACCTTCCAAGTAACTGGGACTACGGGCAAGCACCACCTTGCTCAGCTTTTTTTTTTTTTTTTTTTTTTTTAAGAGACAGTCTTAAGAAAAAAAAAAAAAGGGGGGACAGAGTCTTACTCGTCTCTAATAAATTACAAAAATTAGTTAAGTATGGTGGCATGTACCTGTAATCCCAGTTACTCGGGAGGCTGAGGCATGAGAATTGCTCTAACCCGGAAGGCTGAGGTTGCAGTGAGCCGCGATCACGCCACTGCACTCCAGCCTGGGCGATGGAGTGAGACTGTTTCAAAAAAAAAAATGCCGAGCGCAGTGGCTCACGCCTGTAATCCCAGCACTTTGGGAGGCCGAGGCGGGTGTATCAGGAGGTCAGGAGTTCGAGACCTGCCTGGCCAAAATGGTGAAACCCTGTCTCTACTAAAAATACAAAAATTAGCCGGCATGGTGGTGCACATCTGTAATCCCAGCTATTCAGGAGGCTAAGGTAGGAGAATCACTTGAACCCGGAAGGCGAAGGTTGCAGTGAGCCAAGATCGCACCACTGCCCTCAAGCCTGGACGACAGAGAGAGACTCCCTCTTAAAAAAAAAAAAAAGAGAGAGAGAGAGAGAGAGAGAGAGCAAGCGAAAGAGAGAGTATTGCTGTGTTGCCCAGACTGGGATATCAAAATGTTAAAGCCAAATACCGGGCATGATGCCCTTGGAAAGCAAAGGAGTTTAAGAGAGGAACACATGAAGCACAGATGCCTGATGCTTCACAGTATTCTTAACTCCACTCTGCCAGTTGAAGTCCAGAGGTTAAAAGGCATTCAGTTTTGGATGACGAAGCTGCTTCCCTGTGGCTTCTGAGGCTGATGAAGTCATTGAGGAGTGCTGTCCAGGTGCCAGACCCCTCCCTCCACCAGAGTTCCATGAGGTCCCTGAGAATGCTGATGATGTTAGTTGTCAGCATTCAGCATTCTGGGTTGTTTTTTTGTTTTTTGTTGTTTCTTTCTCTCTCTCAAAATCTTAGTCTGACTGTTCAGGAAGGCTGAAATGAGAGATAGCTGTCACCCACACTACCTTCTTCCTTTTCCTCCTGAAAAAAAAAAAAATTAAATCATAGTCAATATTTCTGCCATTTACCCACGGATTGTCCCCCTGCCTTATCACACTAACCATATCAAAGAATAAATTTAGGGAGGCCCACGCAGGAAGATCGCTTGAGCCTAGGAATTCAAGACCAGCTTAGGCAACATGGCGAGACCCCCACCCCTACAAAATATATATATATATGTGTGGTGTGTGTGTGTGTGTGTGTGTGTATGTGTGTGTGTATTTAAAAGGCTGAACTTGTCTTCCTTCCTTTTTTGAGACAGAGTTTCACTCTTGTTACCCAGGCTGGAGTGCAATGGCACGATCTCGGCTCACCACAACCTCCGCCTTCTGGGTTCAAGCAATTCTCCTGCCTCAGCCTCCCAAGTAGCTGGGACTACAGGCATGCACCACCATGCCCAGCTAATTTTTTGTATTTTTAGTAGAGACAGGGTTTTACCTTGTTGACTAGGATGGTCTCAATCTCTTGACCTCATGATCCACCCGCCTCGGCCTCCCAAAGTGCTGGGATTATAGGCATGAGCCACCACGCCGGGCCAGAGCCACTGCACTTCTAAGGACCCTTCTGTTCCCAAATTTCCCAGTTCCAGTGAAACTTCCCATCCTGCCCCCAAAGTCCTCTAGCTCTGGCTCCTTGACTTCTATATCTGTTAAATAATTGCATTTGTCCACTTTTGCATGCTATGTTCATATTATACACATTATTTGTTCACCTAAATGCATGTGCCCCACCCCCCTACACTTTTTGTTGTTGTTGTTGAGAGAAGATCTTGTTCTGTCACCTAGGCTGGAGGGTAGTGGTGTGATTACAGCTCACTGCAGTCTTGACCTTCCCAGGCCTGGCTGTGATCCTCCCACCTCAGCCTCCCACATAGCTGTGACTACAGGCATGTGCCACCAAACCTGGCTATTTTTTTTATTTTTTATAGACACAGGATCTCACCATGCTGTCCAGTTTGGCCTTGAACTCCTGGATTCAAGCAGTCCTCTCACCTCACTCACCTCAACATCCCAAGTAGCTGGGACCACAGGCACAAGCCACTATGCCTGGGAAAACACACACACACACACACACACACACACACACACACGCACACACACAAATTACTTTTTAGTAGAGACAAGGTCTCGCTATGTTGCCCAGGCTAGTCTCTAACACCTGGGCTCAGGTGATCCTCCGGCCTCAGCCTCCCAAAGTGCTGGGATTACAGGCCATGAGGCATGGTACCTGGCCAGCTTGTCATCTTTTCTGTCAATCCTGTATGTTGACACTTGGGTAATTCTTTGAGCCTTTGGCTTCTACTACTTCATTCCCCAAATGTAAACTATGAGACTCCATCACAATCCACCTCAGCTGTCTATCTCAGGGCCAGCCAAAGGCTCAAGGAACCAAGCTTGGGAAAAGTGTTTGGTTCAATCCCTTGATTCCTAAAAAAATGACAAAGCAACCTGTACAATGATTGCTTCTTGGACTGTCTGTCTACTTTACAGGTTTATTGTGAAAATCAAAGGAAATCATTTATGTGGAAGTGTTTTGATAAGTAAAAATGAAGAGTATTAATGCAAGATGATAGCGATACTGTATGTCTTATTTCCTTGCTTATTTAAGTCCATCTGTTGGCTTCTAGCCAAGTTTCTTTTGTTCCCATCCCTTCTTATTCAGCCCTAGCCTGTATCATTCTTATTGTTACTAAAATTAACTGCTTTTACTTCTTCAACCAGGCAGGATCCACCCTTCCCTTCTTTCAAAGCACAATTCATAGCCAACTTCTATGGAAAAACCTCCCAGTCTTGCAGAAGGAAATGATAAACTTCCAGATAGATCATTATACCACTCCCACAGGTTCCTCCAGTCAGCATATATTTGTGTCTTGCCTATGTGAACCTCAAAAATCTGAGACAGGTCTCAGTTAATTTTAAAAGTTTATTTTGCCAAGGTTGAGGATGCACCTGTGACACAGTCTCAGGAAGTTCTGATGACATGTGCCCAATGTGGTCGGGGCACAGCTTGAGTTTATATATTTTAGGGAGACAGGAGACATCAGTCAATATGTATGAAGTACATTAGTTTCATCCAGAAAGGTGGAGACAACTTAAAGCAAGGCCCCCACTTCCAGGTTACATGTAGGTGAAACATAGATTGCATTCTTTTCAGTTTCTGACATGTCTTTCCAGAAGAGGCAATCAGAATATGCATCTATCTCTGTGAGCAGAGAGATGACTTGAATAGAATTGGAGGCAGATTTGCCCTGAGCAGTTCCCAGCTTGAAGAGGCCCCAGATACTTTCCTTTCACATTTTCCCCCTTTTCTTTTTTAAAATCTTTCGGAGAAAGGAAAATGAGTATCTGGTCTCAGGTTTTATCTGATCTCTCGTGGCTAGGACAGTTGATTTCTAGATGAGCAGGTCCCGAAAGCTCATTTTTAGCAGGTTGTAAAGTCTCATGTTCTGTAAAGAGACAATAGAAGGGAGAAAGAAAGAAAAAAATAGCAAACAAAAAGAAGAATCCTGGAAAAATCCATAGAGGCCACATTACTCTGCAGTCCATACATTCTAGGCAATATATGAACTAGATTCTAGGAAACACTAGAATTTAACAACAGGTATGCAATCGTTTTAAAACATAATTTTTTCTCTCTCTCATTTTCCCATTTTACTAAAAATGAATCATGGTATGACTGGTTTGCTTATTATACTTGGCCTAATTATAAGTATATAGTACAGCAAGAATAATTTTTTTTTTTTGAGACAGAGTCTTGCTCTGTCACCCAGGCTGAAGTGCAGTGACACGATCTCAGCTCACCAAAACCTCTGCCTTCCGGGTTCAAGTGATTCTCCTGCCTCAGCCTTCCAAGTAGCTGGGATTACAGGCATGTGCCTCCACACCTGGCTAATTTTTTTTTTTTTTTTTTGAGACAGAGTTTCGCTCATGTTACCCAGGCTGGAATGCAATGGCGCGATCTCGGCTCACCGCAACCTCCGCCTCCTGGGTTCAGGTAATTCTCCTGCCTCAGCCTCCTGAGTAGCTGGGATTACAGGCACGTGCCACCATGCCCAGCTAATTTTTTGTATTTTTAATAGAGATGGGGTTTCACCAAGTTGACCAGGATGGTCTCGATCCCTTGACCTCGTGATCCACCCGCCTTGGCCTCCCAAAGTGCTGGGATTACAGGCGTAAGCCACCGCACCTGGCCTGAATTTTTTTTTGTATTTTTAGTAGAGACAGAGTTTCACTGTGTTAGCGAGGATGGTCTCGATCTCCTGACTTTGTGATGCCCTGCCACCTTAGCCTCCCAAAGTCCTGGAATTACTGGCATGAGCCACCTAGCCTGGCCAAGAATAATTATTTTTTACATAGGTTTTTAAATTGGCTTTGATGGAACTTTGTTCCATAGGAGGATTCTTAGATAAGATTTTTTTTTTTTTTTGGACAAAATCTCACTCTGTCAGCCAGGCTGGAGTGCAGTGGTGAGATTTCCACTCACTGCAACCTCTGCCTCCCAGTTTCAAGTGATTCTTCTGCCTCAGCCTCCCTAGTAGCTGGGACTATAAGCACATGCCACCACACCCAGGTACTTTTTTGTATTTTTAGTAGAGACAGAGGTTTGTCATGTTAGCCAGGTTGGTCTCGATCCCCTGACCTCATGATCCGCCCACCTCGGCTTCCCAAAGTGCTGGGATTACAGTTCTGAGCCACTGTGCCTGGCCAGATAAGACTTTTTATTTATTTATTTAGAGCTGGAGTTTGGTTCTGGTTGCCCAGGCTGGAGTGCAATGGCACAATCTCAGCTCACCGCAACCTCCGCCTCCCAAGTTCAAGAGATTCTTCTGCCTTAGCCTCCGGAATAGCTGGGATTACAGGCATGTGCCACTGTGCCTGGCTAATTTTGTATTTTTAGTAGAGACGGAATTTCTCCATGTTGATCAGGCTGGTCTCAAACTCCCAACCTCAGGTGATCTGCCCGCCTCAGCTTCCCAAAGTGTTGGGATTACAGGTGTGAGCCACCGAGCCCGGTTCAGATAAGACTTTTTAAAAGCTGAGCCCAGCCAATTTGTGCCATCAAATATCTATGAGTTGGGTGGATTTCCTCTCCACTTGAGGGTCCAAGATAAACCTGGGGCTTCTGTGCCTGTCAGAAAGTGACATTCTTCACTTACCCACTGGTCAGAAACCTTGTACAGGGACTGTACACAAACTATGAGGCCACTTTTTCCAAAGGGCTTTATTGGCTCCATAAGTCAAGTTCAATTCTTTACAGGAAAGCACACCATTCTAGTCAAAGCCTTGGTAAAATCACCAATTTCTCCAATTGTGTCCTGTTACAAATGAAATACATATATATGTATGTGTGTGTTTATGTATGTATGTATATTTTTAGATGGAGTCTTACTCTGTCCCCCAGGCTGGAGTGCAGTGGCACAATCTTGGCTCACTGCAACCTCCACCTCCCAGGTTCAAGTGGTTTTCCTTTCTCAGCCTCCCCAGTAGCCGGGATTACAATTGTGTGCCATCACACCCAGCTAATATTTTTTTATATTTTCGTACCCCACCCCTATTTTTTTGTATTTTTAATAGAGATGGGGTTTCATTATGTTGGCCAGGCTGGTCTCAAACTACTGATCTTGTGATCTGCTCACCTTGGTCTCCTAAAATTCTGGGATTACAGGCGTGAGCCACTGTACCCAGCCCTGAAAAATATATTCTTATTGCACTTACACAAATAACTGCATTGCCATAAGTTAAGAATATTCACAATTGGGCTGGGCGAGGTGGCTCAAGCCTGTAATCCCAGCACTTTGGGAGGCTGAGGCGGGCAAATCACAAGGTCAAGAGATCGAGACCATCCTGGCCAACATGAAACACTGTCTCTATGAAAAAAAAATATTAAAAATAATAATAAATAAATAAAAGAATATTCACAAATGTTTCCAAATTCTAAAGAAATCAGGTAGAGAGAAACAAATATGCTCCAAATTTGTTCATAGGACTATACTAAATTGTTAAAAGCTGTCAAAAGAAGTTTTAAGACACTGAAAAATGAAACAAATGATCAGCAAACACTTTAAGCAAAAAGTCAAAAAGATTGGTTGAATCCATGCAGTTTATTCCTGTTCTGTTTAGTACTCATGAACGTTTTAGCTCTCCATGAGTCCTGAAAGTTTTTCATCTATTCTGATGTCACAATCTCCAAAGTTTTCAGAAACTTGCATTCAAGAGCACCTGTTGTAGTTTTATAGCTGATTATAAAACCACCTTCTAAAGAGGACCACAAACAAGACAATTGTCCATGGATGAAAAAAGTTTTAAGGCAGCTATAGTTAAAAGACAAAATTGGCAGGGCACGGTGGCTCCAATAGTAATCCCAGCATTTTGGGAGGCCAAGGCGGGTGGAGCACGAGGTCAAGAGATCGAGACCATCCTGGGCAACATGGTGAAACCCCATCTCTACTAAAAAATACAAAAATTAGCTGGGCGTGGTGGCGTCCACCTGTAGTCCCAGCTACTAGGGAGGCTGACGCAGGAGAATTGCTTGAACCCAGGAGGTGGAGATTGCAGTGAGCTGAGATTGTGCCACTGTACTCCAGCCTGGCACTTGGCAACAGAGCAAGACTCTGTCTCAAAAAAAAAAAAAAAAAAGACACAATTGACAAGGAAATTTTTTACCTCTGTGACACACAATAATTGTAACATAACAATTAAGATTATTACCAAGAATGTACACTAAGTTATATCAAAGTTACAGGAGTTTCCCATAATTTTGGAACACATACCAATAACATATTTATACAAATACAGCCCAAAGAAAACCAAACACCATTTTATATGTGATAATGTTTCCTGTACAATTTTTATACCAATCAAGCCAAATTATGTCACTTTTTGAACTTTAGGAAATCTAATTTCTTGAAGTATTAGGTTAGATAAAGATAAAATTAATAATTTGATTTTGGAAAGTTTGTCAAATACAAAAGGTTTAAAACACTTGGTATTATAAAATATGATTATAGGTCATTGTAAAGTCATTTATTTAACCAAAGTGATAATTCAAGGATTTCAAAAAAAGCACAACCTTCATTCTTTGAGACTTAATTTTCTAAACAAGAAGGCCTAATAAAAACAGCATGAAGCTAATAATATTTGTTTTTCAAAATTTTGTAAACAATCTATAAAATATAACTTCCATAAGCCTTTTATAACCTTTATTAAAGAGTTGATTAGGCTGGGCATAGTGGCTCATGCCTGTAATCCCAGCACTTTGGGAGGCTGAGGTGGGTGGATCATGAGGTCAGGAGTTTGAGACCAGCCTGACCAACATGGTAAATCACGTCTCTACTAAAGAAATACAAAGTTAGACAGGCATGGTAGTATGCACCTGTAATCCCAGCTACTCGGGAGGCTGAGGCAGAAGAATTTCTTGAACCCAGGAGGTGGAAGTTGCAGTGAGCTGAGATCATGCCACTGCACTCCAGCCTGGGGGACAGAGCAAGTCTCCGTCTCAAAACAAAACAAAACAAAACAGCCCTTACAGCCTTATGTGCCCACCACTTCCACAATAGTCCCTGGGTCTTGAGGAATTGAATAGCTTTAATTTCAGGACCTGTGTCTCAGGTCTCAGGAAGGCAGTTTATTTTGATTTGCATCTTCTACAGGGTCTGAAGATGAGACTTTAATTGCTGCCGTGTTTAAGATTTAGCAGGATTTGGTGTCCTTTTTAGACCCAGGAGTCAGAGCCCTAAACTCAATGTCACAAGGACTTTAAAAGCACATACAGGAAAATATATAGATGTAATAACTTTAATTTAAAAAAAAATTATTTCAGGCCGAGCTCAGTGGCTCACACCTGTAATCCCAGTACTTTGAGAGGCCAAGGCAGGCGGATCACAAAATCAGGAGTTCGAGACCAGCCTGACCAACACAGTGAAACCCCATCTCTACTAAAAATATAAAAATTAGCCAGGCATGGTGGCGCACACCTGTAGTCTCAGCTACTTGGGAGGCTGAGGCAGGAGAATCACCTGAACCCAGGAGGCAGAGGTTGCAGTGAGCCAAGATTGCGCCACAGAACTCCAGCCTGGGTGGCAGAGCAAGACTCCGTCTTAAAAAATAAAAAAATTTTTTAAATCTCATTACCATATTTCAGCTATGACAAAATGCTATTAAACGAACAATAATCATACAAATTATAGGACTTCAGAACACTCTAAGTGTAAGCAGAAGTTAACACCAGTTGGCTGTTAAATGCTAACTTTAGTAGTTTAAAAGGAATTTGCAAGACAGAATCCCAAACCAGTTTCTTGCCTAGTGATGGGTCTCAGGCTGTAGACTGCTCTCTCCCAGCCTGGAAGCAGGAAAAAAAAAAAAAAAATCTCATCTTCCCTCTTAGAAGTGAGTTCAAACTCATGGAAGCAGGAAAACTTGCCTTCCTGTTGGAAGCAAGTCAAACACCAAAAAAAAAAAAAAAAAAGGAGTTGTATAGCAAAATAAATTTTAGATCTCAACCAAATTATAGGAGATCAGGGATTCTCTGGAGGGGATACTCTCAGACCTCAGCAAATTGTCCTATTCGTTTGAGCCATAAAGTTAGCTCATGCTGGTACCAAGCAGCAACAGGAGATTTCTTTCTTTCTTTTCTTTTTTGAGACAAAGTTTCACTCTTATTGCCCAGGAGTGGAATAGCACAATCTCAGCTCACTGCAACCTCTGCCTCCCAAGTTCAAGTATTTCTCCTGCCTCAGCCCCCTGAGTAACTGAAATTACAGGCACCCACCACTGCCTCTGGCTAATTTTTGTATTGTCAGTAGAGACGAGGTTTCTCCATGTTGGTCAGGCTGGTCTTGAACTCCTGACCTTAGGTGATCTGCCTGCCTCAGCAGGGTTATAGGCGTGAGCCACCTTGCCAGGTAAGGAGAGTTCTTCTTCTTCTTCTTTTTTGAGACGGAATCTTGCTCTGTTGCCCAGGCTGGAGTGCAGTGGCCCAATCCTGGCCCACTGCAACCTCTGCCTCCCAGGTTCAAGTGATTCTCGTGCCTCAGCCTCCCATGTAGCTGGGATTACAGGCATGCGCCACCATGCCCGGCTATTTTTGTATTTTTAGTAGAGACAGGGTTTCACTATATTGGCCAGGCTGGTCTTGAACTTCTAGCCTTGTGATCCACCTGCCTCAGCCTTCCAAAGTGCTGGGATTACAGGTGTGAGCCACTGTGCCCAGCTGGCCAGGAGATTTCTTTTATTTCTGTGAGACAGTCTCGCTTTGTTGCCCAGGCTGGAGTGCAGTGGTAGTAGCATGATCTTGGCTCACTGCAACCTCTGCCTTCCAGGTTCAAGTGATTCTCTGGCCTCAGCCTCCCAGGTAGCTGGGATTACAGGTGTGCGCCATCACAGCTGGCTAATTGTTTATTTTTAGTAGAGATGAGGTTTCACCATGTTGGTCAGGCTGGTCTCAGACTCCTGACCCAAAGTGCTGGGATTACAGGCATGAGCCACCACACCCAGCCAACAGATTTTTTTTAAAGGTCAAGGGCATTTCCACTCAGAATCCCCCTGTGGTTTCCAAAATGTGAATCCTGAAAATTTGAGACAGGTCTCAGTTAATTTAGAAAGTTTATTTTGCCAATGTTGAGGACGCTCCCGTGACACAATCTCAGGAAGTCCTGAAGACATGTCCAAGGTGGTCTGGTCTGGGCACAGCTTGGTTTTATGCATTTTAGGAATACAAGAGTTCTTTCCAGAAAGGCAGAGAGAGCTCAAAGCAAGATCCCTTCCCCCCCTCAGGGGCTTCCAGATCACACATAGGTGAGAGACAGATATCTGCATTATTTTGAGTTTCCAGTAAATCTTTCCAGAAGAGATAATCAGAATATGCACCTATCTCTGTGAGCAGATAGATGACTCTGAATAGAATTGGAGGCAGATTTGCCCTGAGTGGTTCCCAGGTTCCCAGCTTGAAGAGCTGGGCTCTTTTGTAGGAGTTTCAGGATTTATAAAGCACTTTCACTCACATTATCACATTCAGATCATTTTCACAAACGTAACATATTAAGCATTTTTAAAATTGGGAAATGAAGGATAAATGACTTCTCCAAGACAGTACTGAATGGCAAGTGATAAAAGGAGGAGAGTCACAGATCTCGGTTTGCCACTTACTAGTACCTACTTCACAAGGTTGTTGCAAGGATAATATTAAGTAATGTGTGGTGGTAGCACTTATAAAAATGGAATGTCGGGCCGGGCGCGGTGGCTCACGCCTGTAATCCCAGCACTTTGGGAGGCCGAAGCGGGTGGATCACGAGGTCAAGAGATCGAGACCATCCTGGACAACATGGTGAAAACCCCGTCTCTACTAAAAATACAAAAAATTAGCTGGGCATGGTGGCGCGTGCCTGTAGCCCCGGCTGCTCAGGAGGCTGAGGCAGGAGAACTGCCTGAACCCAGGAGGCGGAGGTTGCGGCTAGCCGAGATCGCGCCATTGCACTCCAGCCTGGGTAACAAAAGCGAAACTCCATCTCAAAAAAAAAAAATCCTGGATCGCAGTTTTGTCCTTCCTTCCGTACGATGACCCAAGATGGCGGAGCCCGTGATTGAAAAACCAAATTCAAGCTGGCTACTTCCTACTTCCCCTATAGCATTGCGCGTGTCTACCGAGGCCACGCCCACTTCCGATAACTGGCAACTCCGACTCAGCATGGCTGTTTTAAGGGCTCTTGTCTTCGGTGAGTAGGTATAGGGACCGTGGACTCGGGGACCCGTTGGGAACGGGCACAGGACCCCCGAGCCGGCTGTGCTGCCTCTTCCCCAACTCTGTTCTGTTTTCCCAGCAGGTGTCCGCAGGGTGCACTGCGGCGCGGCCGCTTGGGCGGGCAGCCAGTGGCGACTCCAGTGAGTGCTGGGATGAGGGGACCTGGGGGACCAGAAGCTGGGCTAGGTCTTCACAGATCTGTTTTTCTCCACCCAGGCAGGGACTGTCTGCCAACCCCTCCGGCTACGGGCCCCTTACAGAACTCCCAGACTGGTCATATGCGGGTGAGCGCTGATCTGACAGTTAATTCCACTGGGGAGATTTTCACTCAGAGGGAACGCCCCTGGACGGGGAGCAGGGGTTATCTAGATGGGGGCGAGTCCGAATGGAAATAGTGTTTAACTTTTTTTTTCCCCCTGAGATGGAGTCTTGCTCTGTTGCCCAGACTGGAGTGCAGTGGTGCAACCTCCGCCTCCGGTTTCAATCTATTCTCCTGCCTCAGCCCCCGGAGTAGCTGGGATTACAGGCACCTGCCACCATGTCCGGCTAGCTTATTTTTAGTAGAGACGGGGTTTCATCATGTTAGCCAGGCTGGTCTCGAACTCCGGACGTCGTAATCCGCCCACTTCGCTGGGCCTCCAAAAGTGCTAGGATTACAGGCGTGAACCACCACACCTGTCCAAAAGTGTTGAACTTTTTATTTGGAAAACGGAATTTGGGAAAGAAGCCCTCTTGTTATTTTGTAGATTACACTTCCACTAAGGAAAGTAAAGCTAAATAGGATCTTGCCTTATGGCGATAAGGAGATAATTCTGACTTGGGCCGGCAGGGTAGAAGAGAGTGACAAGACCTCCATATTTTTCAAAGGGGGACATGATCTTTTAAAATCAAGAACCACTTTTCTGTGTGGTTAGTGAATTTTCAGTATTTGGTACCAAATGCAGGGAGAGCTCTTTGAAAAGCTGCAGATATAAGCATCTCAGAGGGATGAAGACTAAGGATGGCAGGCTCCCTTCAGAAGGGAGGCCTTTTCCCTTTACTTACAAAAGAGAGAGGGAGAATAGATATTAGCCCTAGAAGGACGGGACCTTAGAGAAATTGAAGCTACTCCCCACTCTCCTTATGAGACTCCAGTTTACAAGTAGGAAATTTCAGGCCTACAGAAGTGAATTGCCCGTGATCATACAGCTAGCTAGCTAATCACAAAGCTGGGACTAGAACATAGGCCAGTCCTCTTTGAGATCTGAATATTTAATACCCTATTGTTGCTCTTTAGGAGTATGATCCTGCTTAATTGGATAATTGGTAACTGAGGATGATGGTGCAGATTTTTTCCACTCGTTATTTACTGTATGAAGCCTGGCATCTCCTTGTAGTAGTATGGACTATTGGAAAGACTCTGGGATTACATGTACCTGCTTCTTTTCTTCTTCTTCTTTTTTTTTTTTTTCATAGAGACAAGATCTTGCTATATTGCCCAGACTAGTCTTTAACTCCTGGCCTCAAGTGATCCTCCAGTCTTGTCTCCGAAAATGTTGGGATTACAGGCATGAGCTACTGCACTCAGCCTGTACCTGAGTCTTTCTTTCTCTCTTCCTTTTTTTTTTTAGATAGGGTCTTGCCCTGTTGCCGAGGCTGAAGTGCAGTAGCATGATCATAGTTCACTGCAGCCTTGATTTCCTGGGCTCCAGCAATCCTTCCACCTCAGCCTCCCAAGTAGGTGGGACCACAGGCCACAGACACACCACTATTCCTGCCTTTTTATTTTTAACTTTTAGTAGAGACACGGTCTTGCTATGTTGCTCAAGATGATCTTGAACTCTTTAGCTCAAGTGATCCACCTCAGCCTCCCAAAGTGCTGGGATTATAGGTGTGAGCTGCCATGCCCAGCCTGTGAACCTTATTCTTAATCCAGGCTTCCCTTCTTGCTAACTTCGTGGTCTTGGACAAGTTACTTAATTTTATCTTAGTCTCAGTTTCCATATCTGTAAAAGAACAACTATCTCATATCGTTCTGATAAGGATAAAATGAAACAACCAATGTAAAGCACAGTGCATACACAGTATTGGTTCTCCTTCCTGATAAATAACACCTCTTTTCTGTCTTGCCTTCAAACTTTTGGGCAGAGTTTTCACTGTGTCCTTTTTCTTCATCTCTACTATAAACTACTTGGGTCAAATACTGCATCTTTTCAGCAAATCAGCAAATATTTCTGGATTTTTATTAACATGCTTATGTGCCTACACTCTACTATGAATAGCAAAAGCTGGCGACACAGTCCCTGACCCAAGTAACTTAAAGTCTAGCTGGGACAAAGCATGGACGTTTTAAAAATTAAGTAATAGTATTTCAGGGCCAGGCACCATGGTATGTCCCTATAGTCCCAGCTACTTAGGAGGCTGAGGCAGGAGAATCGGTTAAGCCCAGGAGGTAAAGCTGGGATCGTGCCATTGTACTCCAGCCTGGGCAACGGAGTGAGACCCTGTCTCAAAAATAACAATAATAATAGTATTTCAATACTCTGCCCCTTTCCAAAAGGACCTGAGGTAGCTAAATAACACTAAGAAATGTATAGTAAATGTCCCAAGGCAAAATAGGTGAATATTAAATAATCAGCACTTCTTTCAGAAGAAAAGGCTGGTAGACTTGAGATTAGAAAAGAGTTTCTGGGAAAGTTAGGATTTGAATGGACCTAAGGATGAAGATTAGGCTGGAATAAAGGAAAAGAGGGCATTTCACTGTGGAGTAGGATGGAATTTAGCAAAGATATTTAGTACAACAGCGATTACGTTGCTTAAGAGTTTCTGAAGATAAAACAGTAGATTCTGCATCGCAGAGGACCCCCAAATACAAGGCTAATGAGAGTTAAGTGAAATAAAGTAGTAATATGCCTACGAGCTTATTCTGGGTTATCGTACCTCACCCTTGAAGATGAGGGACATATTTTAGGATAATTAAGCTATAATGTATATGAAATGGAAGCTACAGATTGGTTCTTGCCTTATTCCTATCACAGTATTTGCACAAGGTCTCTAACACTTGCCTTTTCTCTCACTTCTACTTGTAGATGGCCGCCCTGCTCCCCCAATGAAAGGCCAGCTTCGAAGAAAAGCTGAACGGGAGAAGTTTGCAGTGAGTGGCTAGAGCACCAGCCAGGGCTACCTGTGTGTAACTGGAAGGAGAGCATTTAAATTGTAATTTGTCTTGAGCTGTGTTGCCTCTAAGCAAACATGTATCCCTTGTGCAGAGTTGTATTAATAACAGCCAAAGGTTTTAATAGAACTGTGAGATGGGAGTGGGGCACTTCCAGGGCAGGAACCAGTAGTAGACATCCTGCTGCACATTTTGCTCTCTCCCTGCTTCCCAAGCCAGGACTTGCTCCCACTGGGGAGTCAGCAGTGCCATTTTCCAGATGAAACCTCTGAATTTGTGAGTGAAAGGATATATAGTGTAGCACTTAACCCCCCAAACATTATCCACACTGTTTTCCTGTCTTTCAGAGGCGAGTTGTACTGCTGTCACAGGAAATGGACACTGGATTACAGGCATGGCAGCTCAAGCAGCAGAAGCTGCAAGAAGAAAGGAAGCAGAAAAATGTTCTTAAACCCAAAGGGGCTTCACTGAAGAGGCCAAGTCAATAAAAAGCAACTCCTGCCTCCCTTCCTCAGCCTCTCTCTGGATTTCTTTTCTATTACCTAGATGCCTTGTCCCAGTCAGAAGAAAGCCTTCACGTTTCCCATCTGTCTTCAGAGCAAAAGAGCTGGGACACCAGGAACAAGCTGTTACATCACTGCCTGGGAGGCTTGGCTTAGGCCCTTATCCCTGGCTCCATTCCAGTTCAGCTAAGTCTGGCTTTTAAAATTTTTACCTCCTCCTTTGTAGGCCATATGACTGGCCCAACTATGAGAAATAGCTGTTCTGTGAACATGAAAGATCCCTTTCTTGGCAAGCATCTGGTGTCAGTTTTCCTAAGATTCAGATATGTGGTCCAGGAGGTTACCCCCACTGGGAAGGCTGATGTGGGAAGAACCATACCTGAGTGTTCCATGTTCTGCCAAGAGTAGGGTTCTGAGGTCTCTGTGGTTCTGACTGCATTCCAGAGATTGATTGAAGAGGGGCCTGTACCTCCCAACCCATTTGTGTAGGAAAACCCTACATAAGGGCTCAGCCCCTCAGTCACTATGGAGGAGGTGCCTGTTTAATAACATACCATATACCTCCCACAAACCTGGAGACTCCACAGGACCTAAGAAGCTTTTCATTTTATTGATCATGAATCTGATGGCAAAATACCTTTGTTTTCATTACAATGCTGAGTACTAGACTTCATTCTGCCACAGAAGTGCAATAGTTGGCCTGCGGTGGTGTCCCAGCACTTTGGGAGACCAAGGCGGGCAGATCACAAGGTCAAACGATGAAGACCATCCTGGCCAACATAGTGAAACCTCTTCTCTACTAAAAATACAAAAATTAGCGGGGCGTAGTGGCCAGCATCTGTAATCCCAGCTACTCAGGAGGCTGAGGCAGGAGAATCGCTTGAACCTGGCAGGCAGAGATTGCAGTGAGCCGAGATCACGCCACTGCACTCCTGCCTGGGCAACAGAGTGAAACTCTATCTCAAAAAAAAAAAAGTGTAATACTTCCTGAATCCTTAGGGTTTCTGGAGCTTCCTACCTGACCTAATTTCTGTCCACACTTTTTTATTCCTTCCTTTGCTTTCTTCTCCCTTCCTCCCCAGCCTCCCTAACCTCTTTCCTCTCTCCCCGACCAAATGCAATTCTTAGATATTAGATTTCGCTGATGGCCGAGTTTTCTGTCTCCCACACTTTTCCTGCTCTGTTGTGCTGCTTTTCCAAATCTATATAGTTCTCCTTTGCCTCCCTTTCTCACCGTCAGCTTTATCCTGCCCTCTTCCCTACATACCTCCACCTTTTGTTTTGAGTCCAGTAAGTCCCAAAGGCAATTTTACTCTTTAAGAATTGCCTCCTTTTTCAGTGTAGAGATGGAACCCTGGCGTCCCAACTCCCAATCCCTTCTTTTACAATAATTTCACCCAACTTGATTTGCCTTCCCCCAGATCCCATGGTCCTGTAGCCATTACAAATGACAATAACAAAGGAATTACCTTTGTCTTTCTACAAGGATGGAGCCACAGATCTAGTATGGTTGTGGGGTTTGTTGTTGGTGGATGGGTTTGTTATAGTTTGGATTTTTTAGCAGCAGAGGGAGGGACATAGACAGTTGTCTACAGGGCCCAGGAGATAACCCCCCAACTACTAATAAACAGGCCCCTTCTCCCAATGCAGGTCTTATGGGCATGGAAGAAGACCCCACCACCACCACCATCCCACACTCTGAGCTCCTTGCCCCAGCCAGTACCCCCCAATAATTGCCACCCTTAGGTGACACGATAAATGCTGAATACCAGAGGAATCAATCCACCCGAAATATGCTTATGGGAAGAAAATCTCCCACATCCCTTCCCTGGGTCCCCCTACAGCCCCCTGCTGTCCACTGTGGCTTCAACCCCTGCAGATGGCATTCTGCACCACAAAAAGGCAATAGTTGTAATTGGATTCTGACTACCACGTCCCCAACCCGGAAAGGAGGGCACTTGGGGGGCGGGGACGGAGGAGAGGCTGAGGGAGAAGGGAGGGACCAGAGGAGAGAGCGAGAGGGATCCAGACCCCAGTTCGCCGACTAAGCAGAAGAAAGATCCAAAAACGCTAAAGAGAAGAGCAAACAGGCACTTTTAGGAACAATCCCCTTAACTCCAAGTCGACAGCGCTCTAGGAATTCAAACTCAGTGCCTACCGAAGACAAAGGCGCCCCCAGGGAGTGACGGTGCGACCCCAGGGCGTGGGCCCTGCCGCGGAGCCCGCACTGCCCAGCTGACCCGGCGGTCTTGGACCATGTCTCCCGCCCCACGACCCTCCCGTTGTCTTCTGCTCCCCCTGCTCATGCTCGGCACCGCGCTCGCCTCCCTCGGCTCGGCCCAAAGCAGCAGCTTCAGCCCCGAAGTAAGTGAGCTCCCCCGGCCCTTCCCGGAGTCGTGCCCGCCAGAAGGCGAGCCCGGGGGTCTCCAAGGGGACAGCCCCTATTTGGAGAGGAGGGCTCTTGGGATCTAGGCTGCTCGGGCCGCAGGATTCCCCCTCCTTTTCATTTTCCTTTTCGTCTCCAAAATTCCAGATCGATCCAACTTTTGCCCGCTTCCAACCAGCTGCCCCCACCCCCTGCGCCGCCGACTCTCTTTCCCATTCCTTCTTTTTTTCCATTCCTTGGAAGAACTTTACAGCTGGGGCGGACTCCCCTTTCCCCAATTCCCTTGGGCTCCGCGCTCAGTTCTGGAACAGCCTGATAAACATTTGGACTCCGCTCAAACCCCGCGCAGTCCCGGCTCCTTGTCATGTGCGAGAGTTTGTTGTTTCTTCGACTTCCCGGCTCTCCAGCGCTCTCCCGCCGGCGCGCCCTCCGATCGGTGCTTCGACCTCCCGGCGCGGTCCAGGACCGCCGCGGACGCGTCTGCGGCCAGGTGGGGTCTAGGGTGGACGAGAGTCCAGGGCCACAGCCTCCGTCTTCCCGACAGGACCCCGCTGTGTCCCCACCCGCATCCCTGGCGTCGAGGGTCGCAGCGCCGGCAACTGGCCGCGTTTCGGTGCACACAAAGCTCTCCTTGTGAGCCGGGCGCTGGTAGCCGCCTCCTATCTCCACCCTCGTCGGCGCCTTCGGGCCTATTTTGTTGTTAATTGTTTTTCTGTGTTAATTGCAGGGAGCCTGGGGCATCACTCGGGGAGTGGGGAGAGGGTCCCGCCCGGGGCGCCCTCACACGTCCCCACAGCTGGCTTAGGCACCCCCGCAACATGCCCCGGCCCAGACGGTGGCCCACCGGTCCCCAGAGGAAGCTGCGTGGGAGTTGTCTGAGGAGGTTTTTCCTCTGTCTCTCTTATTTAGGGGTGAAGGTGGGAGACGGATTTAATGAGCTTCTTATTTTGGGCCATCTCAACCCACTCAGCCTGGCAAGGGCCTGGGTGCGGTCGGGAGGGGCCAGGAAGGGCCCAAAAAGGGAGATGGCATCTGGGTTTGGCTTCCTCCGCCCTGGTCCCACTCCGGAGAAAACTCTCTGGAAAGAATACTCTCTTCTCTCTCTGTCCCTGAAAGGATCTGGGGCCGACTGGAGAAGTATGGGCACAGGGAGATGCCACAGGGAGTGCCACACTCTCCCTGGTCTCTGAGCACTCCCAGAAGATGCCACAGGGACTGCTCAGAGACCAGGGAGAGTGAAACCCTGCCCTGGGCCTGAAGGCTGAGCCTGACTGCCGGGAGAAGGAGTCATCCTTTTGTCAGACTCTTAGGACTATCAGCCTAGAGTCCTCTGAGACCTAGAAGGGAGCGCCCCTAACAAAATGAGCCTGGCATCTGGGAGCTGCCCGCTGCCAACTATACTGCCTTGCCTTTTTTCCCTCCCCTGCACTGCTAGGCCCAGAGGGGCGGCAGCCCTGGCTCAGTTTTAAGTGGGTCATGGGCAGTCCCAGTGCCAGAATCACCATTTGCTTCTAGAAGGGAGGGGGGAGCAGCCCTTGAGGCTAGGATCCAGGGCCTACTGCAGAGCTGGAGGTCCCCCCACCCTCCACAGGAATCCTAGGCCAAGGTGGGTGGTGTTCAGTTAACTTTCTCCTAGGGGGATACCTTGCATCTGTCATTCACAAAGACAAAGCCAGCCAACTGAGTTCTTTGACCCAAGATAGTTGCTTTTTTCTCCATGCCAGTGTGGAGGGAAAGCTGGGGTGGTGCAGGCCTCATGCAGCCGGGTCCCTCGCACCAGGCCTCCAAAGTCCTGCACCAGCTCCAGGACAGCCCTCTCCTCCCTTTGGCATGTCTGGCGCTGAGCCCTTCCTCCCACCCAGCCGCAGACACAAGACTCCTCTCTTCTGTGGTTTCGACCTCATAGTCTCTGTGAGGAAATAAATTTGCCTAGGCCTGGGGGGAGGAGAGGGTTGGGGGACTTCCTTTCCAGGCCTTGTGGCTCTCTGGACTCCAGGGAAGTCTCTCACTTGACTAAGCCTTCATTTTTCACCCCAGGGTATGGGGTGGAGGTTGTGGGTGTGAATATTTAGACCCACCTAGCTTCTCGAAAGATTCCAGAGGGGATTTCCCCCAAAGATCCTGGATGAGGATTCTCCCACCTCTGTGCTGCCCTCCCTTCTGTCTACTCTAGGTGAATTCTCTCAGCTTTGCTCTCTGTGGGTTGGGGCCTGGCCTCAGTCCTCCTGCTTTCTAGTGCCAGAAGTAGAACACTCCCATCCTTCCTCAAGTCTTGAAGCAGCTGCTCCCTAACCAAGGGTCATAAGCCTGGGTGTGTTTAATCCTACAGGTGAGGCTAGGGGCAAAGGATGTTTCCTGCATAGTTAGGCACAGGGAGGCACAGGCCACAGCACGCCTCACCAGGCACTGGCTGTGGCATCAGAACAGGTCAGGGCGAGCCTGCAGCTCCCTGAGAGCAGCCCGGGAGTGGAGTGCCCTGCTTGGCTCCCCTCTGGTATACCAGAGGTTAAATGTTACCCCTTCCTTTTCCCCTGAGGAGGGGCTCTCAGAGCCTCAGAGCTTGGTGGTACTAGGGTTGTTCTAGCTAGAACTGTTGGCTGGGAAAAGGCTGGGTTGTTTACATTTCAAATCTAGCTCCCATCAGCCTTAGGGGATCACTTCCCAGAACCGTGTTGCAATTCTTGCCCCTGTGGGCTCAGGTCCCCAGTCAGCTGCTCTTGAGTCACCCCTAGTCCCCCTGCAAGACTACTGTTCCATCACCAGGGCCTGGGCTCAGAGGTGAAGGACCATGTGGAGATCCATCCTGATGACCTTGGATAGGGGATGCAGCACATAACAGCAGCCTCCCTCATCTCCCCTCCAAGCTCCCATCCTAGGCAACCTGCAGCTCCTTCCCAAACTCCCTAAGAAAACAAAGCTGGGCCAGGCACAGTGTGGCCCACACCTATAATCCCAGCACTTTGGGAGGCCAAGGCAGGCAGATCACTTTAGGTCAGGAGTTTGAGACCAGCCTGACCAATATGGAGAAACCCCATCTCTACTAAAAATATTAGGTAGATCACCTGAGGTCGGGAGTTTGAGACCAGCCTGACCAGTACGGAGAAACCCCATCTCTACTAAAATTAGCCAGGCGTGGTGATGCATGCTTGTAACCTCAGCTACTTGGGAGGCTGAGGCAGGAGAATCACTTGATACTGGGAGACAGAAGTTGTGGTGAGCTAGTATCCCGCCATTGCACTGCAGCCTGGGCAACAAGAGCAAAAGTACATCTCAGAAAAAAGAAAGAGGCCGGGCGCGGTGGCTTACGCCTGTAATCCCAGCACTTTGGGAGGCCGAGGCGGGTGGATCAGGAGGTCAAGAGATGGAGACCATCCTGGCCAACATAGTGAAACCCCGTCTAGAAAAAAAAGAAAGAAAGAAAGAAAAGCTGGAGCAGGGAGCTATCTGAGTGATGTCTTCTTCCCATAAAAGAATCCAAACATTGCTGGGCACAGTGGCTCATGCCTGTAATCCCAGCTTTTAGGAAGGCAGAGGCAGGAGGATAGCTTGAGCCCAGGAGTTTGAGACCTGCCTGGGCAATATAGCAGACCCCCGTTCTCCACAAAAAGGAAAAAAAAAAAAAGAATCCAAGCCTCTTCATATTTCATTTATAACTTGGCTTGTTTAACTTTTTTTTTAAAGACAGTCTTTTTCTGTCACCCAGGCTGGAGTGCAGTGGCGATCTCTGTTCACTGCAACCTTGGCCTCCCAGGTTCAGTGATTCTCCTACCTCGGCTTCTGGAGTAGCTGGGATCACAGTCACCCACCACCATGCTCAGTTTATTTTTGTATTTTTAGTAGAGACAGAGTTTCTGCCATGTTGGACAGGCTGTTCTTGAACTCCTGACCTTGGGTGATCCGCTCACCTCTGCCTCCCAAAGTGCTGGGATTACAGGCATGAGCCATCATGCCCAGCCTGGCTTGTTTTACTTTTAAGACTTTAGGAAAATACTCCATTGTTCTTACAATAAAGGCTGACTTTCTCCTCAACAGGGCTTTGCAGTGTGTGTACCTTTTAATAAAACACCAAAAACCTAACATTAATTTAATTTGAGGCAATATGCCAGCATTTATATTCTAACCAATTCACAACATAACTGATATGAAATACAGTCACCAGGTCTCCTCCACCATTATCTCCCATTTCCTCTGCTGAGAATCTTAAATGGGCCTTTAGGTTCCAAGCCATAGGCCAGATGCTGCTTGAATAAGGACAGTCGCAGGATCCTGGCTCCAGCTGGACCACACCTCTTACTACATCCCAAGTCCCCAGTTTCCCCTTGTAGTGGCCAGCCTTAGTGCTAGCTCTTTTTCTGCCTTCCTTTCTTTTTTTTTTTTTTTCTTTTTTTTTTGAGACAGAGTCTTGTGTCACCCAGGCTGGAGTGCAGTGGTGTGATCTCGGCTCACTACAACCTCCACCTCCCAGGTTCAAGTGATTCTCCTGCCCCAGCCTCCCAAGTAGCTGGGATTATAGGTGCCTGCCACCACACGCAGCTAATTTTTGTATTTTTAGTAGAGACAGTGTTTCACCATGTTGGCCAGGTTGGTCTCGAACTCCCGACCTCAGGTGATCCACCCTTCTCAGCCTCCCAAAGTGCTGGGATTACAGGTATGAGCCACCGCGCCTGGCCTCTGTTCTTTCTAAAAAGATCTTTCTAAAAAGCTGTGAGGGTCCTGGGGACATGGCACTCCCATTCCAGAAGGGCTTCATGTCAAGCCCAATAGTAGAGCTCACTCATCCTGTCAACACCCCTCCCCACCCATCATGGGCACAGCCCATTACCAGCTGGAACATACTGTATTTGCAAGAATGCTGACATGAAGGAGAAAAGTGCTAGAAAGGATCACAGCTCCAAGAAAACATCTCAGAACTCCATTAAACCACCAAGGCTCTCATTTGCAAGAAAGCTACAGCCAAAAGTCTGTTTGGGCCCATAGACCCGAGGGGACAAGCCCTACTGGGGCCTGGGCCAGAGTCCAGGCAAGCTGAGAGCCCATGGGCCTTTCCTCACCAAACGAAGGCTGTATGCCAAGCATTGTGGGGGAGGTAGAGGCACCCCATGGACCAGGTGGGGATACTGTAAGCCATACCCCTTTCCCTACAGGCCTGGCTACAGCAGTATGGCTACCTGCCTCCTGGGGACCTACGTACCCACACACAGCGCTCACCCAAGTCATTCTCAGAGGCCATCGCTGCCATGCAGAAGTTCTACGGCTTGCAAGTAACAGGCAAAGCTGACGCGGACACCATAAAGTAAGTGCTAGGCCCTGGCAGGGGTTCTGCCGAGCACCCACTGACAGCACCGGCACCACAGATGCTCCTACCTGAATGCCGGCTTGTGCCACCCATACCTCAACCCCACGTGCCGATCCTGACCCTCTCATGTTCACCCTGACTTAATAACCTTGGCCTTTCCCCGCACTAACACACAGCAAGTCTCACCCAACACAGATGCTGGAGACCTTTCTCTTTCATACACTGCACTGACCCCAATCCTCACACCCTAACTCACTCCAGGGCCATGAGGCGCCCCCGATGTGGTGTTCCAGACAAGTTTGGGGCTGAGATCAAGGCCAATGTTCGAAGGAAGCGCTACGCCATACAGAGTGTCAAATGGCAACATAATGAAATCACTTTCTGGTGAGTCCCAACAGGCAAGCCACCTTTCTCACATCTGGTTATTGTTCCCTATCCATTGTGCTTATGCAGAGACTCAGAGACCTCCTGTCCTACTCCCCTCAGTTCCTGAGAAGTGTCCCTGAGAGTGGGGAGGAGAATGGCTCTCACCCTGAAGAGAGGTGCAGCCATTGTGGGTGTACCCCAATGCTAGAGAGCCAAAGCCTAAGGATCCCTTGTTCTCGAAGCAGAGGGGTCGTGCATGAGGCAGCAGGAAGAGCTGGGTCAGGCAGAGGTGGCTGGGCAGCGCAGTCAGACCTGGGAGAGTGCAGGGAAGGAGAATGTTGCCCCTCATTATCCTAACACACCCCATCCTCTCCCCACGTGGCTGGACCTCAGCATCCAGAATTACACCCCCAAGGTGGGCGAGTACGCCACCTACGAGGCCATTCGCAAGGCGATCCGAGTGTGGGAGAGCGCCACATCACTGCGCTTCCGTGAGGTGCCCTATGCCTACATCCGTGAGGGCCATGAGAAGCAGGCCGACATCATGATCTTCTTTGCCGAGGGCTTCCATGGCGACAGCTCACCCTTCGATGGTGAGGGCGGCTTCCTGGCCCATGCCTACTTCCCAGGACCCAACATTGGAGGGGACACCCACTTTGACTCTGCCGAGCCTTGGACTCTTGGGAATGCGAATCTGGATGGTGAGCAAAGTATCCCTGGAACTTACTCTGGAAAAAGCCAATAGTCATAGTGAGGACTAGAAAGGGCCTTGGCTTCCCTTAACACAAGTCTTCCTGGGATGGGGGTCCTGCCTCCAAGCACTCTCTCACCTCCACCCAGAGGAGTTTGCTGACTGGCTGTGTGCCTTAAGTGCCAGATAAAAAGCTGGACATCAGAATTTGGTCACTTTGGTTTAAAAACATGGGCAGCAGGCTCAGAAGTGTAACCAAAGCCTCTGGTGGGGAAGCAGGGAGCCTGAGGGAAGGGATTCAGGCTGCCATCATAACTGTCCCCATCCCTCCAGGAAATGACATCTTCCTGGTTGCTGTGCACGAGCTAGGCCATGCCCTGGGGCTCGAGCATTCCAATGACCCCTCGGCCATCATGGCACCCTATTACCAGTGGATGGACACAGAGAACTTTGTGTTGCCTGATGATGACCGCCGGGGCATCCAGCAACTTTATGGTGAGTAGTCTACACCCATGCCTGCTCCCTCCACCGCTCCTTGTTCCCTCCTGGTCTTTCATGATTCATCATTTCCCCTCTTTCATGCCCTACACACTCTGTACTGCCCCCTGCCAACCTAAGCCTGCCTCTCTCGGCTCCACTTTTGAGCCCACCTTTTCTGTTGCCCCCCAGTTGGTTGCTCCAAACTCCCCTAGAAGCCCATCCACACCCTTCCAAGGGTATCATCTGGCCATCTGTCTGCCCTTCCCTCCCCGCTCTCCTCCTAAGTCTGAAGTGCCCCTTGTGTTCTCTGCCCCAGGGAGTGAGTCAGGGTCTCCCACCAAGATACCCCCTCAATCCTGGACCACCTCCCGGCCTTCTGTTCCTGATAAGCCTAAAAAACCCACCTATGGGCCGAACATCTGTGATGGGAACTTTGACACCGTGGCCATGCTCCGAGGGGAGATGTTTGTCTTCAAGGTAGGAAGAAGAAGTGGGCTTGTTTGGGAGACAAAAGGGCTCTATGATACGGAGGCTGGGTGGGAATGGCAACAGCCAGACTGAAAACTAAAACTGAGGAAAAAAGGGCAGTGGGGGAGCTTTGGGGACTGAGTCAGAGATCTAAACTGCAAGACGTAATGGACTGACTCTTCCTGCACTGACTGGCTTCCAGGAGCGCTGGTTCTGGAGGGTGAGGAATAACCAAGTAATGGATGGATATCCATTGCCCATTGGCCAATTCTGGCGGGGACTGCCTGCGTCCATCAACACTGCCTATGAGAGGAAGGATGGCAAATTCGTCTTCTTCAAAGGTAACCAAGCACTCTACTTCAGCTTTGGGAGTGAGGAGGGTCTCCCTAGAGGAACTGATTTCCTCTAAAGTCCCTAGAGCCTAAGTTGAATCCAGACACTTCCCTCCTCTCCTCCCCAGGAGACAAGCATTGGGTGTTTGATGAGGCATCCCTGGAACCTGGCTACCCCAAGCA
This sequence comes from Callithrix jacchus, assembly GCF_049354715.1. Lineage (NCBI taxonomy): Eukaryota > Metazoa > Chordata > Mammalia > Primates > Cebidae > Callithrix > Callithrix jacchus. The sequence goes on from NC_133509.1 coordinate 57,216,893, forward strand.
CATTAAGGAGCTGGGCCGAGGGCTGCCAACCGACAGGATTGATGCTGCTCTCTTCTGGATGCCCAATGGAAAGACCTACTTCTTCCGAGGAAACAAGTAAGACCTCCTCCTGGGGACCTACGTACCTTAATCCCAGGCCTCCCTCAGAAACCACCACCCCAAATTCCCTCAGTTCTGGAGAAAGACCCACTTCACCCCCAAGATGCTTCCTTGGAGAAGGAGCTGGCTGAACCTCTGCTGTTGCCTAGAAATGGGCAGTCTCCTTTGGGCACCATGTGAGTGGGATGTGACCAGGTCATCATTTCAGACCTGGTCATTTGACGCCTCCTGTCCCCAGTTCTGTGCCTCCGCCGCAGCAGCCAGGCACTGTCATTACGGCTGCTGGTGGCTCCTTGCAGCCTGGGCCCTCCCTTCCACCCCCACCTTCCGCCACTTTCAGCAGCAGGCCCTCATTATTCAAAACCCCTGTCCCCACCCTGTCCACAGAGCTATCCTTTGCTCACTGGTGACTTCGGTCTGGGTCCTGCCGCCCACCGAGGACATACGCCGTGTTCAGCCACTGCCCTTCCTTTCTCCTTCCCCAGGTACTACCGTTTCAACGAGGAGCTCAGGGCAGTGGACAGCGAGTACCCCAAGAACATCAAAGTCTGGGAAGGGATCCCGGAGTCTCCCAGAGGGTCATTCATGGGCAGCGATGAAGGTGAGAGGGGCAAGGGAAGGTGTCACTGAGAGAAGGTTGGGAATAGGGAGTCAAGGAAGAGTGGGAAGGAAGCTTCAGGGAGTGCTGTGTGGAAAACAATGGTGATGATAAACCACATGCCAGGCGCTGGGCTAGGTGCTTCCATACGTGGCGCCCTTTCATCCCCACCACCTTCCACCCTGGTACTATAAGCACCCCCATTTTTTTTTTAATACAGCGTCTTGCTCTGTTGTCCAGGCTGGACTGCAGTAGCTTGATCTCAGCTCACTGCAACCTCCACCTCCCAGGTTCAAGTGATTCTCCTGCCTCAGCTCCTGAGTAGCTGGGATTACAGGTGCCCACCATCATGACCGGCTAATTTTTTGTAGTTTTAGTAGAGATGGGGTTTCACTATACTGGCCCAGCTGGTCTCAAACTCCTGCCCTCGTGATCTGCCCGCCTCAGCCTCCGAAAGTGCTGGAATTACAGACGTGAGCCACTGTGCCCGGCCATAAGCACCCTCGTTTTACAGCTGAGGAAGCTGATGCTCAAGAAGGTGGAGGGGAGCTCAGCTGCCCTCATATTAACAGAGCTTCCTTGATCCCCTCCTCTCTTTGGCTCCTCCCCAACCTTTTGTTCCTTCCTTACCTCCTTCTGATTCACCCCTGCAGTCTTCACTTACTTCTACAAGGGAAACAAATACTGGAAATTCAACAACCAGAAGCTGAAGGTGGAACCGGGCTACCCCAAGTCAGCCCTGCGGGACTGGATGGGCTGCCCGGCGGGAGGCCGGCCAGATGAGGGGACTGAGGAGGAGACGGAGGTGATCATCATTGAGGTGGACGAGGAGGGCAGCGGGGCAGTGAGTGCAGCTGCCGTGGTGCTGCCCGTGCTGCTGCTGCTCCTGGTGCTGGCGGTGGGCCTTGCAATCTTCTTCTTCAGACGCCATGGGACCCCCAGGCGACTGCTCTACTGCCAGCGTTCCCTGCTGGACAAGGTCTGACGCCCACCCCCGGCCTGCCCACTCCTACCACAAGGACTGTGCTTCTGAAGGCCAGTGGCAGCAGGTGGTGGTGGGTGGGCTGCTCCCACCGTCCCAAGTCCTCTCCCCGCAGCCTCCTTGCTTCTCTCTTTTCCATGGCTGGCCTCCCTCCCTCTGACCCCTCCCCTTAGCCCCGGCATTGCATCTTCTCTAGATGAGTCCCCTGAGGGCTGAGTGAGAGGGTGGCCCGCTTCCAGCCTCTGCCCTTCAGCGGAACCCTGTAGCTTTGTGTCTGTCCAGTCCCATCTGAATGTGTTGGGGGCTCTGCACTTGAAGGCAGGACTCTCAGACCTCACTGGTAAAGGTCAAATGGGGTCATCTGCTCCTTTTCCATCCCCTGACATATCTTAACCTCTGAACTCTGACCTCAGGAGGCTCTGGGCACTCCAGCCCTAAAAGCCCCAGGTGTACCCAATTGGCATCCTCTCACTACTCTAATGGCTAAAAGGAATCTAATCTTGTTGGGGGTAGAGACCCTGAGACAGTGTGAGGAGGTGGGGACTGCCTAGCCACCCTAAAACCTTGGGAGGAAAACTCAGAGAGGGTCTTCATTGTTTAATCAAGTTCCTCGGAGATCTGCCTCTGCCTCAGCTACCCCAGGGAGCTTCCAAGGAAGGAGCCTGAGCCACTGGGGACTAATGGAGCAGAAGAAGCCCTTAGCAGCCCTATGCCTCTCGAATGTTAGCCTTGGACGGGGCTTTCACAGTTAGAAGAGGGGTACAGCTGTCAGGGTACAGTGAGGCCAGGGGGAAAGGCCCAGGTCAGAGCCCTGGGGGTGACCCTGAAGGCCACAGAGAAAGAACCTTGCCCAAACTCAGGCAGCTGGGGCTGAGGCCCAAGGGCAGAGCAGCCAGAGGGGGCAGGATGGGACCAAAAGGGAAAAAGAGGATGTCCAGCAGCATTGGAGGGCTGGGGCCAGGCAGGCCAGGCCAAGCCAAGCAGGGGGCCACAGGGTAGGCTGTGGAGCTCTCAGGAAGGACCCTGAGGAAGGCACACTTGTTCCTCTTGGTCCCTGTCCTCCCTGCCCAGGCAGCATGGAGGGGAAGGGTAGGGCAGCCCAGAGAAAGGAGCAGAGAAGACACACATAGGAGTCACGAGCGCCTTGATGCAAGGCCGCAGGGCCTGGCTGGCCACGCTGTCCCAGGCTGCTCACCACCTCAGCGAGGGGCAGGAGCTGAGGCTCGCTTAGGCTGGGCTGGAGCTTCCCTGGTGCCAGCACCCTCCGCCTGTCTCATGGGTGGCCTGCCCTCTCGCTCCCCCTCCCAGCCCACCCACTGAAGTCTCCTTGGGCCACAGGTGGTGGCCATGGTACTGGGGACTTGGGAGAGTGAGACCCAGTGGAGGGAGCAAGAGGAGAGGGATGTCGGGGGGCGGCGGGGAATGGGGTGGGGGAAATATGGTAAACGGTGCTGGCAGTTCGGCTAGATTTCTGTCTTGTTCGTGTTTTTGTTTTGTTTAATGTTTTTTGTTGTTTTTTTTTTTTGAGACAGAGACTTGCTCTGTTACCCAAGTTGGAGTGCAGTGGTGTGATCTCGACTCACTGCAACCTCCGCCTCCGGGGTTCAAGCGATTCTCCTGCCTCAGCCTCCTGAGTAGCTGGGATTACAGGCAAGCACCAGCATGCCTGGCTAATTTTTGTATGACTTTTTTAGTAGAGATGGCGTTTCACCATGTTGGTCAGGCTGGTCTCAAACTCCTGACCTTGTGATCGGCCCGCCTCAGCCTCCCAGAGTGCTGGGATTACAGGCATGAGCCACCATGCCCAGCCTAATGTATATTTTTATTATAATTATTATATATGAATTGCATTCAAATCGTTCCTTATTGTTAACAAGGGGCATGGGAAGGGGTGGGGGTGGGGGAGCAGAGTCGTCTGACCCCAGGAACCTGCAGGGCGGGGCTGGGTCGGTGCCCTCTAAGGACAATTTTGACCTTGTTCAACCTTTCCACAAAGAATAAATCGTGTTTCACATTCCTTGTGTGGCTTAGCTCTGTAGAGGGTGATGGGCTGTGGATGAGAGGAGCTGGACGAGGGGAGGGCACGCATTATGAGCAGCGTTTTCCGTGAAGTGGGGCTTTGGCATTTTTTATAAAGGAGTATGTTTATTCTTAGTGTACTATAGGGATTCAGGGGCTAGAGTTGGGGAGCAGGGCATACCCATAGGGCACAGCAGGGTGGCTGACTGAGCTCAGCTGCTCTCCCACCACCTGGCTTAAAAGGCAGCCTTGAGACTCAAGGCTCAGAGACAAGAGGAAGTGGTCAAGCTGAGGCCACTTGGAAAATCTTCCTAAATTGCATTACCCTGTCCTGTGATCCACCCGCAGACCCTCAGTTTCCTCTTGTCTGTCTGCCAGAGGCAGGGGGATTCCCATCATCATACACAGCCTTGGGCTCAGTGGCAGGTCCTTCATCCAAGCCCTCAGGACCTAAGAAGCCTCTTCCAGGCCTAGGGCTCTGCTGCTAAGACAGAAGGAAATGGGGGAAAGAGAGAAAGATGTTGCTGCTGGCCTATTAGGAGCAGCCTGTCTCTGACCAAACAGATCTCATCCCAATTGCCCAGAAGAACCACGATGGTCAGGTTAGAAGGGCAAAACAACAAGGCTTTCCTTCCTCTTTCCTTAGAAACTGCTGCCCCAGACAGGGTTCCCAGGCTATCTACCCACCCTTCCTCTGAAACCAGCCTGGAGGGAGGAATCTGCTCAGTGCTGAGTCAGCTCAGCTGGAGGAGAGCAGCCCCCTTTTTTTACCCCCCTTCCCTTCCTGCCTCCACCCAGCCCACCCACCCTGGGCTCCAGCCCAGGCCCCCTCTGCTGCTTGCCTCAAAGAGTCCTGGCTCCAACTATGTCAGTCAGTCTATCCAGCTGCTATTCAGGGCTAGTTAGTGTGATTGCTTTGGCAGAAGGGGTACCCCACCTTCCTGCCTGCCAGGAACCCTGACCCTACGCCTGGCCTCCTGCGCCTCCCCTGACAACAGCTGTTTGGCAGAGTCTGTGTGTCTCAGTGGAGTTGGACACCAACTCCCTACCGCACTTACCAGAGGGGATGGGGACCTTGAGAAGGTGGCAGGGGAAGTCAGGGGCATCTGAGGGTGGTAGGGTCTGTGCGTGTGGCAAGGAACTCAAAGATGAGCTCATGGCCCCTCTGTGTTTTCGTGGTCCACATCTGGAGGCAATTACAGATGTTATCCAGTGGGAGTTTTGCAAAACACAGCTGGAGCCAGTGGAGGAGCCTGGGGTGGGGGGGACTGCCAGAGGGAAGAGGAGGGGGAGCCTAGGGCTCCCAAGCTGGAGTGCGGTTTCCCCATCACGAGGAAATTGTTTGGCCCTGATTCTGGAATCACAAGATGCTCTCTGGAGCCAAGTGGGAGAGATGGGAATGGAGGACCAGAGACAAAGGGGGAAGACGTAGAAGATGGGCTTATAAACCTCCCCTCCCGCTAAATTTGACTGGCTTTAAAAAAACAAGCTTCACCAGCAGAGAGAATTTCGGGGTGGAGGCGGCAGCGTCCCGTGCTTCTGACGTGCCTGGGCCTGCCAGATCCACCCCAGTGAGGCTGCCGGGGGGCCTGGGGTTGCCTTAGTGATCACAAGTTCCCACTGAGTGAGCCACCAGGTCAGGCTGGGGTGAGGGGAGAGCAGAGGGCCCTGCAGCTTCCAAAAGACCTGCAAACTCTGCTTTCACTGGCCCTACCCTGATTTGTCCGTTGGGCCTGACCCAGTTTCTATGGTTCCAAGTTCCTTTATTCGAAAGCAGCACTTGTGAGTTGGAGCAGCCAGGAGGGAGCCAAGGGGAATCTGCAAGGAGGTTTGGGCAGAACCCAGGAAAGCTGGTACTAAGGAGATGCTGGACTGGGGGCAAGGGCCAAGGAGGGGCAGCACTCTGCCCACCAACCACTGCACCCTACACATTTGGAGGGGGGCCACGGTCTCCCTTGTCATCACCTCTCCTTCTCTAGGACTCCAGGGCTGCCAGCCAGGTGCTGGGTCAGCAGGAAGGAAAGGGAAGATCTAAGAAAAGCTGGGACCTCTAGAGGAGAGAAGACTGGGCACAAAGATGCCCCGACACCCCTCCAGACCCCAAAACACAATCTGGCTAGCTCTCCCGGTTCTTCACTGTCCCTCTCCAGGGCCCCTTTTCCCCACAATATGACAGACTTTCCAGTCGTCTCTTTCCCCTCTGTATTCCTCCTTCCCTTCCAGCAATGGTGAAACTAACATTTGCTGAGGTCCTTATAACACACAATGACACAAGCACTAATACTGTCCCGATGTTATAAATAAGGGAACTGAGGACCAGAAAGATGAATGACTTGGTCCATGTCACAGCTTATTAGCTCAGCTTTAAAACCTGGATCTTTCCAATGTATTTGTTTCCTTTTCTGTACTGGTAGATCCTGGCAATCTCTTGGGTGTCTCTTCCAGTGTGGACCCTGTGTAGCTGAGCGTCTTCACAGTAGCATGTGTTCTGGGGATCTGTCAGCACATCTGCATTTGCTTATTGTGCAGCAATATCATGGGGGGGTAGGAGTGCAGAGGGAAAGAACCCCACTTTGCCAGCCCATCACATCCCTTCTTGGAGACAGGAGCTGTACTCTGAGGGAAGGAAGGTGACACAAAGACTCAGAAGCCAAAAGGACGGAGACAGTGGCAGCAGCTAAGGGAAGGTGGGATTGGTGAATGTCTGTGTGTAAGGGCCTGGGGGGTGGAGGTCTTCAGGGGTGGCACCCATTCCCAAAGGCCCCAAGGAAACCCCAGCCAAGACTGCTCCATTGTCCTGTGGCTCCTATGCCTGCTTCCTACCTACCACCCCAAATCTGAGTACACCTCTTTTAAGGGCTCAAGTCTGCACACCTAGACCTGGGGTTTTCTGTCCCCCTCTCTCAGTCTTGTGAAAGTGTGGAGACTGGAGGCCGCCTGCAAGGGGCTGGGCAGCCAGGGCCTGGAAGGGAGGTAGGGCTGACTGGCCAGAAGCCACCTTCCAACTGAGCTCACACACATATTTTCCACCCTGGCCCAGGGCCGATGGCTCAGCTACTTCCAGGCTAGCCTTCCCCAGTCAGACCCAGCCCCCTCTGTCCTGCCCTGCCACCAGTCCTGGCCCCAGGGTCTCCACCACAAGATCACTGGTCACCCCCATGGCGAGGGCAGTCACTGGCATCCCCAAGGAGCAGCTTCCTCCATCACCATGCTGAGGCCATTTGCCCCCACAGTCCCTTATTCCTTTGTGGCTTAGAGGAGGATAAGAACAGCTCCCTGCTCCCAAAGACCTACACCTGGGTAGAGGGACAACAGAGGTGACAGAAGAGGCGGTGGAAGTAGTGAATGGGCGGAAGGGCTTCCTTTGAATGCTCGAAGTAGTTCACTGACTCAGGGACCAGGCCAGGTCCGGGAGCTGCCTCATCACAGGTCACATCCTGCTCACTCACTCAATTTCCTGCTAGGGGCATTTCCCTGACTTGGAACAGGATGGGGTCTGGGTGAGGCAAAGCCAGGCTGACCACAAAGCTAAGAAAAAAGACTGGCGTGTCAGAAGGCCTAGCGGATTCATACACACGCAACAGGCTTCATCTCACTTTGGTTTGTCAAAGATATTATTCACTGCCCAGCCTCCAGAGACATGTAGCACCAGGCCAGAGAGCAAGATCAATTCCCAAAAGGCTCTCCTCACCTGTTCAGCACCTGACTGTGCTAGGAGTATGGCTGCCCTGACTGTATTTCCTGGATTCAGTAATGTCTCCTGGAGCTCTGTGAGTTAGTACATCAGATGTGGCAGACAAGTCTTCCCATTCTGGAGTCCAAAATGACGACAGCCACTGTGAGTAGATCACACAACCTTGCTGTCTCGTACAAGGTGATAGTATAGTTCTGTCAAGGAATTACTATAATTCATAATACTGACCCAATCACAGCCACTGAAAAACAGGTTCTAGCCTCACTTTTCTTTTCTTTCTTTTTTTTTGAGACTAAGTCTCTCCTTGTTGCCCAGGCTGGAGTGCAATGGTGCAATCTCGGCTCACTGCAATCTCTGCCTCCTGGATTCAAATGATTCTCCTGCCTCAGCCTCCTGAATAGCTGGGGTTACAGGCACCCGCCACCACGTCCAGCTAATTATATATATTTTTTGTATTTTTAGTAGAGATTAAGTGTCACCATGTTGGCCAGGCTGGACTCGAACTCCTGACCTCATGATCTGCCCACTTCAGCCTCCCAAAGTGCTAGGATTACAGGCATGAGCCACCTTGCCCAGCCTTTCATGGCATATTTTACCTTAATTTTTTTTTTTTTTTTGATTAGTCAAGTGCAGTAGTAACAGGGGAAGGAACAGAATAAGGAGTTGGACCCGTAACTGACTGTGAGCAATCAGTTGAGATAACTCGCTACCTTCAAACCAACCATTATCTCAATCTTTAAAAGTTTTTTAAAAAGAAAACTATTGAGGTAAAGAAGTTCATACCCCCAAAATTAGTGGAGCATGGTGGCTCATGCCTGTAATCCCAGCTACTCGGAAGGCTGAGAGAGGAGAATCACTTGAACGCGGGAAGCAGAGGTTGCAGTAAGCTGAAATCACGCCATTGTACTCCAGCCTGGGCAACAACAGTGAAACTCTGTCTCATAAAAAAAAAAAGTTTATACCTCCAGAACTCCTACTTTGTCCCTGTAGGCCCCATTCTTTATCCCTTAGGTTTCAACTCTCCACTCCCTGCCTGCTCTTAATCTGAGAGTGGTTTGTATCAGGTTGTGTTGACCCAACTCTTCTGGAAATACCCAGCCTTCGTGTTGGACCTTCCGTGCCCAAAGTAGTTCATTGACTATTTATGTGGAAAGGCAAAAATACCCAGAATAGCCAACACAATATTAAAGAACAATAAAGTGGCTCATGCCTATAATCCCAAGGCCCAGCCCACAGCCTAGACTCTGACCTGGAGGGCCCCGCCAGGAGGCCTCACTTCCCTATATCCCTCTAAGCTCTATGTCAGATTGTCCTCTCTTCTCCGCTTTGCTGGCCTGTGCTCCAGAGGTCTCCCCACCTCATCCCTGCACTAGATTGCATGTAGGTTCGGAGTGGAGGAAAGCTGGGTAAGGGACTTAGAGGAACACACTCCACTCTGGCTACGCCCACTCCCTGTACAAGACCCGCGGGGCAGGGTTTGCAGGGAGGTAGCGCCCCCTTGTGCTGGATGTTGGGACTGCAAACAGAACCTAAGGCACTTAGATGCAAAGCCAGCCCCAGCCAGTCCCTTCCCCTGTTCTACTTTCCATGTTTCCACCCTGGATACCTGTACTTAAAGGGGTGGGACTCTGGGCGAGACAGCCAGACAAGCTGCTGTTAGCCTTCCAGCTGCAGAGAGGGAAACGTCAGAGTTTCCGTTTCCCTGTGTGGGGGTTGGTGGGCAGCCCTCACTAACTCCGGGAAGGCAGAGGAAGTGGGGCGAGTGGCTGGTGGTACAGGACAGATGGTCCAAGGGAGGGAGGAAGGTTGGCACTCCTGTGCCCTCTCCTTGGAGAGCCTCTGAGTTGTCACACTGCCCCCCTGTGGGAGCCTCAGACATCGATCACTCCAGGATATCTGTCCCCTGGGCCCCAGGGTAAGAGTCCAGGTGAGACTGCACTTCTGGACTATAGAATACTATCACAGAACTCCCTGTGACCAAGGCAAGCAGGCCTGTTTCCCCTTAATCTAAGAGAGGGACATTTCTTTGCCAATCCCCTGAGGCCTTTGGAGATAACAACCATGCCTCTTGTGGGACCTCTAACCTGCACCCATGCCCCTGTCCTCATCCTTACCATGGGGCCATGAGAATCCTTTGGTCTCAGCCTCACATGTATAAAGGTCCTCAAACTTCTAATTTTGTAGTTAAAAAAATTCCTGTCAGTTCTTGTAAATAGTATTATATTGCTGTGTTGTTTGTACCAAGTTTTAATTTGTTAAATGTTTAAATATACCAAGTATTCTCAAAACTGTCTTAGCACTTCTTAATTATTATTATTATTTTTTAGACCAAGTCTGGCTCCATCACCCAGGCTGGAGTGCAGTGGCACAATGTTGGCTCACTGCAACCTCTGCTTCCCGGGTTCAAGCAATTCATATGCCTCACCCTCCCAAGTAGCTGGGATAACAAGTGCCTGCCACATCTGGCTCATTTTGTATTTTTGGTAGAGATGGGGTTTCACCATGTTGGCCAGACTGGTTTTGAACTCTTGCTCAGGTGATCTGCCCGCCTCAGCCTCCCAAAGTATTGAAGTTACAGGCATGAGCCACTGGGCCCAGCCTTAATATTTTAATATACTAGAAGCCCAAAACATGGACATGATTTTAGGTTACCCTCAAATTTCCGAGGAGTGTCCCCACCCCACATAAAAAATTAAACTGCATCTCATTCTCTTCCAAAGCACAAGGATGTCAGCTCTTAAAACTATATGTAGGGCTTCAGTTCCCTTTCTCCCTTCAAACACAGAAATTCTGTTGTTGGTGGTAGGTTTTCTTGTTTGTTTTGACAGGGTTTCACTGTTACTCAAGCTGAGTGCTGTGGCAGGATCATGGCTCACTGCAGCTTCAACATCCTGAGCTCAAGCAATTCTCCTGCCTTAGCCTCCTCAGACAGGGTTTCACCATGTTGGTCAGGCTGGTCTCGAACTCCTGACCTTGTGATCTGTCCACCTCAGCCTCCAAAAGTGCTGAGATTACAGGCATGAGCCAATGCACCTGGCTGGTCATTTCTTTTTAACCTATCTTCTACATCTGTATTCTAACCCAGACATTTGCTAAAACTGCCATAAAAGGCCTTTGTGGGCTGGGCATGATGACTCACGCCTGTAATCCCACCACTTTGAGAGGCCAAGGAAAGGGGATCACCTGAGGTCAGGAGTTCAAGACTAGCTTGGCCAACATGGTAAAACCCCATCTCTACTAAAAATACAAAAATTAGCTGGGCGTGGTGGCACATGCCTGTAATCCCAGCTACTCAGGAGGCCGAGGCAGGAGAATCACTTGAACCTGGGAGGCAGAGGTTGGAGTGAGCAAAGATCATGCCATTGTACTCCAGCCTAGGCGACAAGAGCAAAACTCTGTCTCAAAAAAAAAAAAAGTCTTTGGGACTCCTTTCTTCCCATCCCAGGGACTTTTCTCTGCCTCGGCTTTATTTGGCCTCATGTTAGCATCTAACACAACTTACTTTCATAAGCCCCCTTTGCCCTTGTCTTCTGTGAACTGAGCCATCCTGAAACTCATGAGTCACAGAGTTGTCAAGGAGTACTGACAACCCAGACAGGTATCCCTCTCTATCAACACTTGCCCTCAGCTTCTATACCTCAAGCAGGAAGTAGGCTGACTTTATTTGCTCCATTAATTCCAGTTTCTGGCCTTCAGAGTATACAGAATAAACAAATTATTTTTCTATGCTACAGCTTGTCAAATATTTGAATCTAGTTTTCATGTATTCTATCCCTCACTAAAGTTCAGGTTTCCAGCGGGTTGCAGTGTCTCATGCCTGTAATCCTAACACATTGGGAAGCCGAGGTGGGAGGACTGCTTAAGCTCTGGAGTTCGAGACCATCCTGGGCAGCATGGCGAAAGCCCGTCTCTACCAAAACAAAAATTAGTCAGGCATGGTGGCGCAGGCCTGTAGTCCGAACTACTTGGCAGGCTGAGGTGGGAAGATTGCTTAAGCCTAGGAGGTAGAGGTGAGAAGAGCAGGGATAAATGTGATAAATTAATAAAATAGCATATTAGATACTGCTAAGCGCTAAGGAGAAAAATTAATTGAGGAAGCGAGATAAAAATTTTTGGAGGTGTAATTTTATACAGTGGGGTCAGAGAAGGCCCCACCAAGAACCTAAGGATATGAAGGAACAAACCAAGTGGTTCTCAGGAAGAAGAGCATTCCAGGCCAAAGCAACAGCAAATGCTAAGACCTTGAGGTGAGTACATGGCTGCCACATTCACGCAATGTAATGTGGCTGGAACAGACTGACCAAGGAAGAAAGCAATAAGGTAAGAGATACGACAGGTCACAGGATGAGATCCCATGAAGCCGTGTACGTAATTATAAAGACTTTGGCTTATACTCAAACTGAAAGGAAGACTCTGCAGTGGCGTAGAGGAAAGACATGATATTTTAGTACAGTGTAAACACTAATTATTATTATTACTCATTATTATATATATTATTATAAAATATTCATCATTGTTATATATTAAATATATTTTATTTATTTATTTTTCTTTTGAGAGGGAGTCTCGCTGTGTCACCCAGGCTGGAGTGCAGTGGTGTGATCCCCACTCACTACAATCTCTGACTCCCGGGTTCAAGCAATTCTCCTGTCTCAGTCTCCAGAGTAGCTGGAACTACAGGCACATGCCACCACACCTGGCTAATTTGTTTTGTATTTTTAGTAGAGACAGGGTTTTACCATGTTGGCCAGGCTGGTCTCAAACTCCTGACCTCAAGTGATCCACCCACCTCAGCCTCCCAAAGTGCTGGTATTACAGGTGTGAGCCACTCTGTCCAGCCAGTGACTTAATTCTAATAGAGTCTGGCAACAGTGACAGTGTGTGACTTCCAAGAGTAATAATCAACAAAAGACACTGTATAAAAATCTAAAATCTAAAATAAAAAATCTAAAATCTAAGAAAAATTTTGATTTTGCTGTCTTTTTTTTGAGACGGAGTTTCGCTCTTGTTACCCAGGCTGGAGTGCAATGGCGTGATCTCAGCTCACCGCAACCTCCGCCTCCTGGGTTCAGGCAATTCTCCTGCCTCAGCCTCCTGAGTAGCAGGCATGTGCCACCATGCCCAGCTAATTTTTTGTATTTTTAGTAGAGACAAGGTTTCACCATGTTGACCAGGATGGTCTCGATCTCTTGAACTCATGATCCACCCGCCTCCGCCTCCCAAAGTGCTGGGATTACAGGCTTGAGCCACCATGCCCGGCCTCAATTTTGCTGTCTTTTGGATCACTTGTTTTGAAGAAAGCTAGCTGCCATGTTGCAGGATGCTCAAGACATCCTATAGAGAGGTCCACAGGTAAGGAACTGAGGCTCCTGCCAACAGCCAGCATGAACTTGCCAAGAACGTGAGTGAGCCATCTTGGAGGCAGATCCTCCAGCCACAGTCAAACCTTCAGATGACTACTGTCCTGGCCAACATGTTGACTGCAACCTAATGACAGAGCCTGAGCCAGGGTCATTCAGGTAAGTCACTTTCAAATCCCTGACCAATACAAAATTATTAAGACAATAAAAGTTTATTTTCTATTTTAAGCTGCAAACTTTTGGGATGATTTGTCATTCAGCAATAGATAACTAATAGGTTTGGTCACTAAAAGGGGAGTGTTGCTATGACAAACCCTTAAAATGTAAGAATGACTTTGAAATTAGGCAAAAGGCAGAAGCTGGAAAGACTGAGAAGAGTGTTAGTGAAAGTTTAAAATGCTTGGAAGTGACTGTTAGTAAAACCATAGTGGCTTTTTTTTTTTTTTTTTTTTTTTTCAGATAGAGTCTCGCTCCGCTGCCTAGGCCTCAAATGATCCTAAATCACTAGGATTATAAGTACAAGTCACCATGCCTAGCCATAATGGCCTTTGAAGAGGCAGCCGGTGAAGACTTAAAGGAAAATAAGGAAAATGTGTTTTGAAACTAAAAGAAAGAGGATCCTCCTTACTCAGCAAGTTTAGCAACTGTGTAGTTAGTGTGTAGTAACATGAAAAGTAAAAAATGTAATTAATGAATGGGAAATCTAGCTAAGGAGATTTTCAGGGAAAGTGTTGAAGTTAACACCTGGTTTCTTCTTTGCTGCTTAAAGTGTGAGAAAAGAGAGATAACTAGAAAAAATATATACATATTACTTTAAAAGAGCCAGGAGGCCGGGCACAGTGGCTAGCACCTGTAACCCCAGCATTTCGGGAGGCTGAGACGGCGGGGGGGCAGATCACGAGGTCAAGAAATCGAGACCATCCTGGTCAACATGGTGAAACCCCATTTCCATTAAAAATAAAAAAAGAGCCAGGAATTGTTGGGTTTTAAAATTCTCAGCCTCTCCAGGCAATAAATGATGTTAAATTTTTTAAATAGCTTCTGGGCAAATATCAAATCCAGGGCACTCTCAGGAAAACAAGGTATAAAGACGAAGCCAAGATTGACTGTAACATGCTTTGTTAATATCAGAAGGATTTAAGGTGGTACTCAGAAAACCATTTAGTCTAACAACATGGTTTTGGGGTTTTTGTTTTTGAGATAGAGTCTTGCTCTGTCACCCAGGCTAGAGTGCAGTGACGTGATCTCAGCTCACTGGAACCTCCTTCTCCTGGGTTCAAACAATTCTCCTGCCTTACCCTCCTGAGTAGCTGGGACTACATGAATGCACCACCATGCCTGGTTAATTTTTGTATTTTTAGTAGAGACCAGGTTTCACCATGTTGGCCAGGCTGATTTCAAACTCCTGATCTCATGTGATCTGCCCACACTGGCCTCCCAAAGTGCTGGGATTACAGGTGTAAGCCAAACCACCCAGACTAACAATATGGGGTTTTTTTTTGTTTTTTGTTTTTGAGACGGAGTTTTGCTCGTTACCCAGGCTGGAGTGCAATGGCAGGATCTCAGCTCGCCGCAACCTCCACCTCCTGGGTTCAAGCAATTTTCCTGCCTCAACCTCCCAAGTAGCTGGGACTACAGGCGCATGCCCCCATGCCCAGCTAATTTTTGTATTTTTAGTAGAGACGGGGTTTCACCTTGTTGACCGAGATGGTCTCAATCTCTTGATCTCGTGATCCACCCACCTCTGGGATTATAGGCGTGAGCCACCGAGCCCGGCCTCAACAATATGTTTTTTTTTTTTTTTTTTTGAGACGGAGTTTCACTCTTGTTACCCAGGCTGGAATGCAATGGTGCGATCTTGGCTCACTGCAACCTCCGCCTCCTGGGTTCAGGCAATTCTCCTGCCTCAGCCTCCTGAGTAGCTGGGATTACAGGCACGCACCACCATGCCCAGCTAATTTTTGTATTTTTAGTAGAGATGGGGTTTCACCATGTTGACCAGGATGGTCTCGACCTCTTGACCTCGTGATCCACCCGCCTCCGCCTCCCAAAGTGCTGGGATTACGCCTGGCCCAACAATATGGTTTTTAAAAAGCTTAAGAGCTATGGTGGATCACACCTGTAAGCCCAGAACTCTGGACGGGGTAGGAAGATTGCTTAAGGCCAGGAGTCCAAGACCAGCCTGGACAACATAGCATGGGCCCATCCTACAAAAAAAATTTTTTTAAATAGTGGGCATGAAAGTATGCACCTGTAGTCCTAGCTACTTGGGAGACTGAGGCAGGAGGATAACTTGAACCCAGGAGTTCTACACTGCAGTGAGCTATGATTGTATTATTGCGCTCCAGCCTGGGTGACAGAGCAAGATCCTGTCTCTAAAACAAAATTTTAAAAAGAAGCTTATGGCTCGGTGTGGTAGCTCACACCTGTAATCCCAGCACTTTGGAAGGCTGAGGAGGGTAGATCACAAGATCAGGAGTTTGATACCAGCTTGGCCAACATGGTGAAACCCCATCTCTACTCAAAATACAAAAATGAGCCAGGTATGGTGGCTGGCACCTGTAGTCCCAGTTACTTGGGAGATTGAGGCAGGAGAATCACTTGAACCCAGGAGGTGGAGGTGGCAGTGATCTGAGATTGTATCACTGTACTCTAGACTGGGTGACAGAGCCAGACTCTGTTTAAAAAAGAAGCAGCAGCTTATGAGTGTTGTCCCTCAGCAGTCTAAACTGAAGCCCAAAGTAGAAGAGAGTTTATCTCAAAGAGATTTGTGAGTATGACTTTTACCTAATGGAGTGAACCCCCAATAAGATTCACTGGAGATTCACAAAAGTTTTAAGAAAATCGTATTGGCAGAAATACTACCAGCTTTGTATTGAAAGAGATAGAGGCAATACAAAATGAGAAGAGGTTTTTGCACCCCTAAACTTCTTTTTTTAATTTTGAGATGGAGACTCACTCTGTCGCCCAGGCTGGAGTGCAGTGGCATGATCTTGGCTCACTGCAACCTCTGCCTCCCAAGTTCAAGCAATTCTCCCACCTCAGCCTCCCCAGTAGCTGGGATTACAGGCGCATGCCACCATGCCCAGCTAATTTTTGTATTTTTTAGTAGAGACGAGGTTTCACCATGTTGCCCAGGCTGGTCTCGAACTCCTGACCTCAAGTGATTCACCTGCCTCGGCCTCCCATAGTGTTGGGATTACAGGCATGAGCCACCATGCCCAGCCTTGACCCCCAAACTTCTACAGCAAAAGTGGGCTGAGAAAACAAAGCAGCCGCATGCATGAAAGGTGGCTCAGAGTGCAGAGCACAAAGAGCCCAAAGCTGGAGCCAAGAGCTATGAGAAATTACGCTCAGGCCCTGAGCTCTCCTCAAGGAACAGGCAACCTGTATCCTTCAGTATTTTAGAATTTCTATGGAATAGTGACTACTTCCTATATTTATTTCTCCTTTTTTTCCCCCTGCTACTAAAGACCTCTCCCTTTTGGCGAATAGGATATCTATAGACATTATTCCATGCTTTTCTCACATCTCATCATTGTATGTTGGTGATGGAGGAGTAGGACAGGGAATACAAGTTCTCTTTTTAGTTCACAGTTCTTTAGATCAAGAAGAACTACTCAAGGAGCTGTACATAGGAATTAGTCCAGAAGAACCTCGCCTGGAAGCCTGTTTTAGATGACAAGATTCTGGAGTTCAAGCTGATATTGTAATGGGATGAGACTTTTGAGTCCCTTGAGAGGGTTGAACAGATTTGCATTTCTGAAGGACATGACTCTTTGGGAGCAGAGTGTACACTATTGTAGCCGGCCTTCAGGATGGACCTCAGTGATCTTACCTGTCGATATCTGTGCTCTTGTGTAATCTCCTCCTACAGTGCATAGGCCTGACCTGTGTTACTAAGGGATATTGCAGAACTTATGTGCTTTCTGAGACTGTTAAAAGCATTGTGACTTCCACCTTGCTTTCAGCTGTCGTGTTATGAGGACACTCAAACAGCTTATGGAGATGCTCATATGGGGAGGAACTGAGCCCTCCTGCCAACAGCCAATACCTACTTGCCAGGCATGTAAGTGAGCCTTCTTGGAAATGGATCCTTCAGCCCCAGTCAAGTCTTCAGATGACTGCACCTTCATGAGAGATGCCAAGCTAAGTTACTTCTGAATTATTGACCCACAAAACCTGTGAAAAAATAAATGGTCACTGTTTTAAGCCCTAAGTTTTAGGGCAATTTGCTATGCAGCAACAGATAACTAAAACACTAATATTAGCATCATCCTTATTTTATAGATGGAGAACACTGGACATAGAGAAGTACAAAAGTTGCCAAGTTCATTCAGCTGACAAATGGCGGTACTGGCTAGTTCTGCTTCTCTCATATGTTATCTTTTATACACCCACACCATGCTGTTCATTCAGCACAAACAGAAATCTCTAATTCCTCAATTAAATTTATTTTTATTTTTATTTTTTGTGGAGACAGGGTCTTGCTATATTGCCTAGGCTGTTCTCAAACTCCTGGCTTCAAGCAGTCCTCTGATCTTGGCCTCCCAAAGCACTGGGATTACAGGCATGAGCCACCGTGCCTGGACCCTAGTTATTTTATTTTATTTTATTTTATTTCATTTCATTTTATATGGCCTTTCACTCTTGTCACCCAGGCTGGAGTGCAATGGTGAGATCTTGGCTTACTGCAACCTCTGCCTCCTGGGTTCAAGCGATTCTCCAGCCTCAGCCTCCTGAGTAGCTGGGATTACAGACACCTGCCACTATGCCTGGCTAATTTTTGTATTTTTAGTAGAGACAGGGTTTTGCCATGTTGGCCAGGCTGGTCTCGCAATCCTGACCTCAAGTGATCTGCCCACCTCAGCCTCCAAAGTGCTGGGCTTATAGGCGTGAGCCATCTTGCCTGGCCTGATTTTAATTAATTAACTTTTTTCTTTTTGAGATGGGGGACACACCCAGGCTAGGGTGAGGTGGCAGGATCACAGCTCACTGTAATCTCGACCTCCTGGGTTCAAGTGATCCTCCCACCTCAGCTTCCCAAGTAGCTGAGACCTCAGGCATGCACCACCATGCCCAGTTAATTTATTTTTATTTTTGTAAAGATGGGGTCTCCTTATGTTGCCCAGGCTGGTCTCAAACTCCTGGATTCAAGCAATCCTCCCACCTCAGCCTCCATAGTGTTGGGATTACAGGCATGAGCAACTACCCCCAGCCAAGACTGATTTTAGAATGATGTATCTAGTGGTGAACTGTGCCAGGTGCTAGTGACGATCACCTCCATGGGTCAGAATCTGGTCAGGTAGACAGTCCATAACAGTTAATTCAATAAAAGAAATTTAACAAAGAACTAGAAAAATATGATGAAATTGCTAAAAGTTCAAAAGGAGACAGTGAGGTATCCCAAATATAAGCAACAGCAAGAAGCTGGAGGAATGAAGAGAGGTGGTGTCACCAGGGCCTACAAAGGCAAGCTATCCAGTAAGAACTAGAACCATAGAAGATACACAACTGGGCCAGGCGCAGTAGCTCACACCTATAATCCCAGCACTTTGGGAGGCCGAGGCAGGTGGATCACGAGGTCAAGAGATCGAGACCATCCTGGTCAACAAGGTGAAACCCCATCTCTACTAAAAATACAAAAATTAGCTGGGCATGGTGGTGCGTGCCTGTAGTCCCAGCTACTCAGGAGGATGAGGCAGGAGGCGGAGGTTGTGGTGAGCTGAGATCGTGCCATTGCACTCAGTCTGGGTAACAACAGTGAAACTCTGTCTCAAAAAAAAAAAAAAGAAGATACACAGCTGCTACTAAAGACAAAGTTGAGACAGAGGGGACCTGCCCTGGGTCCTCCTTCCCTGCCTCCCCTCCAGTCTTCCACTAGTGCCTCCTGCTGGCTGAACCCAGCCCAAAGTCACTTGGCCAGGGATCCCAGGAAGTGTAGTTTGCAGGAAGAGGCAGCAAAATGAATCTGAACATAGAAGGTAAACGACTAGCATCAATTCTAGAAATTAGCCAGGTGTTAAATTCCTTGCTCTGAAGATTCTAGAATCTACCATGTTTAACAGCAAGGATTCTGATTCAGACAGCTTGATTTATGTCTTGGCTCTTGCATATGCTAGTAGTTTGATCTTGAGCAAAATGCCAAACTGTCTATGACTCAATTTCCTCAATTAAAAAACGAGGACAAAAATAAACACCTACAGCCGGGTGCGGTGGCTCATGCCTATAATCCCAACATTTTGGGAGGCTGAAGTGGGTAGATCACCTGAGATTGGGAGTTTGAGACCAGACTGACCAACATGGAGAAACCCTGTCTCTACTAAAAATACAAAATTAGCTGGCATTGTGGCACATGCCTGTAATCTCAGCTACTTGGGAGGCCTAGGCAGAAGAATCACTTGAACCTGGGAGGTGGAGGTTGCAGTGAGCTGAGACTGCACCACTGTACTCCAGCCTGGGCAACAAGAGCAAAACTACATCTAGAAAAAAAAGCACCTACTTCCTAGGGTGGTCAGGATTAAATAAGATACTAGAAGTGAAGTGCTTAGAACTGTGCCTAGCGTATGGTAAGTACTCCATAAAAGTTAGATATTATCATTTTAAAAACTAAACATTAGCCAGGAACAGTGGCTCATGCCTATAATCCCAGCCCTTTGGGAGGCTGAGGCAGGAGGATGGCTAGAGGCCAGCAGTTTGAGACTAGCCCGGGCAACATATCAAGACCTCATCTCTACAAATAAATAAAATTTAAAAAATAAACATCTGGGCCGGGCGCGGTGGCTCACGCCTGTAATCCCAGCACTTTGGGAGGCCGAGGCGGGTGGATCATGAGGTCAAGAGATCGAGACCATCTTGGTCAACATGGTGAAACCCCATCTCTACTAAAAATACAAAAAATTAGCTGGGCATGGTGGCGCGTGCCTGTAATCCCAGCTACTCAGGAGGCTGAGGCAGGAGAATTGCCTGAACGCAGGAGGCGGAGGTTGCGGTGAGCCGAGATCCCGCCATTGCACTCCAGCCTGGGTAACAAGCAAAACTCCGTTTCAAAAAAACAATAAAAATAAAAATAAAAAAATAAAAAATAAACACCTGTCCATTTCCCACTACTTTCAATACTTTCCATAGTTACTCAAAGATTTCCAAGAATATTTCCACATTCCCATTCCTAAAGGTACTTGATTCTTTAGGATATGATTTTTATGGGCCTGAACACTGAAACTCATTAAGCTCATTAAAGCTTAAACTCATAAAGACCTAGGCCGTCTTGAATTTTTCCCTTTTTTTTTTTTTTTTTTGGCTTGCATTCACTCTTAAATATTAACTCCCAGTGTCTGCCACAGTGTCTTGCACTTGGAAGGCACTCAAAACTTTACAGAATGAAAGTTTGTTCTACCCTGGTGCCATTCCTTCCTAATGATGATGATTGTCCCCAACAACATAGGTCTTGACTATTTTCTGCAAATTTCAGTTTATTCAGCATTCCAGACCATGGGTTCTCTTCCTGCTTTCTTCACCCCCATCAATAACTCTTCCCATCTCACCACTTTTCCTGCTTCCTTTCCAAACTCCTACTCTCTGATATACCCACTCCCATGGGTACTCCCCATGGCTGTCTGGCGTTTTTATGATTCTGACCTGTCTTTCCAACTAGATTGTAAGGTCCTTGAAGCTAAAGTGAAGTCTTAAGAGTTCCAACCATCCAACAAGAATACAACCAGAGCTCAGCTGAAACCTCTGTGACTGCTTTTAGGACCTTAACATTTTCCATTTCCCTAACCTCTTTGCCCTGCTTCCTTTTGCATCTTCTTCTCACTTTCAGGGTTCTTTTTTTAAAACAGGGTCTCTGTTACCCAGGCTGGAGTGCAGTGGTGCAATCTTGGCTAACTGCAGCCTCAACTTCATGGGCTCAAGCAGTCCTCCCACTTCAGCCTCCCAAGTATCTGAGACTACAGGCGCACACCACCACACCCAGCTAATTTTTGTATTTTTTGTAGAGACAGGGTCTTACTATGTTTCCCAGGCTTATCTTGAACTCCTGGGCTTGTCATTTACAGTCATCCCAATCCCAATCTGCAGGAGATTTGTGAGATTAATTTTAGGATCCCTGAAAATATCAAAAATCTCTGGCTTCCACCTTCATGGTTCTATTCAATCTTCTCATTAATCCTGAGAGCACAGAGAGAGTTAGGGTGAGGAACCAAGGTCCAAGTGGAAGAAGAGCCTTTTTATGGCCAACTCAAAGGTTTCAGGCCCAAGCAAAGCCCTAAAACAATAAATATCATTGGTTGGGCACAGTGGTTCACGCCTGTAATCCCAACACTTTGGGAGGCCGAGGCAGGTGGATCACGAGGTCAGGAGTTCGAGACCAGCCTGGCCAATATGGAGAAACCCTGTCTCTACTAAAAATACAAAAAATAGCTGGGCATGGTGACGCGTGCCTCTAGCCCCAGCTACTCGGGAGACTAAGGCAGAAGAATCGCTTGAACCCAGGAGGTGGAGGTTGCAGTGAGCTAAGATTGTGCCACTGCACTCCAGCCTGGGCGATAGAGTGAGATTCCGTCTAAAAATAAATAAATGTCATTAACAGAAAACTGTTCTGAGGCTGGGTGTGGTGATTCACACCTGTAACCTCAACATTTTGGGAGGCCAATGTGGGCAGATCACCAGAGGTCAGGAGTTCAAGACCAGCCTGGCCAACATGGTGAAACCCTGTCTCCACCAAAAAAATACAAAAATTAGCCAGGTGTGGTGGCACACACCTGTAATCCCAGTTACTTGGGAGGCTAAGGTGGGAGAATCGCTTGAACCTAGGAGACAGAGGTTGCAGTGAACTGAGATCATGCCACACCACTCCAGCCTGGGTGACAGAGACCCCGTCTCAAAAAAAAAAATTTTCTGGTTGGCCTGTTACAGTGGTGTTTACAACTATTTGATCACAATCAGTTACAGATTTCTTCGTTCCTTTTCCATTCCCACTGCTTATTTGATTAGCCTTTAAAATTAATAGGGCCACGCCTGTAATCCCAGCACTTTGGGAGGCCAAGGTGGGAGGATCATGAGGTCAAGAGATCAAGACCATCCTGGCCAACAAGGTGAAACCCCGTCTCTACTAAAAATACAAAAAAAAAAAAAAAATTAGCCGAGCATGATGGCACGTCCCTGTGGTCCTAGCTACTCGGGAGGCTGAGGTGGAAGAATGACTTGAACCCAGGAGGCGGAGGTTGCAGTGAG
Organism: Callithrix jacchus; assembly: GCF_049354715.1. Classification (NCBI taxonomy): domain Eukaryota; kingdom Metazoa; phylum Chordata; class Mammalia; order Primates; family Cebidae; genus Callithrix; species Callithrix jacchus. The sequence goes on from NC_133509.1 coordinate 57,238,879, forward strand.
CCTAGATTATGCCACTGTACCCCAGCTTGGTAACAGAGCAGGACTCCGTCTCAAAAAATAATAATAATAATAGGGCTGGGAGCAGTGGCTCATGCCTATAATCCCAGCACTTTGGGAGGCCGAGGCGGGTGGATCACGAGGTCAAGAGATCGAGACCATACTGGTCAACATGGTGAAACCCCATCTCTACTAAAATACAAAAAAAAAAAATTAGCTGGGCATGGTGGTGTGCGCCTGAAATCCCAGCTACTCGGGAGGCTGAGGCAGGAGAATTGCCTGAACCCAGGAGGCAGAGGTTGCGGTGAGCCGAGATCGCGCCATTGCACTCCAGCCTGGGTAACAACAGCAAAACTCCGTCTCAAAAATAAATAAATAAATAAATAAATAATAGGGCCAAGTGCTGCTGGATCTCAGACCCTGGGACATGCCTGTAATCCCAGCATTTTGGGAGGCCAAGACAGGTGGCTCACTTGAGGTCAGGAGTTTAAGACCAGCCTGCCCAACATGGCAAAACCCTGTCTTTATTAAAAATTCAAAAATTGGCCAGGCACGGTGGCTCACGCCTATAATCCCAGCACTTTGGGAGGCCAAGGTGGGTGGATCACGAGGTCAAGAGATCGAGACCATCCTGGTCAACAAGGTGAAACCCCGTCTCTACTAAAAATACAAAAATTAGCTGGGCATGGTGGCGTGCGCCTGTAATCCCAGCTACTGGGAGGCTGAGGCAGGAGAATTGCTTGAACCCAGGAGGCAGAGGTTGCGGTGAGCCAAGATTGTGCCATTGCACTCCAGTCTGGGTAACAACAGCGAAACTCCGTCTCAAAAAAAAAAAAACAAAAATTATCCAGGCATGTTGACAGGCGCCTGTAATTCTACCTACTTGGGAGGCTGAGGCACAATAATCACTTGAATTACAGAGGTCAAGGTTAAAGTGAGCTGACATTGTGCCACTGTACTTGAGCCTGGGCAATGAAGGGAGACTCTGTCTAAAAAAAATAAAATATAAATAAATAAACAGCCTGGGTAAAGTGGCTCATGCCTATAATCCTAGCATTTTGGGAGGCCAAGGAAAGACAATCACTTGGCCCAAGTGTTGAAGACCAGCCTGGGTAACACGGTGAAACCCCATCTCTACAAGATACAAAAAGTAGGCTGGACGTGGTGGCTCACACCTGTAATCCTAGCACTTTGGGAGGCTGAGGCAGGAGCATCACAAGGTCAGGAGATGGAGACCACCCTGGCTAACTTGGTGAAACTCCACCTCTACTAAAAATACAAAAAATTAGCCAGGCATAGTGGCACACACCTATAGTCCCAGCTACTTGGGAGGCTGAGGCAGAAGAATCACAAATACACACATAAAAGATAAAAAAATTAGCCAGGCATGGTGGCACACACTGATAGTCCCAGCTACTCAGGAGGCTTAGGTGGGAGGATCATGTGAACCCAGGAGGTCGAGATTACAGTGAGCCAAAACTGTGCTACTGCACTGCTGGCACAGGCAACAGAGTAAGAGTTTGTCTCAAAAAATAAATTAATTAAAAATTAAAATTACCAGACACAGTGGCTCATGCCTGTAATCCCAGTACTTTGGGAGGCCGAGGCAGGTGGATCATCTGAGGTGAGGAATTCATGACCAGCCTGACCAACATGGTGAAATTCATCCCTACTCAAAATATAAAAATTAGCCTGGCATGGTGGCAGGCACCTGTAATCCCAGCTACTTGAGAGGCTTTGGCAGGAGAATTGCTTGAACCTGGGAGGCGGAGGTTGCAGTGAGCCAAGACTGCACCACTGCACTCCAGCCTGGGCCACAGAGCAAGACCATCTCAAAAAAAAAAGATGCAATTCCACTCAACTCCCCCAACCCCACCCCTGACAGTATTTTCCATCTATGATCGGTTAAATCTTCGCATGCAGAACCTACAGATATGGAGGGCCCTTGGTGCTAGATCTTGGGCAAAATACTTAACTTTTCCGTGCCTGCATTTTTGTACCTTAGAAGTTGGAGGTAACAATAGTATCTACCTCACAGGGTTGTTGAGAGAACTAAAGGAGCAAATACTTGTAAAGTGTTAACTAACATATTTAGTATATACTAAAATAGATCAGTATTTAGTAAAGTGCTTATTTAGATCTGTGCCTGAAAAGTGGAAAAAATAAAAAATTGTTTGCTATTTGTTGTTAATGTTTATTTTTTCACTGAAAATTCTGAGCTTCAATATTGCTTATTAATGTTATCTATTAGTGCCACAGGAAATCAGTAACCCCCAACTCACACAAATTAGAAATACCTCCTGTGACTGATAATAATAGTTGCTACCAGATATGGAGGACTTTCTCTATGTCAGGCAACTTGCTCTCCTTTAATGTTCGTAACAACCTGAAGAGGTAGTTGCACTATCCTAAACCTCATTTTATAACTGAGAAGAACACAGAGGTTAAGTCATTTTCTGGAGGTCACAGCCAGCAAATAGAGTACTTATTCATTTATTTACCATGTATTGACTTCTTCCTGTGTCTCAGCAGGAGAGAAGCCCAGTGGGTACAAAGGTAAACAGTCTAGGCCCCAGCCTACGGGAAGTTTCAGTTTACAGAGAAGGGGCGGGGCGGAGGCAGGAATGACGAACAAATAGTTACCATACCTTGTGGTAATAGCTGTAATAAAGGCTCACTTCAAAAAGTGCTGCTGGATCTCAGACCCTGGGACAAGAAAAGCACAGATAGCTTAGGGCCCAAAGGAAAGACATCACAGTTATGGAATAAGCAGACGTCTTTGACAAACGTGTGACAAACGTGTCCTGTAACGAAAAACGTCTTACACCCCAAGGATTAAACAAAACAGGGTTAAATGTGGAAACCGAAGCTGCAAGTCAAGGGCCCCGTCTGACAAGTCCGGCAGGGCTGGAAAGGAGTTAAGGCGGGCAGGTGGGCGTGGCCCGCGCGTTGATTGGCATGGGTGGGACCGGGCTCGTCACCCTCCCGGGCTACTCCAACCCCTGGGCGGGCGGGGGTACCGCCTGGGCAAGGGTCTGGGCGCCGGGCCGAGACACCTCTCCCCGTCCCCTGCTTTCCGGTCACGTTCCGCCGGCTGGACGCGCTGGAAGAGTGGAGCACTGCCCGGCCGGCCCTCGGGGCTCACAGTCGGCAAAGTTTGGCTCGAAGAGGAAGTGGTCTCAAACCCCGGCAGGTGGCAGCCAGGCCAGACCAGGGGCGCTCGCGGCCTGTGGGCGGGCTGTAGGCGAAGGCGCGCCCCAGTGCCCAGACCTGGGGCTTCGGGAGCCGGCCCCGGGAGAGTGAGCGCAGCGGCGGCTGGAGAAAACAACTCCGAAGTTGGCGAAAGGCACCGCCCCTACTCCCGGGCTGCCGCCGCCTCCCCGCCCCCAGCCCTGGCATCCAGACCACGGGTCGAGCCCAGGCCATGGAGCCCCCTTGGGGAGGCGGCACGGGGAAGCCTGGGCGCCCGGGGCTCCGCCGCGACTTCATCGGGTAGACCACAGAAGCTACGAGACTCTTCCGGCACCCCCGGACAGCCCAGGATGCTGTCGGCCACCCTCCTCCTCCTCCTCCTCCTTGGTAAGGTCTAAAACGAGACCACCCCCCAGCCCCGCCCCAGGGCTGTCACCCGGCCAGCAGCTCTAACTCCCTCCTGTGCTGCCCTGCACCCTACCCTGCCTGCCCGTTCCCCCCAGCCCCTGCCGCCACCCCCAGGAAGTCTCCAGCCGCTCCGCTCGGCCCTCGTCCTTTCTCCGGCTTCCCCAGATCACCCCACCAACCCCACCAGCCCCGCTGCCGGACCTTTCTTCCGCGGAAGTCCCACGCCGCAGCCTTCTCCCACCCCCACTCCCTCTTCCTATTAACTGCCCGGAAGTCCCAGATGGCTTCCTTGAGTTACTCAGGTGAAGAAAACTACGGGGTCTCACTATCCTGCCCTTTCTCGCTCTTCCTCTAGGAGGCGCTCTGGCCCATCCAGACCGGATTATCTTCCCAAATCCTGGTGAGTTGAGGGAACCTCTGGGGCTCAGTGGGCTTGGGAATGAGGGGGCACACAAGAGAAGGCCTCTCTGTTCCTTCATGGGACCTACCATAGTTTTAGAGGGGAGATCATTTAGCCTTTATTTTATAGATGAGGAAACTGGGGCTTGGTGTGGACCTGCATCTGGTTGGTAGTTGCTATGTACTAGTTTGTTTTTTTTCTGGGAATATCTATGTTTGATCGTCCTAACCATAATGTAGTCTTCCTGAGGGTAGAGGCAGTATTTCCTGCTCATCCTGGTTCAGTGGCTGGCACAAAGCACACCTCAGAATTGTTTGTGGTATTAGCATTTACTGGTGAAGCTATGAAGAAGTGGAGAGAAAGAGCAAAGCCAGACGGCTGTGACTCCAGGATGTGTGTGGGCAGGAGCAGATACTCTGCTCCTACTTGCAGAGCCCAGACTTTTAGAAACCTCAGACCTCCAAGGGGAGGGGGAAGGGTGGCATGCCAAGGGGCTGTCTACTACCAGTGTCCTACGTTCCTCTCTCCAGCTTGTGAGGACCCCCCAGCAGTGCTCTTAGAAGTTCAGGGCACCTTACAGAGGCCCCTGGTCCGGGACAGCCGCACTTCCCCTGCCAACTGCACCTGGCTCATCCTGGGCAGCAAGGAGCAGACTGTCACCATCAGGTGAGAAGGGAGCAAGAACTCATTCTTCTCCCCTGCCCCTTCCCCTTCGTTGGAAGTCTTCAGGGATCACTTCTTTTTCTTTCTTTTTTTTTTTTTTTTTTTTTTTTTTTTTTGAGACAGTCTGGCTTTGTCCTCCAGGCTGGAGTGCAATGGTGTGATCTCGGCTCAACGTAACCTGCACCTCCTGGGTTCCAGCGATTCTCCTGCCTCAGCCTCCAGAGTAGCTGGGATTACAGCACACACCACCACACCCTGCTAATTTTTGTATTTGTAGTAGAGATGGCGTTTCACCATGTTGGCCAGGATGGTCTTGATCTCTTGACCTCGTGATCCACTGCCCGCCTCAACCTCCCAGAGTGCTGGGATTACAGGTGTGAGCCACCGCACCCAGTTCCCCGCCTTGGTTATTTTTTTTTTTTCGAAACGGAATTTCACTTCTGTCACCCACGCTGGAGTGCAATGGTGCGATCTCGGCTCAGTGCAACCTCCATCTCTCAGGTTCAAGTGATTCTCCTTCCTTGGCCTCCCGAGTAGCTAGGATTACAGGTGCCCACCACCATGCCTGGCTATTTTTTATTTTTTTGTATTTTTAGTAGAGATGAGATTTCACCACATTGACCAGGCTGGTCTTGAACTCCTGACCTCAAGTGATCTGCCCACCTCGGCCTGGCAAAGTTCTGGGATTACAGGCGTGAGCTACCGTGCCTGGCTCATTCAGGGATCACTTCTCCATGGAATTTCCATCCTTGTCAACAGGGGAAGAGTAGAATTTGATTTGGCCTAGTGTGCCCTAAAAGCCTGACTTTTTCTGGGCCAGACTCGGTGAATTGGAGCTGGGTTGGAGTGGACACCTAGCTTGGGTTCTGGGTATTTCCAAAGGACAGAGGCCACTCTACAAATGATCCTTGGCTCAGATAGAACTGTTCTGAGGAGTTCTTCCATTCATTGCGTGTCCTGCCTGAGATTCAAAACTACTCCTTAATCAGCTGAGAACATTCCTTAGCTTCTCCAAGTCTTTTAAACATTCCAGCTCTCCCCAGGCTCCCCTGACCTTAGATCATCATCTGGGGACCATGTTAAGTACCTGGCTATTTGCCTCACATAGTTCACTTTCCATGAATTTACCCAGAAAGGAGTAGGCAAAGAGAGGGAAACCTGTGGAGAGGCTGTCAGGGCAAAGGGATCAGAATGCCATGGAGAACCAACCCAGGTCTCACATCTGGCACAGTGGGGTGGGGCAAGATGGTGAGTTCTGGCTAATTGAACTGTATGGTAATCACCAGTTACTGCTGATACCATACTTGAGTGACAGTGCTGCAAGAACTGGAATGCAGTATACTTCCTCTTAAGTCAGTTTTTCCAAAGGGTTCTAGGATGTATCTTATGGTCTTATGGTGATATTGGCCCATGTTAGGAAGATCCCCATTGACTACATTGACTTAAAAATAATTTGGCTGCCAGGAGCGATGGCTCACACCTGTAATTCCAGCATTTGGGAAGGCTGAGGTGGGTGGATTAGGAGTTCAAGACCAGCCTGACCAACATGGTGAAACCCCGTCTCTACTAAAAATATAAAATTAGCTGGGTGTGATGGTGGGCACCTATAATCCCAGCTACTTGTAAGGCTGAGGCTGGAGACTTGTTTGAACCCAAGAGGTGGAGGCTGCAGAGTCGAGATCACGCCATTGTACTCAAGCCCAGGTGACAAGAGTGAAACTCCATCTCAAATAAATAAATAAGGCCAGGTGTGGTGGTTCACGCCTGTAATTCCAGCACCTCGGGAAGCCGAGGTGGGTGGACCACAAGGTCAAGAGATTGAGACCATCCTGGCCAACATGGTGAAACCCTGTCTCTACTAAAAATACAAAAATTATTTGGGCATGGTGGTGCACACCCTGTAGTCCTAGCTACTCAGGAGGCTGAGGCAGCAGAATCACTTGAACCTGGGAGGCAGATGTTACAGTGAGCTGAGATTGCTCCACTGCACTCCAGCCTGGGTGACAAAGCAAGACTCCATCTCTAAATAAATAAATAGACTGAGTTTTCTTTTTTTTTTTGAGATGGACTTTCGCTCTTGTTACCCAGGCTGGAGTGCAATGGCGTGATCTCGGCTCACCACAATCTCCACCTCCTGGGTTTAGGCAATTCCTCTGCCTCAGCCTCCTGAGTAGCTGGGATTATGGGCACATGCCACCATGCCCAGCTAATTTTTTGTATTTTTAGTAGAGACGGGGTTTCACCATGTTGACCAGGATGGTCTCGATCTCTTGACCTCATGATCCACCCACCTCGGCCTCCCAAAGTGCTGGGATTACAGGCTTGAGCCACCGCGCCTGGCCTAGACAGTTTTCATTTGGCCATTTGAATCATGGATAAGCAGATGTTTGTGCTTCCTGGGATACAAGGGGCCTGGTGGCACCAGGGGAGGAGAAAGCTAGCAGCAGTCAAGAGCATCTCACATCCTGGTCTCCTCTATTCCTGTAGATTCCAGAAGCTACACCTGGCCTGCGGCTCAGAGCGCTTGACCCTACGCTCCCCTCTCCAGCCACTGATCTCCCTATGTGAGGCACCTCCCAGCCCTCTGCAGCTACCTGGGGGCAATGTTACCATCACTTATAGCTATGCTGGGGCCAGAGCACCCATGGGCCAGGGCTTCCTGCTCTCCTACAGCCAAGGTAGGCTGGACAGGGATGTCTGAGGAGGAATGAAAGCCCCAGGCAGGAGAGAAGGATCCTGAGGGCTCTGGTGCTTCACAGCCCCTCTCCATGGTGCCTCTGCAGATTGGCTGATGTGCCTGCAGGAAGAGTTTCAGTGCCTGAACCACCGCTGTGTGTCTGCTCTTCAGCGCTGTGATGGGATTGATGCCTGCGGCGATGGCTCTGATGAAGCAGGTTGCACCTCAGACCCCTTTCCTGGCCTGACCTCAGGGCCCATCCCCTCCCTGCCTTGCAATCTCACCTTGGAAGACTTCTATGGAGTCTTCTCCTCCCCTGGATATACACACCTTGCCTCAGTCTCCCACCCCCAGTCCTGCCATTGGCTGCTGGACCCCCATGATGGCCGGCGGCTGGCCGTGCGCTTCACAGCCCTGGACTTGGGCTTTGGAGATGCAGTGCATGTGTATGATGGCCCTGGGCCCCCTGAGAGCTCCCGACTACTGCGTAGTCTCACCCACTTCAGCAATGGCAAGGCTGTCACTGTGGAGACACTGTCTGGCCAGGCTGTTGTATCCTACCACACAGTCGCTTGGAGCAGTGGTCGTGGCTTCAATGCCACCTACCATGTGCGGGGTTACTGCTTGCCTTGGGATAGACCCTGCGGCTTAGGCTCTGGCGTGGGTGCTGGCGAAGGCCTAGGTGAGCGCTGCTACAGTGAGGCACAGCGCTGTGATGGCTCATGGGACTGTGCCGACGGCACAGATGAGGAGGACTGCCCAGGATGCCCACCTGGACACTTCCCCTGTGGGGCTGCTGGCACCTCTGGTGCCACAGCCTGCTACCTGCCTGCTGACCGCTGCAACTACCAGACTTTCTGTGCTGACGGAGCAGATGAGAGACGCTGTCGGCATTGCCAGCCTGGCAATTTCCGATGCCGGGACGAGAAGTGTGTCTATGAGACGTGGGTGTGCGATGGGCAGCCAGACTGTGCGGACGGCAGTGATGAGTGGGACTGCTCCTATGCTCTGCCCCGCAAGGTCATCACAGCAGCAGTCATTGGCAGTCTAGTGTGTGGCCTGCTCCTGGTCATCGCCCTGGGCTGCACCTGCAAGCTCTATGCCATTCGCACCCAGGAGTACAGGTCAGTGGGAGTGGGGCTGGTAATAGAGTAGAGCCTGAGGGTGAGACTGGGCCATACAGCTACAGGAGACCATGAAAGCCACCTTGGGGAGAGGTTCCCATGATCAGCTTGTCAGTTTTCTCCTGTAAGGGACAGGTCCAGATCCTGAAAGCAGTTTCAAGGGAGGAGGGACCTCAGATGACCTTTGGGAAAGCCATGGCACAGCTCCAGCCAGCCTGGCCCAGGTGTGGAAGGGGGAGGACTGTCCAGGCTGGGGTGGTCTACTCTGGCTGAGAACTACCAGTGACTAAGCAGTCCTCATTCCTTCTAGCATCTTTGCCCCCCTCTCCCGGATGGAGGCTGAGATTGTACAGCAGCAAGCACCCCCTTCCTATGGGCAGCTCATTGCCCAGGGGGCCATCCCACCTGTAGAAGACTTTCCTACAGAGAATCCTAATGATGTAAGTCACTCCCCACAACCCTAGCACCTCCTGATCCCACTTCTACTGTGGCCCCGCCCCTGTACCCTCCTTCATTCAGCCTTTGACCCTCTGACTCTGAGGCCTCCTCATCTCCTTGCAGAACTCAGTGCTGGGCAACCTGCGTTCTCTGCTACAGATCTTACGCCAGGATATGACTCCAGGAGGTGCCTCAGGTGCCCGCCGTCGCCAGCGGGGCCGCTTGATGCGCCGCCTGGTACGCCGTCTCCGCCGCTGGGGCTTTCTTCCTCGAACTAGCACCCCAGCTCGGGCCTCTGAGGCCAGATCCCAGGTCACACCTTCCGCTGCTCCCCTCGAGTCTCTAGATGGTGGCACAGGTCCAGGCCGTGAGGGTGGGGCGGTGGGTGGGCAAGATGGTGAACAGGCACCCCCACTGCCCATCAAGGCTCCCCTCCCATCTGCCAGCACGTCTCCAGCCCCTGCTACTGTCCCCGAAGCCCCAGGGCCACTGCCCTCACTGCCCCTAGAGCCATCACTATTGTCTGGAGTAGTGCAGGCCCTTCGAGGCCGCCTCCTGCCCAGCCTGGGGCCCCCAGGACCAACCCGAAGCCCTCCTGGTCCCCATACAGCAGTCCTGGCCCCGGAAGATGAGGATGATGTGCTGCTGGTGCCACTGGCTGAACCGGGGGTCTGGGTAGTTGAAGCAGAGGATGAGCCACTGCTTACCTGAGGGGACCCAGGGACTCTACTTGGGCCTCTCCCCTGGGGGCGCTACTTATGGTAGCACAACCCTTTAGAGGGTGGGTCAGCCTCCCCTCCACCACTTCCTTCCCTGTCCCTGGATCTAAGGGGACTGGGTAGGCCTCCCGTTGACCCTGTGTAGCTTCTGTAAAGTTAGGTGTCCTTCAGTCAGGGAGAGGGCTCACAGAGCCTCCTCTGTACACAGCCAGAGACCCCAGTCCCTTTACCACCACCCGCTTCCCACGCCACCACCATTTGGGTGGCTGCTTTTAAAAAGTAAAGTTCTTAGAGGATCATAGGCCTGGACACTCCATCCTTGCCAAACCTCCACCCAAAAGTGGCCTTAAGCACTGGAATGCCAATTAACTGGAGACCTTTCAGCCCCCAAGGGGAGGATTTGGGCAGAATCTGAGGTTTTACCATCCGCAATCCCTCCTACGGGGTCTGGCTCACAAAAAGAGAGGAACAAAAGCTTCTGTTCCATAGCTATGGCATTGCTCAGTCAGTCGAGGTCAAAAATAAAGGAATCATACATCTCAAAATTTTGCAAATTAGCTGTGAGCCTGAGCCCCGCCTCTGCCCATCTCATTCTATGCTCACTCATCCCGCTTCTCCCTGTGGAAGCCGTCGCTTGGCCCTCTACCTCCTCCCCTCTTCCTGTTTATCTCCCAACCACTGCACTCTTGATTTTTAAACCACACAGAAGGTAAGAAAATGCCTGAGGCCCAGCTCTGCGGTGACTGACTCCAGGGGTGTGCACCAAGCCTCTTTCCTAACAGCCAGGATAGAAGTCAGGGGAGTCAGGTGACAACCTTTCTGAAGTCAGAAAGGTTGTCATTTATGGAGCATTCCCCAAGCACGGATCATAGGAGCAACTGTCCCTGGTGGGATACAGGAGTCATGACTCCTACCCTCTACCCTCCTTGCCCACCAGGCATTTAGCAGTCTGTCCTATGAAAGACAGATGAATTCTCAGTCAGGATACCTCAAAGCAGGCAAAGATGAGTGGAGGGAAAATTCACAAACATTCAGGGTATGAGGTGCTGGCATTCCCATGGCCAAATCCAAGAGGTCTGCTTGGAAGAGGGCCCAAACTGGATTCTAAAGAATGCTGTTGGAATAGAGCTGTGAATTCCAGGCAGGAGGAGTGTCCACAGGTCAAGCAAACTGAAGAGACGAGAGCAAGGGCTGTAGGCAAGACCCTGGGCCTGAGAGCACAAGCAACAGCCAGAGCTGCAGAGCTGGGGGCAGGGTCGGGGCGGGGGGGCAGGTAATGGAGGGAATGATTTGCAAGCAGTGTTGGAACCCAGCCCCTAGTCAGCAAAGTGACAGAAGCTGCCTGAGTTTGGAAGGAAAATCGAGGCAAAAGACATAGGAGGTTGGATGGGAGTGATGCTTCAGGAACAAAGCTGAGGAATTCCCTAATGGAGTCAGTCCCTTGGGATAGAGGCTCCCCTCGGGCTCTCCTTGTCTAGCCCCATACCTAGCGAAGCCTGTTACCCAGCCTAGCCCCACACCTGGTGGTGAGGCCCTATTGATTACAGCCTGTCAGCATCCTCAAACCCAGCACTAACTGCACAATTTTCCTCTCTCCTAGTGAGCAAGAGCCCAGTGAAGTAGCAGAGAGGGGTGTGGGTCCATGTGCAGTTCTGGGACCCTGGCACCTTGGCTCAGGGAAGATCTGAGCTCCTTTCACTGCAGACCCTCTCCGGAGACTGGGGAGTGGGCTCCAGAGAACCTGGTTCTTGCTTACGTTCTCCCTTTGAGCCCTCCTTCCTAAGTACAAACAGTCCTGGGTCCACTCAACATCAGGCCCAGTGTAAATAATGAAACAGTGATTCTCCCTCCTCTGCCTCTCCATGGCCTGGTCTTTGCCCTCTCCTTTGCTCTTCTCTTCCCCATAGCCACTCCATTACCTACAGCCTGATAGTCTTCATCCCTTTATCCAGACCTTTTCTCTCCTTGTGGTATTGCAAACTGAAAGTGGACAAAGACTTCAGGTAAAACTGCTCCTTGTGGTGGAACGCTTCTGAATGCTGGAAGGAGGACTTAGGGCAGAGTTCACTAGGGAGGCCTGTGCTTATAGATCAGTGGGCCTGAAAGAAGTTTCTTTAGTTTCTAGGTGTGTGCTGTACAGGGTGTAGGCAGTAATAATACTCTTGTCAGCCATAGTGAAGCCCCAAGGTAGCCGGGATAGGGGACTGACCTTATACAGGCAGCATGGGGAGACTAAGACAGAGGGTCCTGCCCAAGTGATGGCACTGGGGAGCAGTCACTCAGGTTTATTTCCACCAGGGCCCAAGAAAAAAAGCAATGAGGCATCTTAAAATTCTATTAAGATAGATACCAATATCCAAGGTGCTTGGTCTCACGAGTGTAGGACCCACATTAAGGCTCTTGGTGGGAAGGAAGGAGGCGTTTTCAGCATGAGATAGGAATCAGGCTCTGAATCAGAGTCTAGAATCTAAGATAAAAGAAGATACCAGGGCTGGGAGCGGTGGCTCACACATGCCTGTAATCCCAGCACTTTGGGAGGCCAAGGTCTGATTGCCTGAGCTCATGAGTTCAAGACCAGCCTGAGCAACATGGTGAAACCCTGTCTCTACTAAAATATAAAAAATTAGCTGGGCATGGCGGCATGCACCTGTAGTCCCAGCTACTCGGGAGGCTAAGGCAGGAGAATTGCTGGAACCCAGAAGGCGGGGGTTGCAGTGAGCTGAGATCACGCCACTGCACTCCAGCCTGGGCAACAGACCAAGGCTCCCTTTCAAAAAAAAAAAAAAAAAAGATACCAGAACTTGGTCCTTAAGAAACAAAATTCTGCCGGACACAGTAGCTCATGCCTGTAACCTCAGCACTTTGGGGGGCCCAAGGCAGGCAGATTGCTTGAGGCCAGAAGTTCAAGACCAGCCTGGGCAACATGACAATACCCTGTCTCTACCAAAAATACAAAAACTAGCTAGTCTCATAACCTGGTCTCAAAATAAATAAATAGATTTTTTTAAAAAAAGGAAAGGAAATCACGGGCCTGAACCAAGCTCCAGGCCTCACTGGGAGGGAAGAAGGACCCGCAGCCACACAGCCTAAGGCTGCAGAAGCACCAAGGTGGTTAAAGAGTGAGTGTCTGTTTAGGCAAAACCTGCTATTGACATTTTTAAAAGAAAAAAAAAAGAGTGAGTGCCTGATGATGCCAGATTCTTCATCACCTGAAGTGAACCCTCACAACAGAGCTGGGCCGTAGGCATCATAATCCCCATTTCGCAGGCTCAGGAGGAGCTTCAGGGAAATCCGAAGATTGGCCCAGTCTTTACCAGGTGGTGGATTTAGACCTGGCAATGGCTCCATTCCAAATCTCACCCTTGTCCTACTATTCCACGGAACCTCCGATTCCTGAGGGAGCCTGGACACAGGCAAATGCTCAGCCCGGGTGGTTGAGGTTACAGTGAGCTATGATCGCACCACTAGTCTAGCCTGGGCATGGGCAACAGGGAGAAAACCTCTCTCTGAAAAAAATAAAAATACTCATTTTGGAAGGAAGTAATTCTAAAATGTTACACTTGCCTTCAGCATATCTGCAATATAATAAAAATTTTCTGAATAGCTGAGGATCGTTCATAGAAACCAGTGGCTTTTCTCCAGCAGTGTCTCCTGACACTGTAGGAGTAGGAGTATGGGGAGCTATTTGCTTTTATGCTAAATGACCTCAGACCACTTATAAAATGCATATGAGTGCATTAAATGTTTTTTTGTGTGCGGTGTTACCTCCCTGGCTACCACGGGTCACTTGCTACTCTAAATGTGTTTCTAATCTACTAATACAGGAACACACATGGACACATTAAAATTGTGAATAAAAGTAAGGATAAGTAGGCCATGATTTAGGACTGGAGAATCTACCCAGTGAGTAAAGTGTATGAATATTTTAGCTGCTAAGGGGTCCTTTCTGGTCTGTACTGTTGCCCTGTAGTTGACCTCCAGATAAGTGAACTGTCACTGCATATTGTTCCCAAGATGATTATTTGCCTCTTCCATTGGAAAAGGCTGCTGAGGATTGCCGTATAGGCTGTTCCCAATAATAGAAGACAGTTGGAATATTTAAGAGAAGGAAAGAAGCATAGTGTGGAAATAAAAAATCTTTGGCACTGGAAAGATGTGGGTGGGATTCCTGGTGTTCCCATTTTCCAGCTGCAGGATTGCTTTAGGGACAGGCCACCCACCTACCATGTGAGCCTTGGGGTCAAGAAGATGAAAGGAGGTAATACAGGAAAGTGCTTAGCACAGCATCTGGCAAAAATGGGGCAAGGAAAGGAAATCAGAATGTGTTTTTGGGAGCTTAAGTGTGTCAGGAAGGAGGACAAGCAGGAAAGGGGCAGGAGAAGAAACCTGAAAGGAAAGGGAACTGGGCAGAAAAGGAACAGTAAGATATATGCTGTCTGGGCTTCCTCAAAATAGCCAGATATCATCCACTGTGTATCTGCCTTGCATAGTCCAGAAGGCCTGGCAGCTTCACCAAAAAACATTAACAGTGGGGTAGGGGAGTTGGGAAGTAGCTGGTGCTCTCCCCCTGCCCCACTTAAGATTGGGAACTTTGTGTTTGAGATAGGTAGCTTTGTCTGGCCCTTTTATCCTGCTCTGATTATTGTTCGCTTGGTGGGCCTGGCAGGGAGAGAAGGTGGAGGAGCCTCCACAATGGTTTGCTCCTACCTGAACTTAGTGGTAAAATGAAGCTGCCCAAATGAAGCAGCTGTGTTTCCTTCCTTAGAGCATCTGCCTAGAGGCTGGGAAATGGGTACTTTTGTGGCTCTTGGCCCAGAAGAAGCAGGGTGGAGAAGGAAAAGGTGGCAGGGTGGCTGTGCCTCAGTTCCCACACTTCTTTTGGCCTGTATCTCGTTTTTCAACCCAGCTTTTAGTCTTTCTGCCTCTTCCACCTGTGCAGCCACTGAGCACACTCTTTAAGCTGGACACTGGGCTAGTGGGCTGGAAATACAAGAGACAAATGATGCATAGTCCTGGCTGCTGGAGAAGGACCTTCACCTCCTGTGGTCCCTGCCTTCTCCCACCCTCAGCTCCCTTACCCATGACACCCCCCAGCAACCCTTGTCTGTTCTGCCCCCTCACTGTTCTGTCCTGCCTCAACCAGGCTCTGCAGTGTGTATGCTCCCAGAGGGAAGCGACACAAAGGAAAGGGAGGGGGGGCGGAAAGGAGGGAATCCCGCTGACATCACTGCTCATTAGCATGTGTGACCTCATCAGGGGGCGGGACAATTTCCCCAGGTGTCTTGCGGGGAGGGCAAGTGTGTTGGGGGGTGGTATTTAAAGGGAAAAGCTGACAGTGCTGCTGAGTGAGGGAGCGGGTGCTGAGAGCCGCTGGGCTGCACACGCACACGCACACCGATGCACACGGACCTGGACACCAACATGGACATGGACACAGAAACCACAGCACTCTGCCCCTCTGGCAGCCACCGGGCCTCCCCTCCAGGGACACCCACACCAGGTGAGGGATAACCTGGGCAGGTTCTGGCTGAAACCATGGGGGTGGGAGCCGAAGCTTTGGTGGGGAGGTCAGAACAAGGGGTTAAGGGAGCTTGAGCCCAGTCTGCAAGAGGAGAGCAATTGAGAAAGTGGAGAAGACCCCTGCTCACACAAGGATTGGGATTAGGCTAGGGTGGAGGGGAAGAGCTGCCTAAATGCCCCCTCCCCCATCACTCCCAGGGCTCTGCTTGAGAAACTGGTATATGGCCCCCTAGCTCGGCCTCATTCCCGAAGCTGGGATGGGCAAGAAGGAAGGGGAGAAGAAAGGGGCAGCCCCCAAGCCTGTGAATCACAGGCAGGGGGCTACCCTGGGGACCTGTTGTAAGGGTTCTTCTGGCTCCTGGAGGCCCTGGCTGCTGGCCAAGTATTGATTCTGGGCTATTTCCAGCCTCCCTCCAGCCCCCTTTGTTGTGTCTGTTGTTCCTCCTCCAGTTACCCTGACCCGCACGTTGTCACTCTCCCTTTCACTCACACACACACCCTCTCTACTTCTACCTCTCTATGAACACAATATTCTCTCCCACTCACAGGGACAGACAGGAATGCAGGATTCTCACACCCAACCACGCACTGAGGGATGCTTACCTATAGGGCCACGGGAAGCAGCAGCCCCCGTCTCTCTCTCACACACACTGAGCCCACAGAGACCCAACATGCACATCATCTCAAAAAGCAAAGGCCCTTTCCTAGGAAGAGGCTCGCTACAAAGTTTTTTACTCTGCTATACCTACTCCCCAGACACTAGGCAGCAGCTTCAGCTTCTCATCCTCTCTGCTTCTCCTCGATTTGGGAGTTACCAGTGCCGGAAACAGGAGGAGGAAGGGCCTCTTGGTGGAAAGAGAGGCAGCTTACCCTAATCCCTGCTGCACCCCACAGGGACAGAGGCCTAGTCTAGGGGTGTGCCTGTGTGTCAGTGTAAAGTGTGAGTGGATGTGTGAGCCTGCATTCAGGTCCCTTCCCTGCATGGGGCACATTTTGACTAGGTTGGGTTGGGACCACATTGGAGAAGCTATCTTGTTGGCTTCAGTTCAGGCTTCTGGAGACTTTAGTGTAAGAGGTCAGGCCAGAGATTCTCAGTTACTTCTGGGTAATGGTCATCAAGTGGGTATGGCTGGGCCTCTGATGCTGGAACAGCCTGGATTGAGCCTTCTGCAGATGGCTGGGCATATCCCACTCATAGCTTTCTTTTCTTTGCCCTCCCACCCCACCCCACCCCAGAAGCAGATGCCACATTGCTGAAGAATCCAGAGAAACTGTTGGCAGAGTTGGACCTGGGCGGGCTACCCTCTGCCCCTGGGGCTCCCAGACGAAGAGGCAGTATGCCTGTCCCCTACAAGCACCAGCTCCGGCGGGCCCAGGCTGTAGATGAACTTGATTGGCCACCTCAGGCCTCATCCTCTGGCTCCTCTGACTCATTGGGCTCAGGGGAGTTACCCCCTGCTCAAAAGGATGGCATCTTCAAGGTCATGCTAGTGGGGGAGAGTGGTGTGGGCAAGAGCACCCTAGCAGGCACTTTTGGTGGTCTCCAGGGAGACAGTGCTCATGAACCGGAGAACTCAGGTATTTGGGGAAGCCCTGCAGGGGTTGAGGGGGCTCTGGGGCCCTGGGGACCTGGTCAGGGAAGGAAGTGCTGATGACCTGAGCAGCCCCTGGAGAACAGAGCTTAACAGAAGCTTCTCCAATGCTTTCTATGGCAGCCTCCCTAAAGTGGGGGCAGGGGGGCAGGACGGTTTCTCTGGTGCTGAGATCTGAGGTGTCCCTGGTTACCAGGTCTCACAAATGTTGGGGAACCTCCTAAGACTTTATTCCCTCTCCCTGTTTTCCAACAGAGGATACCTATGAGAGACGCATCATGGTGGATAAGGAAGAAGTGACTCTAGTTGTTTATGACATCTGGGAACAGGTGAGAACTAAGATGTGGTTGCAGGCAGGTGATGAAGCTGGGAGAACAGGGGAACAGCAAAGTCTGGCTGAAGGTTGCTGACTGCTGGTCCTGGTTTCAACATATACTGGAACCTGAGCTTTTGTTCATATCACCTCAGAAAGCAAAGGCCCACACCAATGTTCATACCACAGCCCGTGGCCATTAAGAGCCACAGTCTTTCCAGAATCTTCTGACCCAGAGGAAACTTAGGATGGGAATTTGACAAAACCTGCAGCTGCAAGCTAGGCTGGACATCCTGAAATTTACTCCATCCATAAATTTTTCAGCCTGAAGGAATCTGATGTGACAGGACAAGTGCTCAGGGCTCTGGAATATCAGGGAAGGGGGGAAAAAGTGAAGGCTTCTTAATATTTGGACACAAAGGTTACCAGGTAGAAATAAGAGGCCAAATGACAGACATGTGAATAATATTCATTTTTAAATCAAGAGCTTAAGCTTAAGAAATCAGGATGGCTACCCTAGTCTAGGACCTTCACATTACCAATTTCTCCCTCCTCCACAAACACTCTGGGTATGGAGATTCTGCTATTAACTAGCTCTGCTGTCCTAAGCAGTTGACTTCCTTCTCCCTCACAGCCCAGGATCAGAAGATCCCTCCAGCCCTAACATTTCTCTGCCTGTCTGCAGGGAGATGCAGGAGGGTGGCTGCGGGACCACTGCCTTCAGACCGGGGACGCCTTTCTCATCGTCTTCTCAGTCACTGACCGACAGAGCTTCTCCAAAGTTCCAGAGACCCTACTTAGGCTCCGGGCTGGGAGGCCGCACCACGACCTACCAGTTATCCTCGTTGGAAACAAGAGCGACTTGGCCCGCTCCCGGGAGGTATCACTGGAGGGTGTGTATACTGAACAGATTCCATACTTGAGATCTCCAGGGACCCTTCCAGGTCACCTCTTCTCCCTAAGGCCTTTTTACCATCGCTGGTGTACGAACCCCCTTGCAATTAGTCCCAGACTAAGGGCAGACTCCCAATGCCCCACTCAAGGACCCTGAGAATCCCTTTTTGTGACTTCCCCTCACCTCTCTCCAAGGCCCACTTCCTCTCCTTCGCACCTCTACCACTTTATTCTCTCGGTTCCAAGATTCGCTAGTACCAATATCCTTTCCAACCACAAGCCCAGGCCCTCCCCCGTACAGGCACCCCACCCCCACCACCCCGTACAGCATAGCGGGCGCCTGAGCCGGTCCCTTCCCGCAGAAGGCCGCCACCTGGCCGGGACGCTGAGCTGCAAGCACATCGAGACGTCGGCCGCACTTCACCACAACACGCGGGAGCTCTTCGAGGGCGCGGTGCGCCAGATTCGACTGCGGCGGGGCCGGAACCGCGCCGGGGGCCAGAGGCCCGAGCCGGGCAGCCCCGAGGGCCCTGCACCGCCAGCACGTCGCGAGAGCCTCACCAAGAAGGCCAAACGGTTCCTCGCCAACCTGGTGCCGCGCAACGCCAAGTTTTTCAAGCAGCGCTCCAGGTCGTGTCACGACCTCTCGGTGCTCTGAGCCGCGGTCGCCATGGCCACTGCGGTCGCCATGGTCACCGCGCCCTCCGTCGACCCCCTCGCCTCGCCCCGCCCCCGTCCGGCTTCCCCAGTGGAGGCCGTCTAAGAAACCAAAAACTCCCAGGATGCCCCCGGCGGTCCGAGTCCGCTGGGCGGCACCTCCACGCCCGCCCCCAAGCGTTCTCCGAACCTTCGGGCCCCAGGGCGCCTAGAAGGCGAGGACGCAGACCTGAGGGCGGCCGGCGAGCGGGGCGGGTTCTGCTGGGTCGGGAAGAATAATAATTCTGCAAGGTATTTTGTTTTTTATTAATTCGCTCTTGGCCACCTCGTCTGTAAAGAGATACTAAAAGCGAGGTCTTGAAAAGTGCTTTGTAGACTCCTTGACGGAGTTTGCCTCCTTTGTACGCTGCGTGAACATGCCTCACCTTTAAGAGAGTCTTAAAGGTAAAGACACGGAGACCCCCACCCCCACCCCCTTCCAAGGACCTTCCCGAAAACCTTCCGGCTCTCATCTACCGCATTTGTCCACTTTGCCTTTAAGGAGTTCTTAAAGGCAAGGGCCTGGAAGCGCTGTTCTTGAGACTGATTCTCTGATTTACCAGTCCACCACCCCACTTCCCCTTTAAGGTTATTAAAGGTAAGGGGTGGACAGACTTTCTGCAGTCAGATGCTGAGCAGGGGCAACCCCTTTTAGCCAGGGCCCAGGAGGCACCAGCAAGGGGCCACCCTTTTTCCCTTTTCAATAAATAATTTTTGTACTGCATCTGTTTACTTTTGACGGTTCTTGGAATTTCCGGGGAAGGGATGGGTGTTGATGGAAACTGTATTACCCACAAGAAAACTCAACCGCTGAAGGAACCTAACTCTCTGAGGAGGCTCTGGAACTGACTTGGCCTGGGGTAGTCCGTATCAAAGGGCCATAGGCCGTTACAGATAATCAGGTCCACTTCGTGTGTTTGCCAGTGAGGGAACAGGGACCTCTAAAAGTCATTTGTAAATGAGTGACACAGTGGGACCAAGTCTCCAGACTGAGCCTCATCTCCTTACTCCACTATATCCTGCAGGGAACAGGCTAGAAGTTACATTTAGCTCCCAGAGGTACTCAGCTTTTACTTGGGCTGGTTCATGGTGGGGCCCCTATCCACCAGGGAGGCCCATCAGCTGGGGCGTGATGGGGTCCGCCTGCACCTCCTCTGGCAGGGCCCCACAGCCCCAGCTGTCACCTGCAAAGCCCGTGTGAGTACTGAAGCTGTCACTGCCTCCCCTGGGGACGCCCACGCCTGCTGCTGCCTGAGCCATAAGTTTGAACAAAGGAAGCAGAGACAGCAGCTCCTCTCACCACCCCTAGACATATAATACAGCTACCTGAGCACCCGAGGGCCAGCCTCCACTCCACCCCACACAGCCTCCCAGAACTTGATGGAAAGACGGTTGCAATGCCTCCTGAGTCCTTGCAGCTGGGGAGGAGCCAAGGGGACCAGCCCAGCATGGGTAGTTGTAATAAGATGAATAATGGCACTATCCTTAGGACTTTATACACTTTATCTGTTAATTCCTTAAAGACTATATAAGGTCCAGCGTGGGAAACATAGTGAAAGCCAGTTTCTACAAAAAATATAAACATTGGCCAGGCATGATGGCTCACATCTGTAATCCCAGCACTGCTGAGGCAGGAGGACCATTTGAGCTCAGGAGTTTGAAACCAGCCTGGGCAACATGGTGAGACCCTGTCTTTACAAAAAATTAGCTGGGTGTGGTGTCATTTGGGTAATCCCAGCTACTTGGGAGGCAGGGCTGGGAAGATCACTTGAGCCAGGAGGTTAAGGCTGCAGTGAGCTGTAATTGCACCACTGCACCACAGCATGGGCAACAGAGCAAGACCCTGTCTCAAAAAAAAGAAAAAAGAAAAAAATCAGCACACTTGTAGTTCTAGCTACTTGGGAGGTGGGAGAATTGCTTGAGCCTAGGAGTTCAAGGCTGAAGTGAGCTGGAATCACTGCATTGCAGCCTTGGTGATAGAAAGAGAACTTGTCTCAAAAAAAAATAAATAAATAACTGTATAGGCCAGGTGCAGTGGCTCATGCCTGTAATCCCAGCACTTTGGGAGGCCAAGGCAGGTGGATTACCTGAGGTCAGGAGTTCGAGACCAACCTGGCCAACATGGTGAAACCCCATCTCTACTAAAAATACAAAAAAATTAGTTGGGCATGGTTGTGTGTGCCTGTAGTCCCAGCTACTCAGGAGGCTGAGGCAGAATTGCTTGAATCCAAGAGGTGAAGGTTGCAGTGAACCAAGATCTCACCTTTGCACGCCAGCCTGGGTGACAGAGTGAGACTCCATCTCAAAAAAAAAAAGGCTATCTAAGGTATCTTATTTAATAGTAGAGGAAACAAGAGTGTAAGTAACTTGTCTGAGGTTACCCAGTAAGCAACAGAGTTGGGATTCCATGTCTGCTTGATATATTTTTTTTTTTTCTTGAGATGGAGTCTTGCTCTTGTCGCCCAGGCTGGAGTGCAACGGTGCAATCTTGGCTCACTGTAACTTCCACCTCCTGGGCTCATGTGATTCTCCTGCCTCAGCCTCCCAAGTAGCTGGGATTACAGGCACCCGCCACCACTCCAGGCTATTTTTTTGTATTTTTAGTAGAGACGGGGTTTCACCATGTTGACCAGGCTGGTCTTAAACTGCTGACTTCAGGTGATCCACCCACCTTGGCCTCCCAAAGTGCTGGGGTTACAGTCGTGTGCCACAGCACCTGGCTCTGCTTGATAGTTAATGCTGATTTTATTTATTTTTGAGACGGAATCTCACACTGTCTCACACTACAGACATGCGCCACCACGCCCAGCTAATTTTTTTGTGTTTTTAGTAGAGATGGTCTCCATCCCCTGACCTCGAGGTCCTCCTGCCTCGGCCTCCCAAAGTGCTGGGATTACAGGGCTGAGCCACTGCACCCGGCCCCTTAACAGTAATTTTATCTGGCTTTGCATCTGAGGCTCCCTTTCCAATAAGGATGGGGAGAAGAGAAAGAGGGGACAGCAAGGCCGGGCGTGGTGGCTCACGCCTATAATCCCAGCACTTTGGGAGGCTGAGGCGGGTGGATCACGAGGTCAAGAGATTGAGACCATCCTGGTCAACAAGGTGAAACCCGTCTCTACTAAAAATACAAAAATTAGCTGGGCATGGTGGTGCGCACCTGTAGTCCCAGCTACTCGGGAGAGTGAGGCAGGAGAATTGCCTGAACCCAGGAGGCGGAGGTTGCGGTGAGCCAAGATGGTGCCATTGCACTCCAGTCTGGGTAACAACAGCGAAACTCCGTCTCAAAAAAAAAAAAGAGAGAGCGAGAAAGAGGGGACAGCAGACAAGGGACACAATGGGCAGGGCCATGTGCAGTGGCTATGGTGAAAGGTCCAGAGAAATTACATGCCTGTAGTGGAGTAAGCAAGTTCTAAATTCTGAGGACCATGAACAGAGGCAACTCAAATTTTAAAATGCAGAAAAACACACTGGGCCCATGAAGGGACCAGATGGCTGTACAGTTGGGTTGAAACCTCAGGGACATGAAGAGGAGGGATAAGAGATGAGCATGGAAAAGAAGGTTTGGAGTCCCACTTAAATGCCAGGAAAAAGAGTTTGTGCCCAACTCTGTAGGCAGCAATAGTCACTGCAGGTCTCTGATTGTGGAAATGACATGATTAGGATTGTCCTTTGGGAAGAGGAGGCTGGGAGAGGTGTTTGTGGATTGGAGCTGCAGAGGCAAGTCCTGAGGAGCTGAGTTTAGGGACCAGTAACAGTGATAGATATAGAGTATAATGAAAGACCATCCTGAGGAGGATGGCAGTGTGAAAGGAAAGGAGGCATGGGTTTGAGGGTCAGAATCAATGGGACTTGTCAACTCAGTGGAGGGGTATAAAGAGAGGAAAAAGTTGTAGGTGGTGGGAGGATGGTAAGGAACTTGGAGGAGGGGGCAGAGGAGGTAATGGGAATAAGGAGCTCCATTTTGGAGACACTGAATTTGAGATGCTAGAAGAACATCTATATAGGGTTTCAGCAGCAATCTGGACAGCTGAATCTGAAATTCAGAACACGTTGGGGCAAGAGAAACAGATAATGAAAATAATCACCATAGAGATAGTAGAAGAACAAGGGGAAAAGGTTGTGGCCTGTGCACATGCTTAGTTTAATGCTGTTTTCTTTTTTGAGACAGAGTCTTGCTCTGTCACGTGGGTTGGAGTGCAGTGGCGTGATCTTGGCTCACCACAACCTCTGCCTCCTGGATTCAAGCGAATTCTCCTGCCTTAGCCTCCTGAGTAGCTGGGATTATAGGCGCATGCCATCAGGCCCAGCTAATTTTTGTATTTTTAGCAGAGATGGGGTTTCACCATGTTGCTCAGGCTGGTCTCAAACTCCTGACCTTGTGATCCGCCTGCCTTGGCCTCCCAAAGTGCTGGGATTACAGGAGTGAACCACATGCCTGGCCTGTTCTCTTCTTAATGCTCTGTTGTATTCTTAAAATTCTTTGAACAAGGAGCCCTGCATTTTAATTTTGGAAGGGGATCCATAATTATACTAAGGGAGAAGGTGTAGTACAGGCTGGGATCCTTACCCCAGACTACTGATGGAGTCTGTGTCTTGTGAAATGGTACATACAATTTGATGTATTTGTGTAGTCATGCATATCTCTGAGAATAGGGTTCACGAATTTCATCAGATTTACAAGAGTTTGTTACAGGCTGGGTGCAGGGTGGCTCACACCTGTAATCCCAACACTGAGAAGCTGAGGCGGGTAGATCACCTGAGATCAGGAGTTTGAGACTAGCCTGGCCAACATGGCAAAACCCTGTATCTATTAAAAATACAAAAATTAGCTGGGTGTGGTGGCGGGTGCCTGTAATCCCAGCTACTCGGGAGGCTGAGGCAGGATAATTGTTTGAACCCAGGAGGCGGAGGTTGCAGTGAGCTGAGATCATGCCACTGCACTCCAGCCTGGGCAACAGAGTATAAGACTCTGTCTCAAAATAAATAAATAAACAAACAAATAAATAAATAAAAAGATGGTATTGGCTGCCTCTGGGAAGGGCAACTCAGTGAGTAGAAGACAGGGATGGGAAGGTGACTTTTCATTGTATGCCCTTTTTCTACCTTTGGAACTTTTTTTTTTTTCAGACAGTTTCACTTTTGTTGCCCAGGCTAGAATGCAATGGCCCAATCTCGGCTCACCCCCACCTCCACCTCCCAGGTTCAAGTGATTCTCCTGCCTCAGCCTCCGGAGTAGCTGGGATTACACGTATGTGCCACCACGCCTGGCCAATTTTGTATTTTTAGTAGAGATGGGGTTTCTCCACATTGGCCAGGGTAGTCTTGAACTCCCAACCTCAGGTGATCCACCCACCTTGGCCTCCCAGAATGTTGGGATTACAAACATGAGCAACACGCCTGGCCTTGGAACTTTTAACTGTCATATAGCACCTGTTCAAAAATGAAACAAAATGATTTAAAACAAAGCCTCAGGGGTCCAGAGAAAGAAGAGGGAACAAGGAGAACCTGGGGATATATAGATGGAGAAGGTAGAGAAGCAGCTCCCAAAAAGGTAGTGGGAGAACTAGGATTGAGCCTGTTGTGACTACTGCCAGAAGCAGGGTTTCTAGAAGGAGAGTATCACTAATGGTCAGATGTAGCCAGAGAAAAAGATGAGGAGCAAGAAAGGCCCAGCGCCTTTCATGTGGCAGCAGCTTAAAACATGTACTTCGTGTATGGAAGACAATGACAGCACGACTCCCCCATGAGGGGAGCCACACACCACGAGCCTCCCTCCCCCAACTCAGCCAGTCCCATCAGCCCGACCCATCTGTGTGTTCCCTCCAGACGCCTACAGGGAATAGCTCAGAACAGACTGAAGCTGAAGCCCGGCTCCCGCCAGACCTGGGAGAGGTGAGGCCTTCTCTGAGAACCAGGCCATTCTCTCTTTCTCTGATCAAGGTAGAGTCATTGATCTGGGCTGGGGTGAGAGGTCAGCAGAGGGGCACTGGGACCTGAGCTGCCATGCCAGGTGAGGTCCCTTCTGCTCTCATGCATCTCTTAACCACTGCTATGCTATTTTGTCTTGTCTTACCAGCCCCTGCTGAGCACCTACTACTTCCACTCCCCTTTGCCCACAAGACCCCCCTCATTGGCCCAGAGCATAGACTGTGTGTGTTCTCCCTTGAGGGCCAGAGGAGCAGACAGTCCTACATCTGGAAATCTCTCCACTCTGGGCCTCTGCCTACAGATGAGCCTTTAGGCTCTGCTGCATCTGACCCCCTTTTAGAGAGAGACTGGAGCAGGGGCCGCCCGAAAGGTGGCCAAGGTCATGCACAGAAGTCCTCTGGATTAAACTCTTACTCCCAGGAAGTTCACACACACATCTTTTTATTAAAATCTAACAGTTTCAATCCATATCAGTCTAAGTAGATTTTTCCTGGACATTTTAATCTTTCATCCACAAATGCAGAAGACATTTCTTCCTCTCAAAGACTCAACATCTGCAATTTGCCAATCACTGTGCTGGGCCCAATGGGAAAAACAAATACATTTAAGATACAATCTCTGCCCCTCAAATAGCTTACAATTAAGCTGGGGAGATGGAACAGGTAGTACAGCACAAAACAGGTAACAGTAGCAAACAATATCATATTCTATGTAACTGGGGGCTACCTCACGTGCTCCAGGAACTCTGAATGGAAGAAACAGTAAATTTGGAAGACATATTTTAGAAACTGGGCCTTGCAGTATATGTAGGCTATAGATAGATGAGAGAAAGAAGGAAAAAGATTCCTTGTGGTCAGACTACATAAGCAACTGCACAGAGGAGAAACAGCAGGCAGCCCACCACATGAGGAAAAGGCGCTTCCTATAAAGAAGGCAGCAAAATTTGGGTGGCTGGTGCGGTCGTCAAACAGGACACAAGCATACTGCTTCTCAGGCCTTTATCATCTTGATGACTCTCTGATGGATATGCTCAAGGTCCCTTTTCGTCTATTTGAATATTGATCTCAAGTTTCCACAGCTTAATGGTTTTGAAAACTCCAGATGTGAATGCAAATTCAGTAAGCCCTTGAATGCTTTTCAGTTCCTGCTAAGGATGCTTCCTGGATGAAGTCACTATTAACCTCTTGGGTTTTCTGAACCTCAGCTGTGCTATCCCAACTCAAAAATGAAGAATACCTACCTTGTAGGGAAGTCTTTAGGACTAAATAAAAGAGCAAAGATCTTTGTAATTTCTCAAGCATTATACAGAGGAGCAGTGGAGGCAGTAGTGCCTTTTGCATCCTATGTCCTGGCCCTTTATTTAGGCATCAAAGCAGCTTGCTAAACTCTCAGAACACACCACCATTTGGAGATTATAAATTTAAGTTACTGTCTACAGGGTCCAACATGCCTCCCATAAGGAGTCACCCCTTTGTTGGGTTTTGTTGTTTGGTGGAGAGTTGGGGGAAAGATTGGCAACTGAAGTTCCATGATGGTATTTTAGTGCACGATTTTCCATTTTTGTGTTCAAAGTATAACTTGACTTTAAGCACAGGACCTGTGCTGATTTAATACTTATTCAGGTTGGGCACAGTGGCTCACGCCTGTAATCCCAGCACTTTGGGAGGCCAGGTGGGTAGATCACTTGAGGTCAGAACTTTGAGATCAACCTGGCCAACATGGTGAAACCCTGTCTTAACGAAAACAATTACAAAAATTTGCCGGGTGTGATGGTGGGTACCTGTAATTCCAGCTACTCAGGAGGCTGAGGTGGGAGAATCGCCTGAACCCAGGAGGCAGAGGTTGCAGTGAGTGGAGATTGCGCCTTTGCATTCCAGCCTAGGTGACAGTGTGAGACTGTCTTTAAAAAATAAATAAGGCCGAGCACAGTGGCTCACACCTGTAATCCCAGCATTTTGGGAGGCTGAGGCAGGTGGATCACCTGAGGTCGGGAGTTCAAGATCAGCCTGGCCAACATGAGAAACCCCATTTCTACTAAAAATACAAAATTAGCCATGTGGTGGTACATGCCTGTAATTCCAGCTACTTGGGAGGCTGAAGCAGGAGAATGGCTTGAACCCGGGAGGCAGAGATTGTGGTGAACTGAGATCACGCCATTGTACTCCAGCCTGGGCAAGAAGAGTGAGACTCTGTCTAAAAATAAATATTCAGAAAGTGCCAGTTTAGGGCTAGGCTCTGGATACCAATAAAGGATAGGTGGTACGGGAATGCTTGGGGGATGCTACGAGGGACACTAAGGAAAGGGTGGTAACAGAGGGTGCTCTCAGCTAGTTGTGGCTCACACCTATAATCCTGAGGTCAGGAGTTTAGAAACCAGCTGGGCAACATAGCAAGACCCCATCTCTACAAAAATTACAAAAGTTAGCTGAATGTAGTGGCACATGCCTCTAGTCCCAGCTAATCAAGAGGATCATTTGAACTCACGAGGTTGAGGCTGCAGTGAGCTGTGATGGCACCACTGCACTCCAGCATGGGCAACAGAGCCAGACCCTGTCTTAGAACAAAACAGAGTGCTCTGGTATTTTTCCCCTGCCAGACAAAGCTAAGTCCCTTGAAGGTACCAGTGAGGGGCGCTCATTTTGATTTTTCAAAACCATCTGGTTAAAATCTAACTATATGGACAGAGTCTCAAGCATAAACAGATTGGGCTAGTGGGATTTGTTTTCCTGAAAACTAGGCAGGTTCTATGTGACCCAAGACCTTGTGAGCTTGGGGCTTTAGCCCAGGAACAATTTATTTATTTTAAAATGAAGATTTATTTTCACCATTGCACCACCCTTGGTTCTCCCCATAAACCTTGAGCATTCTCTTTAGTTGGGGAGAATGAAGTCAGCTAGAAAATCAAGTGAGTAGGCATCCAAAGGAAGGGGAATACTAAGGACAGTAATAAGCCAAGTTCCAAACCTTTCTCAATGAATCCTCACATTCCTAAGAGATAGGTACTATCATTTTCTTTTTATAGACGAAGTATGAGTTAGAGAAGTAAAGTAACTTACCCCAGCTTACTCAGCTAGTTTGTGAGGGAAGAGGAATCTGAACGATGCTGTATGGTTCCAGTGTGACACCTGGCTACAGGGTGGAGGTCCCCTAGCTTGCTTGTGCTCAGGAGTTGAGGTGAATTCTCAGCACCAATTCTAAACAAGTAGGCTTCCTGGTGCCTGAAGGCTGACTGAAACTCTCATACTTTCTGAAACATTGGCAAGTCTGACAAGTCTCCAATTTCCAAGGTCACTGTTTCCCCTTTCTACAATCTGGCAATGACTGGCTCCTTTCCAGTCGTCAGGCACCTCACCCATCTACCCATTGCTCTAAAAAAAATAACTGCTTAATGGCTCTCCAGCAACTCCAGCCAACTCCTTAAGGGCTCTTGAGAGCAGATCATCTGAACAACTAAGAGACTTCATCCAACTTTTGGAAGTGATCTTTGATCAGCTCTTTCCTTGCCCCCACCTTCCCACATAATCTAAATTGGCTGGTCTGCCTCAACTCACTTTCAGAGCACTCTTAACCAAGAGCACACTGGAAAGCAAACCGGTCCTGGATATAAAGCGCAAAAGTTAGGAGAGAGGGGAAAGGAAGTCTGAAGCCAGAAGATTCAGATATGCAGCTTCTCAGACTTGAATTCCTTTTCTGCAACCAGCTCGTGACTATTTCCTTTACCTGGTTGCCATGGAAACATCAAACTGGTGGATGGCAAACAGTACTTTGGAAAGAAAGTATCACAGGCTACCATGGTAACGTCAAAAAGAGTAAAGCTGCAACTTCTCTCTTGGTAGAGTGAGGAAAGAATGGATGAGGCTACTGGGAAAAGCAGCCTAGAAGGGACATCCTTTGAAAAGGATGAGGCTACTGGGAAAAACAGCCTAGAAGGGACATCCTGGTGCTGACTTTTAACACAGAGAGCATTAATTCAATTCCACAGACACTTAATATGTGCAAAACAAAGCAATCCTAAGAAAGACATCTAGGGCTGGCCTCATCAGGCTATAACCATCCAGTAACGTAGTTTTCAATTAAATAAATTTTATTGAAACTATTTACTAAATAAAAGCAGAGTAAGATGACCCACAAGTGGACAAAGAATACTGAAAAGAGATTATCTCCAACTAGAAAAGCTTCAGGTTGTTTTTTTTTTTTTTATTGAGATGGGGTCTCTCTCGTACTATCACCTAGGCTGGAGTGCAGTGGCGCAATTTTGGCTTACTGCAACCTCCACCTCCTGGGTTCAAGTGACTTGCCTGCCCCATCCTCCTGTGTAGCTGGGATTACAGGCACCTGCCACCACACCCAGCTAATTTTTTGTATTTTTTTAGTAGAGACAGGGTTTTACCGTGTTGGCCAGGCTGGTCTTTTAACTCCTGACCTTGTGATTTGCCCACCTCAGCCTCCCAATTGGTGACTGCCCACCAATCCCTTGGATTATAGGCATGAGACACCACACCTGGCCTAAATTAATTTTTTTTTTTTTTGAGATGAAGTCTCAGACTGTTGCCTGGGCTGGAGTGCAGTGGCATGATTTCAGCTTATTGCAACCTCCACCTCTCAGGTTCAAGTGATTCTTCTGCCTCAGCCTCCTCAGTAGCTAGGACTACAAGCGTAAGCCACCATGCCTGGTTAGTTAGTGTCTTAAAGGACAGGACTTTGATCAGGAGGAAGAGGAAAGGAAGAAAGAACAAGGTAAGCAAAGACGTGGCAGTTGAAAAATTCTGAGTCTACTGAGAGCTATGGGAGTAGGGATAGGAAAAGTGACACTTCCTTGCTGACTCCAAGGCCTTGTCTTCCACAGTGGTGCTGAGAGGCAGGTAAGGTTAAGAGTAAGTAATCTGAAGACAGAGTACTTGGATTAGAATCCCTAACTTGCTAACTTTGTGCTCATGGGAAAAATTATTTAACCTTTTTGGATATGTTTCCTTGTTTACAAAGTAAAGATAATAAAATTATCTACTTTTGAGAGTTGTCGTGAGGATTAGGTGACTTAATACATAAAAAATGATTAAGAGTGCCTAACCTACAACAAGCCTTGCATAAATGTTAACAACTACCATTACGCCACCTCCTATCACCTCACCTTTCAGAGTCTCTTCACTGTCCAAGTGTTGCTGCCTGATTTTCACTAACGCAGTTAGGGAAAAGAGGGACTGTGATATAATTCCATCCTTCAAGTTTTTACTCAATTCCCTTCATTATATGCTCCAGGACTAAAGGTTCACAGGTCAAGCCTCTGCTTCTACTGGTAACTCCTATTTGGGAGTTGTTGGGAGTCTGAGGAAGTAAGCAGAATTCCTGTCAAGAGCACAGCAGTTTAAAGAACAGGGAAGAAATGCCACCACCTTTGAGAATATAGAAGCATGCTGTAACAGGAAAAAAAAAAGAGAGAATATAGAAGCATATATAGACTGTAAGCCAAAAATCAGGTGAGAATCCTTTTTGGAACTGAGAACTGGTAGAGAAATTTATGCTGGAAAAGGATTTGAGCCACAATGTCACCCCTACCTTCCCCCTCCCTTGCCACCATGTGCAGGTAGACGTTGAGGGGTTTCTTTAACCTTAAGCTGGGCCCAGAATCTGTTCACTGCCTGCTTCTCTCCACTCTAACCACCTCCTATGGAGGGATGAATAACAAGAAGGCACTGAGTCAGCCAAGCAGTGGCTCACGCCTGTAATCCCAGTACTTTGGGAGGCCGAGGTGAGCAGATCACCTGATGTTGGGAGTTTAAGACCAGCCTAACCTGAACAGGGAGAAACCCCATCTCTACTAGGAATACAAAATTAGCTGGGTATGGTAGCGCATGCCTGTAATCCCAGCTAATCAGGAGGCTGAGGCAGGAGAATTGCTTGAACCCAGGAGGTAGAGGCTGCGGTGAACCAAGACTGCGCCATTGCACTCCAGCCTGAACAACAAGAGCAAAACTCAGTCTCAAAAAAAAAGAAGGCACTGAGTCACAGACACCGACACCAACTGTCACTCACTAGATACCATCACCTTATATGGAGTAAGACTGGAAATTGTCTTAGATATTTCCTTACTTCCAATATCGTGTCTCTCCCAGAAAGAAGCTG
Organism: Callithrix jacchus; assembly: GCF_049354715.1. Taxonomy (NCBI): domain Eukaryota; kingdom Metazoa; phylum Chordata; class Mammalia; order Primates; family Cebidae; genus Callithrix; species Callithrix jacchus. The sequence continues at coordinate 57,269,560 of NC_133509.1, forward strand.
TGTGAGAAGCTAATAACAAAGAAGAACTGAGGTGGAAGGATCCAAGTGTAGGAAGGCCAAAGTAGCTAGCGACGGAAACATAAGGAAACCCAGCAGAAGAGGGCAAGGAGGCAAGGCCTGTGGACATTTACAATAGTATGAAGGAGTCCAAGCTAGCTGTGAAAAGACCCAGTTCATGGCCTCAGGATGACTAACAAAAATGGTATCCACTGCACTTCTCGAAATGCATTAGAAGCCAAATCAATAACTGTAGGGGTACTGGGCCATAGCCAGCAACTTCTACCTAAAAATAGCACATCCTCCTTCCCTTCTCCCCAGGTCCAGAAAGCAAACTAGGATAGGACAGGGGAAGGGATGGGGGTGGTAGCCAGAACAGCAACAGCAGGTGAGATCCAGGCCTGCAAGAATCAAATGCTGTGGTTTGAATGTGTCCTCCAGAAGTTCACAGTGGAAATTTTACTCCTAATGCAGCAACAGTATTGAAGATGGGGCTTAATACAAGGTGCCTAGGTCATAAAGACAGAGCCCTCATGAATGGATTAATGTCACTATCACAGGAGCAGGTTATCACGAGAGAGCTGTTATAAAGCAAGTTTGGGCCCTGGTCCCTTTGTCTTATGTGCTCATTTCTACCTTGTGCCCTTCTGCCATGGGATGACCCTCACCAGATACAGGCACCACGCTCTTGAAATTCCCAGTAATGAGAAATACACTTCTTTACAAATTACTCAGTCTGTGGTATTGTTATAGAAGCAGTAAACAGACTTAGGAGCTAGAGTCCCACTGGCCTTTTCTGACTCAAGCAGCCTTCAAGTACTTAAATGATTTCATGTCAAAAGCAACCCCGGAGGCTAACATCACTGGCTTAGAAGTCTGAGAGCTGACAAATTAAAACCCAACAGCAATTATTCATATTTTTAGCAGAAGAAATTCTTAGCATTTTGTTGCCATAGAGATCAAAAAAGGAGCCCCACAGAGCCCTGCCCCTAAATTCAGTCCTCCTTTCATTTGGTCCCTAAGCACAGTGAGAAAGCCTCTCCCTCACCCACTTATTTTAAGGCAGTGGTAGGTACACCTTACCTTTCAGAGGTATTTCTAGAATACTCAGTTCCCTAGAATTCACTGGTCCCAGGCCTGTTATCCCAGGCAGAGCCATATGGAAAGCAAGGGTTGAGGGGACTGACAGAGGAACAATAGCAGACATCAGGTCAGGGGAACCCTGCCGTATTATGCAAGACCCAAACCCCTTTGGATACTGGACTGGGATTGCTACTACAAAGAGGTTCAAAGGTAAGTACAAAGGCCAATAGAGTAAGAATGCTGAGCTTAGTAGCCTCTCTGGTACTTAAGCTCTTCAAGATCACAACCCACCTCCCCCCACACCCAAGGAAAAAAGTACAGAATGTAGTACTGTCATAGTGCCATCTGCTGGAAAAATAAGATTTGTCCTTAAGCACAGAGGAGCAGCCCGTAAGTCTAAAGCTGTCCAGTGGGTAGGTTGGGATGGAGATAGTAAAGATGCCGATAGATGGAGAAGACAACCATAGGATCGAGAGTGTAATGCAGATACAGAATGGGAAACCCATTCTGTGAGTTTTCATTTTTCTTTTTTTGAGATGGTGTCTTGCTCTGTCACCATGCTGGAGTGCAGTGGAGTGATCTCGGCTCACTGCAACCTCCACCTCCCGGGTTCAAGTGTTTCTCCTGCCTCAGCCTCTCGAGTAACTGGTATTATAGGCGCCCACCACCACACTCAGCTAATTTTTGTATTTTTAGTAGAGATAGCATTTCTTTTTTTTTTTAAAAAAAAGACGGGGTTTCACCATGTTGGTCAGGCTGGTCTTGAACTCCCAACCTCAGGTGATACGCCTGCTTTGGCCTCCAAAATGCTTGGATTACAGGAGTGAGCCACCACACCCAGCCAGAGATAGGATTTCACCATGTTGGCCAGGATGGTCTCGATCTCCTAACCTCATGATCTGCCCACCTTGGCTTCCCAAAGTGCTGGGATTACAGGCGTGAGCCACCATGCCTGGCTGAGTTTTCATTTTTCTTTCTAAAGTTGGTTAAATAAAATAAATAAAAGAAAACACGGCCGGGCGCGGTGGCTCAAGCCTGTAATCCCAGCACTTTGGGAGGCCGAGGCGGGTGGTTCACGAGGTCAAGAGATCGAGACCATCTTGGTCGACATGGTGAAACCCCGTCTCTACTAAAAATACAAAAAATTGGCTGGGCATGGTGGTGCGTGCCTGTAATCCCAGCTACTCAGGAGGCTGAGGCAGAATTGCCTGAGCCCAGGAGGCGGAGGTTGCGGTGAGCCGAAATCGCGCCATTGCACTCCAACCTGGGTAACAAGAGCGAAACTCTGTCTCAAAAAAAAAAAAAAAAAAAGAAAACACAATGGTGTTACTAATCTTTTATAATCCCTAGAAACATCATGGTTTGGGCTCTTAAGAAGTTGTCAGACACACAACAGAGACCACACACAAATGGGCAACAGCTGCCACAAGGAGGCGGCTTGCCTTTTGTACAAAGTTTTTATACACACACACACACACACACACACAAACACATTTATGTACACAGACACAAGAGGATAAAATCCAGTGAGAAGGGCTCACACATGCCCAGGTAGGAAATGGGAGCAGCTTTAACTGCCAGGGTTGAGGCCACAGTAGAGGCACACAGGAAGTGGTACAGAGTAGCAGCCTCCCTCCATCCTCCCACCCTGGGCCAAAGGGAGGACCTACGAGGAAGGACAAGTATTCAAAGGAAGATGGAAGACACTGGAAAGGTACACTCCACCTCTTACTAAATTCTTGAAAGCCCCTAAATGCCTGGCAGGATAGATCACTCCCATGCCTCCTAGCAAGAGGCTAAGTCTACAGTAGGTCTGGCCTTGAACTGCATCAAGCTAAGGTCTGAGGTTGGCTTCTCAACGCACGAATCCATGCTATCTTCTAGGGCCCTTGCAGTAGTAAAAGAGCACCTTCAAGGCTCACCCCACAAACTCAGTCCTCTTGATTCAGAGGTCCTAAGGGTTTTCCTTGACAGACTGAAGGATAAAGGTACAGGAAAAGGAGACAGGTCAGTGCCTTCAGTTAATGCCCTATGGCCTTCCCAATGGGGGAGGAATTGAGGAATCATTAGGGTGTAGGAAAGAGCAAGAAGGTCATCTCAGAGACAATACACATGGAGAAAAAGGTACTCAATGCAGGTGTAGATTCTGCTTTCTTCAACTGGGCGCTTTGCTCAGCAGAGTCCATTTCCAGTGGGGCAGGAGCTCTTCTTGGTGTCTTAAGGGTGACCCCAATTCCCTCAGAGATAATGTCCATGCCCTCAGGATGGCTTGGTCCACAAAATGGAGAGATGGGGCCATGGAAGAGTAGATGTGAAGTAGCAGGACCCAGAGGCACAGGGAGGAAGTCTGCTGTGCCACCAATTTACCTATGGAAAGAAGAGGTAAATGCAAAACCAAAGAAAAGAGAATAATCAAAGACTAGAATGAGCTAGGTCCTGAGACTCACATGGTCTGGGGGGTAAAGAGGCTGGAGAGCTGGAAGCACTGGGAGGCAAGGTTCAGGGCTGGACTCAGAGCTAGAACAAAGAGAGGCAGAATGAGTAAGCAAGCACAGTGTACTCCTTCTTTCCAGATCCCAAACCTTCCCTTCCTTTCCCAAGACCAAGACTACCAGTCAGAACTGCTGGGTTCAGGGCGCCCAAGGGAACTGCTCCATTCAGTTGCAAGGCAGCAGCTTGGGCGGCGGCAGCAGCAGCAGCAGTAGCAGTGGTACTTGGCAGTTGTATTCCAGAGCCTAAAAGGAAAAGAAAAGATGGAATTAGGCCCCAACCCTTGATCTAAAATTCAACCCCATATTCTTCACTTTGCAGAGATATTCTACCTTCTGCCAGTTTGGCCATAAGCTGCAAACATCCACCTGCTGATCCCAGATCCAGCTCCTGGTCCCCATCAGGGAAAGTGATGTCTGTGCCACCATCCAGTTGCTCAGTCACATGGCCAACCCTCATAGGTCGACCAGCAAGCTCAAAGCCATTCAACTGATCCATGGCCCGCCGGGCACACTCAGAGTCAGAGAACTATGAGAAACCCAGGCCATGTTAGTCACCTCCTCACCAAAGACATGCTCTCAAAGCCCCAGTAACATTCCTTAGTCCTACTATCCCAGGAAAACTGTATACTCACTGAGGTACAGTACAACTTTTCTTTCCCAGAAAATATACCCATCACCTCAAAATGGTTGTCGGAAAAGGACCTTTTCTGGTGGACTCAATAGCAGTCACTTTTCAATCTTCCAGCTCCATTAAGAATCTAACAATAGGCCGAGCACAGTGGCTCACACCTGTAATCCCAGCACTTTGGGAGGCCAAGGTGGGCAGACCACCTGAGGTCAGGAGTTCAAGACCAGCCTGGGGAACATGGTGAAACCCCTGTCTCTACTAAAAATACAAAATTATCTGGGCATGGTGGTACATGCCTGTGATCCCAGATGCTTGGGAGGCTGAGGCAGGAGAATCACTTGAACCCAGGAGGCAGAGGTTGTGGTGAGCTGAGATCACGCCATTGCACTCCAGCCTGGGCAACAAGAGCAAAACTGCATCTCAAAAAAAAAAAAACCTCCAACAATGCAAAAGTTTATTTATTTTTTGAGATGGATTCTTGCTCTATCACCAGGCTAGAGTACAGTGGCTCAATCGCAATCTCGGCTCACTGCAACCTCTGCCTCCTAGGTTCAAGCAATTCCCCTGCCTCAGCCTCCCAAGTAACTGGGACTACAGGTACGTGCCACCACGGCCAGCTAATTTTTTTGTGTGTGTTTTAGTAGAGAAGGGGTTTCACTATGTTGGCCAGGATGGTCTTGATCTCCTGACCTTGTGATCCGCCCACCTTGGCCTCCCAAAGTGCTGGGATTACAGGTGTGAGCCACTGCACCCAGCCTGCAAAAGTTTATTACTGCAGGAAACCTAGCCTAACAGGTTATTTAAAAAATGGGTATATTCAATGGAAGACAGGCTGAGAGCCAAGGGCTTTTAATTCAGTTCTTTGTACTAGTAAGTTTGAGTTCTTAGTCAAGTACTAGGAATCTGGAATTCCTAGAAGGGAACGGACCCTAGTGCTGACAGCAAGGCAGCATGCATACCCCATATACACACCAGAGTTGCTGATTAAGTGATCTGCCGACCTGAACACCTTTACTCTCTAGTCCCTTTTATTAGCAGTACCCAGCAACACCCTGGTATAAAGGATTCCCAGTCTGCTGTTTGTATAAGTGTCAAGGTTGTTGACCCAAAAGGCAACAACACAAGGACAAAAATGCTGCACAGAAGCCTTTCCATATCTCAGTCATACAAAGAGCTAGAAAAGGTTACAAAGGTTACTCGCCACCAAAGAACTGTCAACACCACAGCTAGCTTTGTTTAGCTAGCTAACAGTATTACCTGCCTAGGGCCTGGCATGTGGTACTGACAGTTCCTAGGCAGATACTATATATGGCTTGCCTCTACTGGCTACTTCTGAGGTGAGCAATTCCAGTGGCAGAATACAATCTAATGCCCCTCTGCCTGTGGGTAACTGTGGGGGTGTATGCTGCCTGGATTAAACTCAGAAAATACCAGCTTCTATCAGACTTTGTGGCTGGCAGCCAGTTCTCAGCCTGGAGTCACATGGGACTGGAAGAACCAGATATAGGAATTGGAAATAGTTTTGTTGGAATGTCAGTAAAAGGTGAAACTTGCCCATAATTAGGTAGCCTCACTATTTTCCCCACAGTGCTATGTTAATAATTGATCCTTCTCAATGCAGAAATTGCTTCAAATAGGGTAGCACCAGAGGGGAGTATAATTTCCTACTACTCCCCCCGTTATGAGAAACAACAATTCTATAAAGCACGTCTTTAAAAGCCCATACCTAACCTCCCTCACGCCCTCAACCTTTTAGCTGCAGCCTGGTTACTATTACCCAGAGAGCCAAGGTGCAGCACAAGGGAAGCTGGTTGAACTCCTAGACACCCCCATACCAGGACCACTGACAGAGTGTAGGAGCAAAGCTAATATCTCAAGCAATGCTCTCATCTCAAGAGGTAGAAGGCTAGTCCAAGCTTCAGGCACCAGGGTTTATGGGTCATTTAGACAGTTCCTAAAGTAGGAGGATGAAGCTAAGCTGCAAAATCGGACAAGCGGACAAACCCAAAGTAAATAAAAAATTAAAAGGACTAGAGACTCACCGTGATGAAACCATAACCTTTAGAGCGGCCTGTATCTGAATCCTTCATCAGGACAATATTATCAATCTGTAGTAGAATAGTAAGAAATTATTAGTAAACTTTTGACTAGCCCACACACATTCAATCTTTCCTACCCAGATTGTTCTTTTTTTTTTTTTTGGAGACAGAGTCTCACTCTGTTGCCCAGGCTGCAGTGCAGGGTGTAATCATTAATTTTTATATTTTTAGTAGAGATAGGGTTTTACCATGTTGCATGTTGGCCAGGCTGGTCTCATACTTCCGGTCTCAAATGATCCACCAGGTTCAGTTTCCCAAAGTTCAGGAATTACAGGTGTGAGCCATCACGATCTGCCAATATTTCTAACTTTCTACCCAACAAATTATCTCTCCCTCTTTCTCTCTCTTTTTTTTTTTTTTTTTACAAATTACATCTCTATTTATTTATTTTTTGCAGTAGGGTCTCACTCTGTTGCCCAAAATGGAGGGCAGTGGCACAATCATGGCTCACTGCAGCCTTGATCTCTAATGCTCAAGCAATCCTCCCACCTTAGCCTCCCAAGTAACTGGGACTACAGGCATAGGCCACCACACCCAGCTGATTTTTTATTTGTAGAGACAAGATTTTGCTACATTGCCCAGGCTGCTATCGAACTCTTAGGCTCAAGTGATCCTCCTGCCTCAGCCTCCCAAAATGTTGTGATTATAGATTGAGCTACAGTACCTGGCCCAAATCTTTTCAAACAAACAGCAGGGCGTGGTGGCTAATCCCTGTAATCCTAGCACTTTGGAAAGCTGAAGTGGGCAGGCAACATGGCAAAACTTTGTTTCTACAAAAAATACAAAAATTAGCCGGGCATGGTGGTGCACACCTACAGTGCTAGCTACTTTACTGGAATTAGGAGTTCTAGATTCCAGAACTAAAATTTACTAGGTGGGAGGGTCACTTGAGCCTGGGAGGTCAAGGCTATAGGAGCCTCAGGGAAAAAAAAAAGGCCATCTTTTACCAAAACATTTCTACTAATGTTTTTTGTTTTTGTTTTTTCCCCCGAGACAAGGTCTCACTCTGTCACCCAGGCTGGAGTACAGTGACATGGTCTTAGTTTACTGCAGACTCAACCTCCCTGGGCTCAGGGGATCCTCCCACCTCAGTCTCCCAAGTAACTGAGACTACATGCACATGCCACCATGCCCAGTTAATTTTTTGTATTCCTTGTAGGGACAGGGTTTTGCCATGTTACCCAGGCTGCTCTCAAACTCCTGGGTTCAGGCAATCCACCTGCCTTGGCCTCCCGAAGTGCTGAGATTACAGGTATGAGCCACTGTACTCCATTTCTTAATTAGTAATCTTAATCTTACCTACTAATCTTTCTTAATCTGGCCTATTATTTGATTCCATTATGTCTAACTTATTTGTCTACCGAGCACATGAACAGATATGGGGCCAAACTTTCACAGTATAGATTCATATGCCCATCATGATGTACATAGCAGGTTAATCCTGGCCAGGCAGAACAGAGAAGCACACTTAAACACTCACCCTCCCCACTTCTTCCAATTCCCTTCAGAGGTTTTTCTCACTTCTACTCACTTTGCCAAAGGGCTCAAAGATGCCTCGAAGCATGTCTTCAGTGATATTGAAGTGCAGGGAACCCACATAGAGGCGCATTGGTCCACCAGTGCCCTTTTGCAGGTTGTTGGCCATGGCTGCCAGTCGGTTTTTCTCTGCCTGGGGAAGGAGGAAATGATGGGTCATGTCCCACATTCCCTCTCCCCTTAAAATCTTATGGCTGTTTCTCAGCCTGCTCACCTGTGAAGCCTGTACAATGATAGGCACTCCCAGCAACCGTTGCCCAGTTAGCCCAATGGCCAGTGGCACAGACTGGATTTCACAGAATTCCACATAAGCGATGCCCTTAGAACGGCGTGAGTTCCGATCTGAGATGATACGTACATCACGAACCTATCCAGGACACAAAAGAAATCCTGAGTTGGGCATAAAGGGAGCTAGAAAAAAAATAAGCTACTCAGAAGAAAACTAAGGTGGGAGGGTTACCTTGCCTACAGCAGAGAAAAAGTCCTCCAGGTCTCGAGGCCTAATGCGGGCAGCTAACTGCATACAGAAAACTGTGCGGGCATCACGCTCCTCAGGACTCAGATTATCAATTGGCTCCCTAAAGATTGAAATGTGTTGAGACCAGCCCTCCCAGTACCTGGTCACTGTTCTCTAGCTAACCCTTAAGTACTACACATTCCTGTAACTTGGCTCAAATAACCTTTTATTCATAATTCACAATCCCTAAAAAAGTATTCATTATCAACTCACCTGACTGGGCTCTTCTCTCTGAAATGAGGACTCTTACTATGTCCATACCTATGGCTAAAGAATAGAGAAAAACAAGAGGTGACCTTATTCTCACTGGTCCATTGCTGGGTCTTTCATGGTGAGAAAACCAGATCCTAGTACTTTTTTTTTTTTTTTTTTTGAGACAGGGTTTCCACTGTCACCCAGGCTGGAGTGTAGTGGTGCCATCTCAGGTCATTGCAACCTCTGCCTCTGCAATCCTCTCACCTCACCCTCCTTACGGAGCTGGGATTATAGGCACACACAACCACATCTAGCTAATTTTTGCATTTTTTTGTAGAGGCAAGGTTTCACTATGTTGTCCTGGCTGGTCTCGAACTCCTGGGCCCAAGTGATCTTCTGGCCTCAGCCTTCCAAAGTGCTGGGATTATAGGCATGAGCCACTGCACCCAACAGTAAATTTTTAATACCAACCCTTTCTGTGCCTGAGTCAATCACAGTGTGTTATAATAAGCTGTCAATTATGTCAATTATGATCCCGTCAATCACAATGTGTTATAATAAGCTCCCTCAGTGTTCAGAGTATATTTGTTGTTTTATCCAGATTACTATACAAAGGTGAATCTTATTTGCAAAAAGTCATACCCTGTGGCAAGTGGAGGACTCCTGTAGTGCACACAATCCTCACGACGATGGTCCCGACTTCGTGGCTCACTATGTCGATGATCCCAGCTACGGCTACGGTGATGATGCTGCCGATCTCGACTTCGACTCTGACTGTTTCTCCGTCTATGCTGATCCCGGTCTCGACTACGACTACAGATGGCAACAACTCCAGTCATGCCCATATCATGTTTAGGCAACAACCAAGTGCATATACATATTATGTGCATACGTACTATGATCTCATAAGATCATAATAGTGGCCGGGTGCAGTGGCTCACGCCTATAATCCCAGCACTTTGGGAGGCCGAGGCGGGTGGATCACGAGGTCAAGAGATCCAGACCATCCTGGTCAACATGGTGAAACCCCGTCTCTACTAAAAATACAAAAAATTAGCTGGGCACAGTGGCGCATGCCTGTAATCCCAGCTACTCAGGAGGCTGAGGCAGGAAAATTGCCTGAACCCAGGAGGCGGAGGTTGCGGTGAGCTGAGATCACGCCATTGCACTCCAGCTGGGTAACAAGAGTGAAACTCTGTCTCAAAAAAAAAAAAAAAAAGATCATAATAGTGCTAAAAAAGCTCCTACAACTTAGTGATATTACAGATGCTGTAATGTCGTAAAGCATATGTATTACTTATGTGTTTGTGGTAATGCTGGTGTAAACAAAACTATTACCTATTGCACTCCCAGCTGTATAAAAGTATAGCACATCTGATTATGTACAAAGTGGATCTCATGAAGACAGAAAGCAGACTAGTGTTTACTGAATATCAGGAAGGATAGGGAAATGGGGGGGTGGAAAAAACAGAAGTAGATTAATGGGTATAAATATATGATTTGATAGAAAAAAGGGCTGGGCACAGTGGCTCATACCTGTAATCCCAACACTTCGGGAGGCCAAGGTGGGCAGATCATGAGGTCAGGAGTTTGAGACCAGCCTGGCCAATATGGTGAAACTCTGTCTCTACTAAAAATACAAAAACTAGCCGGGCGTGGTAGCACATGCCTGTAGTCTCAGCTACTCGGGAGGCTCAGGCAGAACCTCCACCTCCTGGGTTCATCGTTTGAACCCAGGAGGTGGAGGCTGCAGTGAGCCAAGATTGTGCCATTATACTCCAGCCTGGGTAACAGAGCAAAACTCTGCCTCAAAAAAGAAAAAAAAAGACCCAGGGCTGGGCATGGTGGCTCACACCTGTAATCCCAGCACTGAGGCGGGCAGATCACCTGAGGTCAGGAGTTCAAGACCGGCATGACCAACATGGAAACTACTAAAAATACAAAATTAGCTGGGTGTGGCAGTGCATGCCTGTAATCCTAGCTACTTGGGAGGCTGAGGCAGAAGAATCGCTTGGACCCAGGAGGCAGAGGTTGTAGTGAGCCAAGATTGTGCCATTGCACCCCAGTCTGGGCAACAAGAGCAAAACTCCATCTCAAACAAAAACAAACAAAAAAAAGAAAATTAGCTGAGCGTGATGGTGCTCACCTGTAGTCCTAGCTACTTGGGAGGCTGAGGCAGGAGAATTGTTTGAACCCAGGAGGTAGAAGTTGCAATGAGCCGAGATTGCACCACTGTACTCCAGCCTGGGTGACAGAGCAAGACTCTGTCTCAGGAAAAAAAAAAAAAAAAAAAAAGAAAGAAAAGAAAAAATAAGACCCAGTGTTTGACAGATCAGTAGGGTGACTACAGTGTAAAATAATCTATTATATATTTCAAAATCGCTAGTAGAATATAATTTGAATGTTTCCTAGTATAATGAAAAGACAAATGTTGGTCCAGTCGTGGAGGTTCACGAGTGTAATTCCAGAACTTTGGGAAGCCGAGGCAGGTGGATCACCTGAGGTCGGGAGTTTGAGACCAGCCTGACCAACGTGGAGAAACCACGCCTCTATTAAAAATACAAAATTAGCTGGGTATGGCGGTGCATGACCGTAATCCCAGCTACTTGGGAGGCTGAGGCAGGAGAATCGACTGAACCCAGGAGGCAAGAGGTTGCGGTGAGCCAAGACTGAGATCACACCATTGCACTCTAGTCTGGGCAACAAGAGTGAAAATTCTATATCAAAAAAAACCCAGAAAAACAAACAAAAAAATATTTAAGATGAAGGATATCCCAAGTACACTGATTTGATCTTTACAAATTGTATGTATTAAATTTTACACATACTAGGAACTACATACATCTATTATGCATCAATTAAAAATAAAACAATCATGTATAGTATATACTTTACAATAATGATGTTATTGATTAATGTATTTACTATACTTGTTATCAACATTCTAGAATGTATTACTTCCACTTACCAAAAGAAAAAGTTAACTATAAAACAGACTTAGGCAGGTCCTTCAGGAGGTGCTCTAAAATAAAGCATTGTTACGGCAGAGTACAACTCCATGCATATTAATGCCCTTGAAGACCTTTCGATGGGACAAGATGTGGAGGTGAAAGACCCTCTGTAGGCCTAGTCCCATGTGTCTTTGTGTCTTAGTTTTCAACAATAATGTTTAAAAAGTAAAAGACTAAAAAAATTTTTTAAATAGAAAAAAGCTTATAGAATTAAGGTCATAAAGAAAATTTGTACAGCTGTACAATGTGTTTTGTGTTTTCGGCTAAATGTTTTAATTTTTTTTTTTTTTTTTTTTGAGACAGGTTCTCAATCTGTTGCCCAGGCTGGAATTTAGTGCTACAATCTCAGCTCACTGCAACCTCAAACTCCTGGGCTCAAGCAATCCTCCAGCCTCAGCTTCCCAAGTAGCTGGGAGTACAAATATGCACCACCACACCTGGCTAATTGTTTTTATTTTTTGTAGAGACAGTAGCTTGCTACGTTGCCCAGACTGGTTTTGAACTCTTGGCCTCAAGTGATTCTCCCACCTTGGCTTCCAAAGTGTTAGGATTAAAGATGTGAGCCACAGTGCCTAGCCCAGAATTACTGACCTGCGCTTTCTATCCCTGCTTCTACTATGGCTCCGACTCCTCTTCTTCCTGTGAAAGAGAGTATATATGTATTTTTTAATTGTGAGACAGAGTCTCACTCTGTCATGCAGTGGTGCAATCTCGGCTCACGGCAACCTCTGCCTCCCAGGTTCAAGTGATCCTCGTGCCTTGGCCTCCCAAGTAGCTGGGATTACAGGCATGTACTATTATGCCCAGCTAATTTTTTGTATTTTTAGTAGAGACAAGTGGCCACTCATCTTGAACTCCGGGCCTCAAGTGATCCACCTGCCTCAGCCTCCCAAAGTGGTGGGATTATAAGCATGAGCACCCCACCCAGTCAGGAATGTAAGTTCTTAAAGAGGTTTCATTATCACTGTCAAAGAGTAAGAATTACAGCAAGGCCAGAATGAAATAGAAATAAATGAAAAGACCAAAGCTCAGATGATCCAGCAGGTTCACAGCAATTACCCAATACCAACTTACAGCCCTGAAAGCTGCCAGGCATCCGAAGAGGCCATTTTCCCCCCAAAGCCAAGCAAAACCTGGTGTTTCCAAATCATGAGTCCTCTTGCCTTTTTTTGAGACAGAGGGGGGTTTCAACATGTTAGTCAGGCTGGTCTCGAACTCCTGACCTCAGGTAATCCACCCACTTTGGCCTCCCAAAGTACTGGGATTACAGGCATGAGACACCACACCCGGCCCCTCTTGTTGTTTTATTCAAATGAAGCATATCGATTCCAGGACTGATCCACAAATCTACACTGGAAAATGAAGACTAGATCATTACATCAAGTCACCATTATTCTCATGACCCAGTGGAGCCATTATTAAAAGTCAACAGTCTTAAGACTCCCTATTCTGGTTGTTTCTTCCTATTCTGGTTATTTCTCCAATGGACACCAGTTTCCCTTCCCCAAATTGCCAACTCATTTCTTCCTCCCACACTCACTTGCTTGTCTCCTTGATGGTGCTGCTTCCATTGGTCCCACTGCCACTGTTGCTGGTGCTGCTGGTGGTATTGCTAGGATAATCCTTTTTGACTTCTTTCCTTTGTTGCTCATCCTGAGGCATTCACCAGGAAAATGTCACAAGGTACAAACAAGGTGGCAGACACACAGATTCCATTGGACAAAGGGAACAAAGGTGGACAAGGAAGAAATCAAAGCTCTTGATTATCTAGCCAGATTTTGAGCACCTCTATTTCCTAACAAAGGGAGTAAGAGAAGAAACAAAAAAACTACATAAAAGGAAGACATCAGCATGACAGATTCTGATGTCAAACTTCAGCTAACACCTGTTCCACCGACATTTCCCAGGAGAGTTACAAATTGGTGCTAGGCCAGGGCAGTGGTTCATGCCTATAATCCCAGTACTTTTAGAGGCTGAGGCTGGTGGATCAATAGAGGCCAGAAGTTTGAGACCAGCCTGGCCAACATGGTGAAACCCCATCTCTACTAAAAATACAAAAATTAGCCAGGCATGGTGGCACACGCCTGAAGTCCCAGCTACTCGGGAGGCTGAGGCAGGAGAATCATTTGAATCTGGGAGACAAAGGTTGCAGTAACTGGGACTGCACCACTGCACCCCAGCATGGGCAACCTAGTGAAACTCTGTCTCCAAAAGAAAAAGAAAAAGAAACAGGAGGAAGTGGGAGAGAGAGAGAGGGAAAAGCAAGCAAGCAAGCAAGCAAGAAAATTGGTGTTAGGTGGGCCAGGTGCAGTGGTTCATGCCTGTAATCCTAGCACTTTGGGAGGCCAAGGCAAGTAGATTGAGCCCAGGACTTCAAGACCAGCCTAGGCAACATAGCAAGACCCTGTTTCTATAAAAAAAAATATTAAAAAAGAAATTGGGCCAGGTGTGATGGCTCACGCCTGTAATTCCAGCACTTTGGGAGGCCGAGGCGGGCAGATCACGAGGTTAGGAGATCAAGACCATCCTGGCAAAACCCCGTCTCTACTAAAAATACAAAAATTAGCCGGGTGTGGTGGTGCATGCCTGTAATCCCAGCTACTCAGGAGGCTGAGGTACAAGAATCGCTTGAATCCAGGAGGCAGAAGTTGCAGTGAGCCAGGACTGCACCACTGCACTACAGCCTGGCAACAAATCAAAAAAAAAAAAAAAAGAGATTGGTGCTAGGTCTGAGATACAATGACTTGCTACGGTGTCAAGTCATTTTGAGCAAAGCACAGATTACCAATAACACACAATGTGCCCAACCCAACCCTGGTTTCTGAGGCCCCCCTTTTTTTTTTTGAACCAAATGAGGCCTTCTTAAAATTATGACTCTTAACTACAGTCTCCAGCAAAGTGTACTATGTCTCTTATGATTATTCTAAATAATAAACAAGAAGGGAAAGAGGATTCATAAAATGTTGAAAGTTGAAAGTGATGATCCACAACTACTCTTTCTTATTAACCCAATTCCAGGAGCGAGGTGGAAAATATTACCTCTTCTTTTTTATAGGGAGCTTCCAGCATGGCCTCAATCACTATATCAAAGTCATCAGATGCCATTCTGTCAGATCTGAGGAGAGGATATTAATATGTAAGAAGCTGTTTTATATTTTTCCTCCCTTTCCAGCATCACACATTTCCTTTCCCCTCCAAGAAACAGACTTCAGGTTATACAGATTTCAGTTCTGTTTCTTGAACTGCAAAGGGACCTTACCAGATGTCACTTACTCTAGGTTTATTTTTACGCTCTACAGATCTGAACTATTTCTGCTTTGTGGCTTGGAATAGTCAAGGATAGGCCAGGCAAGGTGGCTCACACCTGTAATCCCAGCACTTTGGGTGGCCAAAAAAATAACAAAGAAAAAAAAATTAAAAAATATAGGCGCATTATTTCCAATGAAAAGGTAAAGAGGTAAGACTAAAAATCAGAAGTCAAAGCAACACCAAAATGCAGATTTGCTCTAAGGTCTTCCTCTCCACCCACCCCAATCACCAATAATTAGGGCTTTATCCCTAAGCATTTTCTATCCAATATCAACTATAGTTTAGGTAACTCAGAAATATAAGGATTAAGACAGGCTCCACCAATCACATTTTGAAACCTTTCTGTCCGAAAGGCAAGGTAAAACTTGCCTCCCCCAAGCTTTCACATCTAGCAACTGCCTTTCCCCAGGCTGTCCACCACTAGTTTGTCAAATAGAAAAACAGAACATACCAAAGAAAAACCATTAGGATAAATTATTCAAAAATTATTGGTCTGAAATTATCAACCCATACAACATGGATGAATCTCAAAATAATTATAGAGAGTGAAAGAAACTAGCCCCCCCACCAAAAAAAGTATACAATGAACAATTCCATTTATATAAAATTCTAAAAAATGCAAACTAACCTATACTCACAGAAAGCAGATCAATGGTTGCTTAGGGATAGGAGTAATGGGAAGGGCTGGGAAAAAAAGAATTTTAAAAGGGCATAAGAAAAACTTTGGGGCCAGGAGTTGTGGTTCACACCTGCAATCCTAGCACTGTGGAGGCTGAGGCAGGTGGATCGGATCACCTGAGGTCAGGAGTTCAAGACCAACCTAATATGGTGAAACCTCATCTTTACTAAAAATACAAAAATTAGCCAGGCATTGTGGCACATTCCTGTAATCTCAGCTACTTGGGAGACTGAGACAAGAGAACTGCTTGAACCCCCAAAGAGGAGATGGCAGTGAGCCGAGATCATGCCACTGCACTCCAGCACTCTAGCACTCCAGGGTGACAGACCAAGATTTTGTCTCAAAAAAAAAAAAAAAAAAAAAATTAGCCAGGTGTGGTGGCAAGTGCCTGTAATCCCAGCTACTTGGGAGGCCTGCAAAGGCCAAGATCATGCCATTGCACTCCAGCTTGGGTGACACAGCAAGACCCTGTCTCAAATAAATAAAAACAGGCCGGGCACAGTGGCTCACACCTGTAATCCCAGCTACTAGGGAGACTGGGGCAGAATTGCTTGAACCCAGGAGGCGGAGGTTGTGGTGAGCCGAGATGGTGCTATTGCACTGTAGCCTGGGTAACAAGAGTAAAACTCCGTCTCAAAAATTAATAAATAAATAAAACAAGCTGGGTGCAGTGGCTTATACCTGTAATCCCACCACTTTGGAGGCCAAGGCAGGCAGATGACTCAGGAGTTCGAGACCAGCCTGGCTAGCATGGTGAAATCCCGTCTCTACTAAAAATACAAAAAATTAGCCAAGCATGGTGGTGTGTGTCTGTAATCCCACCTACTTAGGAGGCTGAGGTAGGAGAAGTGCTTGAACCTGGGAGGTGAAGGTTGCAGTGAGCCAAGATCCCACCACTGCATTCCAGCCTTGGCAAAAGAGCAAGACTCCATCTCAAACACACACAAAAAAAAAACCCTGAGGAATTTCTACACGAGGAGGCTATCACAATCACACTTTTTCTCATTTCTTGTTTTACTTCCTGTTTTTTATTTGAGACGGGGTTTCGCTCGTTACCCAGGCTAGAGTGCAATGGCGCGATCTCGGCTTACCGCAACCTCCGCCTCCTGGGTTCAAGCAATTCTCCTGCCTCAGCCTCCCAAGTAGCTGGGACTACAGGTGCGCACCACCATGCTCAGCTAATTTTTGTATTTATAGTAGAGACAGGGTTTCACCTTGTTGACCAGGATGGTCCGATCTCTTGACCTCATGATCCACCCGCCTCGGCCTCCCAAAGTGCTGGGATTACAGGCTTGAGCCACTGCGCCCAGCCTGACTTTTTCATAACTAAGAACTTTGCTGGCTAGGCACCGTGGCTCACACCTGTAATCCCAGCACTTTGGGAGGTTGAGCCAGGTGGATTACCTGAGGTCAGGAGCTTGAGACCAGCCTGACCGATATGGTGAAACCTTGTCTCTACTAAAAATACAAAAATTAGCTGGGCATGGTGGCAGGTGCCTATAGTCTCAGCTACTCAGGAGACTGAGACAGGAGAATCACTTGAACCTGGTTGGTGGAGGTTGCAGTGAGCAGAGATCACACCACTGTACTCCAGCCTGGGCGGCAGGGTGAGACCCCTGCCTCAAAAAAAAAAAAAAAAAAAGAGCTTTGTCCTCTTTAAAGTAGCTAATGCCCTGTGCAACAGTGCAGCCCTGGTTCCCCTAAGAATCCATATCCTATTTTGACAATTTGAAAAGTATAATAGTAACTACACCTATGATTTACAGTACCTACAACTGCTAGGTACTGTGCTAAGTATGTTATAAAGAGATAAGATTCTTAGAGAAAAATTACTTGGAGCAAAATTTTAGGGTTAAAATGGAAATCAAACCAAAATCAAATAAAGCAGTATACATAAAAACCAGTGAACTCGGCCGGGCACAGTGGCTCACGCCTGTAATCCCAGCACTTCGGGAGGCCGAGGCGGGTGAATCACGAGGTCAAGAGATCGAGACCATCCTGGTCAACATGGTGAAACCCCGTCTCTACTAAAAATACAAAAAATTAGCTGGGCATGGTGGCGCACACCTGTAATCCCAGCTACTCGGGAGGCTGAGGCAGGAGAACTGCCTGAACTCAGGAGGCAGAGGTTGCGGTGAGCCAAGATTGCGCCATTGCACTCCAGCCTGGGTAACAAGAGTGAAACTCCATCTCAAAAAAAAAGTGAACTCAGTTTCTTTTTTTGAGAGGGAGTCTCAATCTGTCACCTAGGCTGGAATGCATTGGCACAATCTCAGCTTACTGCAACCTCTGCCTCCCAGGTTCAAGTGATTCCCTTGCCTCAGCTTCCCAAGTAACTGAGATTACAGGTGACTGCCACAATGACCAGCTGATTTTTGTATTTTTAGTAGAGATGGGGTTTCACCATGTTGGCCAGACTGGTCTCGAACATCTGACCTCAGGTGATCCGCCCACCTCGGCCTCCCAAAGTGCAGGAATTACAGGCATGATCCACTGTGCCAGACTTCAATTTATTATAACAACTTTATATTTATTTCACAATCAAAGATAACAAATGCTGCAGAAAGATAATGTGATTCATACACAAATTTTTTAAAACTAAGGTTTTTTGAACTGCTCAGTCATATACAGCTCAAGTGCTGGACAGAGCGGGTGGCCCATGTCTGCAATCCCACCGCTTTGGGAGGCTAAGCTGAAGAATGGCTTGAGGCCAGGAAGTCTAAATCAGCAACATAGTGAGGCCTTATTTTAAAAAAATACAAAAATTAACTGGGCATGGTGGCGCGTGCCTGTAGTCCCAACAACTTGGGAGCCTGAAATGGAAGGATCGCTTGAACCCAGGAGGTTGAGGCTGCAGTGAACTGTGATCATGCCACTGCAATCCAGCAAAATCTGAAAAAGAGAAAAGGTCACACAGTTCAAATTGAGGCACTAATTTTTTATTTTTATTTTGAAACAGGGTTTCACTCTGTTGCCCAGGCTGGAGGGTAGTGCTGCAAATCTCAGCTCACTGCAACCTCTGCCTCTCTAGCTCAAGCAAGTCTCCTACCTCAGCCTCCCGAGGAGCTGGGACCACAGGTGTGCACTACCATGCCCGACTAACTTTTCACATTTTTGAGTTGTTATGTAGAGACACAGTCTGACTATGTTGCCCAGGTTGGTCTCAAATTCCTGGACTCAAGAGATCCAACCACCTTAGCCTCCCAAAGTGGTGGGATTACAGGCGTGAGCCACCACATCCGGCCAGGGAAGCTCATTCTTGTTCAGAAAGGTTTTCTGACTCCAAATCTAACATTATATCCATTATATCAGGTTACTTCTCATATGGTAATTAACTTTAAAGGAAAAAAAAAGTACACAGTATACCAATATATCTACTTTTAAATATACACTCACTGAACATTAATGTTCTTCTGATAGGTTTATCAAAACAATCAGTTCCATTAGCCAAACCTCACTGTGAGTCTTCTGTATCTCTGGTATGTACAGTATATACACACAAGTATTAGAAACCAGACTAATATATACTATCTAATTCACTGTGGGAAAATGGTTCTTTTTTTTTTTTTTTTTTTTTTTTGAGACGGAGTATCGCTCTTGTTACCCAGGCTGGAATGCAATGGCACGATCTCGGCTCACCGCAACCTCCGCCACCTGGGTTCAGGCAATTCTCCTGCCTCAGCCTCCTGAGTAGCTGGGATTACAGGCACACACCACCATGCCCAGCTAAGTTTTTGTGTTTTTAGTAGAGACGGGGTTTCACCATGTTGACCAGGATGGTCTCGATCTCCTGATCTCGTGATTCACCCGCCTCGGCCTCCCAAAGTGATGGGATTACAGGCTTGAGCCACCGTGTCCGGCCACGGGAAAACGGTTCTAAAAAGAAGTTTTTCATACGCAGCTGTTTCTTTCAGTCATTTTGACTGCCAAGTCTATACAAATTTTCTGTTAGAAACTGTTTTTTACAATTTGCCTTTTCCCCTCCAAATGAAATGCTTGATTTCCAGAACTGCTCATTGTTGAGTGCCAATGCAGGGTAGGGACAACTTAACACACATATTAAAACTTTCACTTAAGTTTACAAGCCTCTACAAATGAACTTCTTTGTATGAAATTTTCACTCAGAAACAAATGAATCTAAGTACAGACATATACAACGCAACACAGTATTTTAAAACGTGCAATCTCACTGGGTTTAGTGTCTTTCTAAATGTCCTAAAAGCAATAAGGCGGCAAACACTATGCGTTTTCAGGCTGGTAGTTTTCTAACTGTCTTCATGTCCCAATTTAGGATTAAGGTCTACTCAATCTCATCCATACACAGAATACAGAATATAGTGTTTTCTTCCAACCTGCTCCAAAAACATCATTAGAAACCCACAATCACGTCAGTTCCAAGACCAGGACATAGCACAAGCCAACAGGCAGACCCCATTGCTAAAGAGGGCAAAGAGAACCACTGTCAGCCCAGTTCGGGAAGAATTCACCAAAAGCTGGAGCCCCAAGGGGTGATGGTAGCGCCATCTCCTGGGTCTGATCACTTAGCTGGGCACAAATACCTCCAAACTGAAAGGCAGCTTAATAAAGAAGAGGAACAATGAGAAAGATAAAAACATTACTTGAAGGACTACCCTCCCCATGTTGTGGAGCTTTAAAAAAATGGTCCTATAGGCAACCAACTGGCACAATCTCTGCGGGAACCAGTGTCCCAGAGCTCAATCTTCATATGTGGCCTCATCATACGCCTAGGAACGAGTGCTTGAAAAAGTTAAAAGGGAAAAGCCCATAAAAGTCAATACAGCGATCATGAATCTTCGAGACTACAGATTGAGGAAGAAAGCTCAATTCCCTTCTCTCTCTCTCTCTCTCTCTCTGAATAAGTGGTAAGAGTGGCTGAAAACTGATGATACGTGTTGTCTCAGGCCAGGAGGGTCGATGTTCCCTCTCCAGTGTGGGCAACCCTAAATGTCACGGCTTCAGGGACCCGGAAAGAAAAATCACAGGATCCTAGAAACCGTATTTTTATCGGCACAGGATACAGCCACGAGGGTGCCCACCTCTAAAGTTGTGCCAATGGGCTACATTTTAAGTAGCTAACACTTCCAAGTCAAAACAAACCAAAAAAATTTTTTTAATTTAAAAGTTCGCCTAAATCTGTTCATGACGCCATTTTCTGCCCGTGACGTCAGGGGGAGGTGCCGTGCAGCTACGTCACGCATTAGTGACGTCTGGTGGGGGAACCGGGTTTCGGGGTTTCTCACCAGTTCCGGGTCCCCGCAGGGATGTCCCGGTTCTCTCCGTTCCTTTGAGTATGTTGCAGGGAGTGAAGCTCGGATACTTCCTACAGTCTAGGCAAGAAAAGCACCAGTGCAGATAGAGCTACTCCTCTTCCCGCAAAATGGCGGCAGCTCCACCGTCTTCCAGAACCTTCCCCAATCTGCGCATGCGCCAAAACACCCAGGCGTTGGCAGTACCCTCACTGGTTTCGCGGCAACCGTCCAAAGTACAGGTTCTCATTGGCTAAAGCCCTAAGTATGGGTGGAGCAAACTCAAACGCGTCTTAGCAACCACTGCATTCCCGTTGATTGGCTAACCTCAGAGACTTCAGAAAAGGGAAGCATCCTTTGGTAGCCGCCCATCACTCTCTCATTGGTTAAATGACTTGCGGAGGGCGGGGGAAAATGGGACGGAGATCTGGAGTGAAGAAGCCACCTACCCAACTCCCAGCGCTAGTGTAAACTAGACCAATGCGATGGGCGGAGCCAACGAAGAGGGACAGTTGACATCCTTTACTACCCCTGCTCTCATTTGCCGGAGTCACATCGGCCTTCCCAGTTAAACTTTGTAGAGAATAGCGGCGTTTGCTTCCCGTCGAGATCCTAAACTCCACATCCCGGTCATGAGCCGGCTACCTACAGAACCCTCCCGACCACCTCTCCTGAGCTCGGTGCTTGGGACCTAGGAAAAGCAGGTCTTGCCACAGACTTGTCTTCGTCCACACTTTGCCCTATCGTCAAAGCCTGGTTCCACAGGTCACAACTTTCGTTGAAATCAGTGCCCCCTTCACCCCCCATTTCCCACTGCAAGTGTAAATTTGAGTTTTTAAGGTGATTCCTTGGATGTAGCAGTACTCTGAGGCCTCTAACTGGAAAAAAGGAACTGATGTCCACCCTCACTTTCCAAGGTCCTCTAGGAGCCCCTAGACATTTCAGTGGTCTACTGTAGCTACCAAAAATGTAGCTGGTTGTAACATGGGGAGAGCCAGAGTCCGAGGACCTAATTCCAATTCTGACTTGGCTAACATCACATCATTGTACCGATTTCCAATTCTCCCTCTGTAAAATGGAAAACTGGACTAGATGGACTAGACTTCAAACTGTAACTGTGGTTTTATTAAAAAAAAAAAAAAATAGGTAGCTTCTTGCTGGAGATTCCTGGATAGATCCCAGTCTTCCCAAGAGTTAACAAAGGAGAGGTAACCAGTTGCCAGTGCAGTAGCTCAAGAATACAGAAGAGAAGCTGGCTTCATTCACTATTCCATCTGTCTCCAAGGTGGCAAACTCTATGCCTCCTCCCCAGAGAAAAGCCTAACCACAGGTTCTAATGGACAAGAGCTCACTATAGCTAGTCAGAATGGCCTATATTCAGGCGTCCAAGAGTAATTGCTCAGCTTCCTAAGTAGAGAATACAGCTAGTCCCCTTTGGGTCTTGGATAGGTTAAGAGCACAGATCTGAACATGCCTGGGCCTAAGTGAGGTGTGGGAAAATAGCAGCAGGGGGCAGCAGGGTAGTGCAGGAAAGGGCTATATCTTTATTTCTATTTCCTCTTACACAAAACCATCAAAACAAGAACAGAGAAGGGCTGAAATTCTGTTCAAATCCCATGTTCTCAGGGATATTCCAGGGAGCTCTCGAGGCTGTGCGCAGCTTCAAATCCAACACTAATTCCTCACCCCCTGGCCTGAGGTCTTCAGATTGGTGGCTTGAGCCCTGCAATTAATTATAATTCCTTGCCCACCTTGATGTAAGGCAGGAAAGCAGATTGAAACGCTTCTCTCTGATGGGCAAGGGGAATCACAGCCCATAGATGTACTGCACCTTCTGTGCTACAGGAGCAGAACCTGAAGCTGCTTCCAAGGCTCTGGACACTTGCACGCAGGGCTAGAGGCCAATGGTATATGAGCGGCCTGTGGGGTTGTGAATAGCAGAGCAAACTGGTGCTGTCACAGCCCACTCATACCACACCTTCTTGGAATTGCTGCATCGCCAGAAACGCACACAGATGGTCTGGCCTTCACGCACCGTTATGGGCTGCTGTAAGAAGAAAGACAGGGAGGGTCAGGGTGGAGCTAATAAATATGTGGCAACGTATTAAGGTAGGTGTGAAGATAAAATGATAAACATGATAGACTGTCCCAACCCTCATGAAAGTTATTTGAAGTTTATCAGAATACTGAACAATAAGACACTGAACAAATAATCAAAAGTGTGGTGAGTGCTGGAACACATACAGAGTGCTAGAAAAACACCTATGAAAGGGAACACCTAGTAGGTGTTCTACATAGAACCTAGTCTAGTAGGAGGTCAGAGAAAGTTTATCTGACAATAGAAATGTTTAAAGGAGACCTAGAAGATAGTTAATTATGTGAAGAGACAAGCAAAGAACTTTACAGGCAAAAGAAAGGCATGAAAGCCTGAGGTAAAAAAGAATATCAACTATTAGAAGAACCAAAAGAAGGTCCATAAGGCTGAAGCAGTGTAAGCAAGGGCACAGTAGCTGCAAAGGCAAGCAAATAGTAGATCACATCAAGTCTTACAAGCAATGTTCCAGATTTTTACTTTTATCCTAAAGACAATGGAAAGGCATTGAAGGGTTTTAAGCAAAAAAGAGAGATATGATCAAATTTGAGTTTTTAAAAGATGACTCTTGCTCAAAGTAAAGAAAAGACAGAAGAGTAGCCAGAGTAATGTGGAGAAGCCAGGCAGAATGCCACTCCAAATAATCCCAACAACTATCACTGGGATCCAAGAGCAGATGAAATCAGAAGAACATGAGTCATAGTCAACTATCTTCCTGGGAGAAGGAAAGAAGCACAACACCAAAGGCAAAAGTTACTCCTTAACCTACAGAGTCTTAAAAGCAGTTCCTACCTTAATAGGGAAGAGAATGGGAAACCATGAGAACATCCCAGGAGAGTGAGTCTCTGGACGAATACCTGTGTGGACAAAATAATGAAAAAATAGAGGTCTCTATGGCTGTGCCTTTTGCCTATGTTGAAGAGGGTCTCTTCTCTGATCACACAAAGATCTCCATTCACTGAGTACTGGGCTCCCCATAAATCTAAATGACACATGTACATATAAGCTGCCCAGGCAGCGCACCCTCATACTCTGCCATCCACTGCCAGAGACACTCACTCAGAGTGATGTCCTGATAAAGCACAGTCTCAAAGTAGCCTGCAAAGCCATGCAGTACTGTGTTCACTTCCACGGGAAACTCCAAGGTACAATAGCGGTTGTTGTCAATCATAGGATCTGTCATGAAAGAATTATGTGGCTGACAGGGCCAGAAGCTCTAGACAACTTGGTAAAGCATGAACAAGACCCAGGAAGGAAGCATAGATAAGGCAGACTAAGGACAGCAAGGGAGGAAAGGAGGAAGGAAGAAGCCCACACCCCTCCAGTCAGAGGACAGCCATAAAAGGACCTACCTCTGTTGGGATGGCTGAAGGTGAAACAGGGCTGGGGTGCAGACAGCTGGTGAAAGTTGTGCAGCCGTACCACATAAGGCATCTCAAACTGTGCCTGTCAGAGAAAGAGAGACAGAGAGAGACAGAGTGTGTGTTGGGGAAGACAGACAAAAGATACCTTCTCCCCCAAGGATTAAAAAAACTTTTACTTCAGCACTTCCCTGATTCCTAACTTCTTCTTTGCCTTTTCATCCCCAGCAGAGGAAAACAGTTGATGCAAATACAGAAAAATAAGAGGACTAAAGAGTACCACTCTTTCCAGAGAGAGTGGTTCTTTACCTCAGGGTCACGGTCCTTCTCCCTACAGGCTCGGACCTCATTGTACAGTTTGGAGGAGGAGATGGGAGCCAGGAAGGAAGTATACTCCCCGGGGATGCTCACACCGTCATCTGCATAGCAGGAAACTCAAATTAGTTCCAGAGGGAGGGAAATGGTATGTCTGTACTAACTGAAGGATCAAACCTCCCATGTCAAACTGACCAACGTTGGCATGGGCATGGAAGAAAGGCAAACGCATGTTGTCACATTACTAAGCCAGCCTGCTTCTAACTACTGTCAGGGAGGATTCTACTTTTAGGTTAATTTACAGAGTCACAGATTAAAACTGAAAGAACCCAAGAGTCTCAACTGGTGGTCCTTAACTTTTGTGGCGTCACAAAGTCCCACAGAAGTTCCTGATGAAAGCTAAGCTCTGGGTATATATGTTAGCTCAAGGAGTCCACTCCCCTCATTTTTTTTTTGAGACAGAGTCTCGCTCTGTTGCCCAGGCTGGAGTGCAGTGGCACTATCTCGGCGCACTGCAACCTTCTCCTCCAGGGTTCAAGTGATTCTTGTACCTCAACCTCCCAAGTAGCTGGGATTACAGGCACACACCACCACACCTGGCTAATTTTTTTTTTTATTTTTAGTAGAGATAGAGTTTTGCCATGTTGTCCAAGCTGGTCTCGAACTCTTGACCTCAAGTGATCCATCCACCTTGGCCTCCCAAAGTGCCAGGATTACAGGTGTGAGCCACTATGCCCGGCCCACTCCCCTCGTTTTACAAATACGAACACTAAAGTTTGGAGAGATGGCTTCATTTGCTAAGGGCAGAGACAGTGGAGCAGCTCTCAAACTCATATGATCTGACCAAGGTCCAACCCACTTTCCCCTAAATCCTCTACCCTCCTCCCACCTTGCTTCCTCACCCATCATCACCCTCCACATATACCCCAATCTGGGGGCACCTTTTAGGAAGTGCTGGGCTCCATCCAGGCATTCAGGTGACAACTCATTGTCAGCAAATGAGCCCAGAAGTTCACTGACAATGATGTCTGCTTTCTCTGGAGCCACCCATTCCCTCATGTCTGATGAGACTACGGTCACCTGGCTTCCCCATTCTTCAAACTGCCAGTTTTCTAGCCTGAAACAAAGATAATAAGGTGAGGATAGATGTTAAGGAAACTTGGCAATGGGGACTAACTTCCCAGCAAGCAGGTGCTACTCACGTCACCACAGCATTTGGGTTTTTCTCCACAGCATACAGCTTTATCCGCCGGTCAGCCTGCTTGGCTGCCCGCAGGGAAGCGTTCACCAGGGGACCCCGTCCTGCTCCCAGCACCATCAATACCCTAAGAAAAAAAGGGGAAGAGTCAAACAGCCTTGGCATATATAGATGTAGGTACGCAAGTCCCTGGGATTGAGGGGAATCACTCACTGGACATTGGTATCCTTCTCCTCTTCTGGTACTCGGTCTAGCAGACATTTATAGATGGCCTGGAGGAAGGAGAGAAGATCCCATGACTGTAATCCCATCCTCCCCACGTCATGCTGCCCCTGTGCTTTCCTCACCCTGGGCACCACACAGTACCTGCTGGTACTGAGAGTATTTGATGGGGTCCTTTTCAAACACTTCATATGTCTGAGATTCCAGATTGTCCATCAGTGGCTGATAAATGAGGAAACTGACATCATTTCTGGCAAAGGACAATGCACTAAAATATCAAAAACTTCACACTGCTTTCTGAGCTTTATAAGATTTGGAGGTGTCAACTCTCAAGATACATTTTCCACCCCACCTTCCTCCTCTCAGAGCACTCCAGGCCCACCTGAAGCGGAGACTGCAGATAGTCTTCATAGCCCTTAGCAAAGAGTTCATAGGCATTAGGTGGAGGACGGTTTTGGCTTAAGTATTCCAAGTATTGGAGGTAGGAGCAGAACTCCTTCTCTGAGTGGTGGTTGGTGCCTGTGATGATGAACTGCACCTCCAACTGTAAGAAAAGTCAGACCATCAGACAACAGCCCCAAACCAAGATTCTGGAATATCATGGTACATGGCCAAAGAGCCCTGGTGTAAAATAAGGCCCAGGGCAACAGTTCTTTTTTCCCCCCCAAAACTGAGTCTCGCTATGTTGCCCAGGCTGGAGTGCAATAGTGTGATCTTGGCTCACTGCAACTTCCACCTCCCGGGTTCAAGCAATTCTCCTACCTCAGCCTCCTGAATAGCTGGGACTACAGGTGTGTGCCACCAGGCCCAGCTAATTTTTGTATTTTTAGTAGAGGCATGGTTTCACCATGTTGGCCAGGCTGGCCTAAAACTCCTGACCTAAGGTGGCCACTTGCCTCAGCCTCCCAAAGTGCTGGGATTACAGGCATGAGCCACCGCACCCAACCTAAACCAACAGTTCTCTAGCATCTGTCCCAATACCAATAAAGGCTTCACGCTAGGTGGCGCAGTGGCTCATGTCTATAATCCCAACACTTTGGGAGGCCAAGGCAGGTGGATCATTTGAGGTCAGTTCAAGACCAGCCTGGCCAACACGGTGAAACCTGTCTCTACTAAAAATGCAAAAATTAGCCAGGAGGTAGTGGGGCACACCTGTAATCACCGCTACTCAGGAGGCTAAAGCAGGAGAATCGCTTAAGCGCAGGAGGCAGAGGTTCCGGTGAACAGAGATCATGTCGCTGCACTCCAGTCTGGGTGACAGAGTAAGACCCTATCTTAAAAAAAAAAAAGAAGAAAAAAAAAAAATCCCTCTTATGCCATAAAATTATCATCAACACCCAAAGAGCCCCATGGATCCTTGCTGTAATTTCCTAAATGAAACCTTCTGCAAAGTTCTCATGAGGTTTGCTTCCTTTTGAAAGGTTCCTAGGGCTACTACTGTCATTTGCCTTTTTGTTCTCAAGACACCCAACTTCACTAAAATTCCTACCCAGAAACCAGAGTCATCTTCAGGGTGGGCATGGTGGCTCATGCCTGTAATCCCAGCATTTTGGGAGGCCAAGGTGGGTGGATCACCTGAGGTCAGGAGTTCAAAACCAGCCTGACCAATATGGTGAAACCCTGTCTCTACTAAAAATACAAAAATTAGCTGGGCGTGGTGGCGCATGCCTGTAATCCCAGCTACTCGGGAGGCTGAGGCAGGAGAATCATCTGAACCCAGAAGGTAGAGGATATAGTGAGCCAAGATTGCACGATTGCACTCCAGACTGGGCAACAAGATCGAAACTCCAAAACACACACACACAATGTCAGCCTCACAGGAAAAAACAATCATACACAGGCGAATAAAGCAAGACATATAGCTGGACCATCTTTTGGACCCTTCTACCACTCACCTTAAGGAGCCGGAAGATGAGCCTCTGGTGCATCTTAGAAAGAACAGGAAATCCCTTCTTATTGGTCAGGAAAATGCTGGTGGGGAGAATGGCTGCTTTGATGGGCTCCCCAAGCCAGCGATCAATGACATGATTAGATGGGAGGTCAGCCCCAATTTCAAGAGCTACATGAGTGAGGCAAAAGAAAAACTGTCAACCACTGCCAGTCAAGACACTCTTCCTTGCTCCTTTGTGCAATTCTGTTTACTTTTTCAGAGAAAGGCAGTCTGAGATAGTGGGAAAGTAGCAAAATTGTATACTATACACAAAATTCCTATTTCTTATTCACAGGTCAGAGAAGCGACACTCATCCCAGGATCCTCATGGACTCACCCACTGCAATCCTCTTGCTGTAGTCACACAAAGTCCGGAAGTTGTGCCACCTGTTCAGAGTCAAATACAGAAAAGTACAGTCATCTACATATGGCCGACCAATCACCATAGCTCAAGACCTCCCTACAGGTTCCGCTCTGTACTTCCCCTCACCCTATCCCTTGCACCCTGGTACAGCAGCAAAGGGAGACATACCACATCCATGTCTTCTCCTCCCCACTGTACTCCTGCGTGTGTGTAATTGGTGCATTCTCAATTATATCATCTCTCAGGTCTTCTGGTGCCACCAATGGTACCCGCATCCAGAACTGCACATAAACATTCACCCTTTTAGAACTCTCTTTTGAACTGATTGGGTCCAGAAAGTTTCCCTCAATTAAAAAAGTCTTCATCCAGACCTCGTTAATCCCTTTATGCTTTTCCCAATTTGTGATTTTGTAAGTGAACGTGTATCTTAGGTAAATATCCTTAGGTAAATATCTGCCTTATGTAAGTTTCTAAAATAATTACATTTACATGTTCTGAAATTCTCTTCATACCACTTTTAGATGGGCAGGGCAATCTGACCTTTTTTGGGGGGACAAGGTCTGGCTCTGTCACTGAGGCTGGAGTGCAGTGGTACAATTTCAGCTCACTGTAACCTCCGCCTCACAGGTTCAAGTCATCCTCCCACTTCAGCTTCCCAAGTAGCTGGGACTACAGGTGCATGACACCACATCTGGCTAATTTGCGTTGTGTTGTGTGGCTTTTTTTTTTTTTTTTGGTAGAGACGGGGTTTCACTATGTTGCCCAAGTTGGTCTTGAACTCCTGAGCTCAGCAATCTGCCCATCTCAGCCTCCCAAGGTGGGATTACAGGCATGAGCCACTGTGCCTGGCAATACTTATATTTAAATTCTGCCAAACATAACCTTCACTGAATGGCTAGGCACAAAAAGGCACTTAACACAATCTGACTACCATGATATGCAGCAGGAAAAGAGCCTCTCAGCTATACCATGGAAGAGTGGTGGCCAGTGTGGATGTGGTTGGTCAAAACTCTGGCCAGATTGGTGTTATCTTCCTGATTAAGGGGCAGCAGGAAAGCTGGAAGACCCAAATATGCACCAAAATTCAGCTCCTGTAACATGGCCTGAAATGGATATAAAGAGGAAAAGGTTGAGTTAACAAGCAAATAGCTTTCTTTTCTTTCTTTTTGAGACAAAGTTTTACTCTGTCACCCAGGCTGGAGTGCAGTGGCATAATCTTGACTCACTGCAGCCTCGACCTCCCCAAGCTCAATTCATCCTCCTACCTCAGCCTCCTGAGTAGCTGGGACCACAGGCATGCACCACCATGCCTGGCTAAGTTTTGTATTTTTTATAGATACGAAGTTTCACTATGCTGCCCAGGCTGGTCTCGAACTCCTGAGCTCCAGTGATCCTATAGCCTCAGCTTCCCATAGTGCTAGGATTATAGGTGTGCATCACTGCTCCCAGCCTAATAGCTTTCATTTCATTGTTTCAATTGATTTACCAAGTTACTGGGGGTGGGAGGGGGCCACTTTCCCCACCCAGCATGGTTACAGACCTAATCTTTAGAAAGATCCAGCAAAGAAGTCAGTCTTACCACCTCAGAGTTTCTGCGAATCTTCTCCACTTTTGAGTCTGGACGGATCCATGGAGAAAGCTTTCCCACAATTAGCGTATTCCAGTCTGCACTCCCCCACCCAAGAAAGACAAATACTGAATAAGGTTCAGCACTTTACTTGTTCAATTTTCAGTTTTTAGTAGGAACTCAAGTGTAGAAATGAGAGACAAAGGTTTTTTTCTACATAGATGTGGGATAGCCTGGTGCAGAATAGAGAAGCAAGGAGAAAACAAGTTATTTATATCCCAGGGACTAACAAATATATCCAAGTCAGAAAAGGAGGAGAATGAGGGCCCCGATAAAGCTTAAGTTGTTATTGCCTCTAATAATTAAGGGGCATATGGGATGGTCCCTACCCCTTCCTGACAGCAGTAGGTCTGATCGTGTCTGGGGGCCAGGTCGATTCTTAGCAGGTTCCTGAATGAACTCCCTCTTGAAACGCGGATGGAAGACGGGCATGCAGAGGAAATCAAACCTACAACCGCGACAGACCCAGAATCATGTAAAGAGAGCAGCAGTGCCAGAGAGCCAAGCAACTGGATTTAGGCTACCTTGATTTTTCCACAGCCCTTTCAGCTGCCATCAGTTCACCCCACTAGGCTGCTGAGTTCAGACCACCTTGGGGGATATCACTTCTGCTGTACTGTGCCTCAATTTCTCCCCAAAACACAGCCATGGAAAATGTAAGGAGAAAACGATGGAAATCCACAAGCAGAATTTTTTTCTCCTCAAGTGACAGTCTTTCCAGAACATCACATCCTGATTTGCCCCAGTTCCGCCCATGCCTCCCCCGTCAAAATTAGCCTCTTCTCTCCCTTGCCCCCTAAAACCTCCTCCCACTCCCAGACAATAATCGCGACCTCCAGGGCCCTTTTGAGTTTACCCAACAACTCCCCCAACTTTTGGACTCAGTGACCACAGGCCCCTCATAAGTTCTTTTCCTCACTTTCCTGGGTCCGAGGATCCTCCCCTCCAAAGAGTAATAGTCTCTCCCGCCCTCATCCTAGCCGACCCCCTCACCCCTGCTTCTCCGGGATGACTAGTTTGCCCTTCTCCGTCCCCGAGTTCGGACCCAGCATTCCGCTCGTGGAGATCCGGCCCTCACCCCTGCTTGGCCACAGCCCCTAGTGTGTCAGCTATTTCGGGGACGCAATTCAGGTCCCTCCCGCTCGACACGCGGCTCCCACCAGCACCCCCGACCGCCATCGCCGCCATCTTTTTCCTCGCGCTGTCCACGCCGGGATTCCTTGATAGTAGTAGCCAATCACAAAGCCGAACTGAAGCCCCCTCCCCCCCCAGAAGGCGGGACGAGTCGCCTTAACAACCAGAGCGTCTGCCACCGCTCCTGAACGGGAGAGAAGGAGAGTGGCTTTTCCCTCCAATCCGCCGGCTGCACAGTGGCGTACGGCGTGGCTCCTGCAGATCCACCAATCTCAGGGTCTGGTTTCTGATGAACTTCAATCTCCCAGAATGCTTAGTGCAGCGGCCGAATTCAGTTAAGAAACTACACCTCCCATGAAACCCTGCAGTATAACCTTGAAGTAATAGCAGAGAAGAAAACGCTCCTATCCCAGGGCCAGTGGCGCAATGGATAACGCGTCTGACTACGGATCAGAAGATTCCAGGTTCGACTCCTGGCTGGCTCGGTGAGGCCGCTCTCTTTTGCTACATGAGCATTTTCTAATTTCCCCTTCCTATCTCAGTTTGTAGCTTCTTTATTATCTTCACTTTCATTTTCAGGTCCTAGGTTGGTTGGGTTCCGCAGTCATCTAATGTCAGGTTTTCCCGTAACTACCTTCAGAGGTGTTTTTCTTGTGTCAATTGAGAAAACTGGGTTAATGGCTGGTGCTATTAAAATGGGCTTTGTCACTTTACAATGCTACATATTAAAATAAACTGTGGTAACTCAGCTACTTCCTAGTGATTCTGTTTCAAACACAAAAGATGTAAATAAACGCCTAAACACACACCTCAAGATGGAGAAAAGGAATTCACGGTAAGGAATTTCATTGGGTAGCAGTCATGAAATTGCCTGGCGTGGAGACCCGAGAGAATCTACATTTTCCCATGTCAGTAGCTGCTAGAGATGGAAAGGAAGGAAGCAAGGAAAGGCATAGGGAGGTAAATGGGAACTCCTGAAGGAAGAGGGCTCACAGGTGTTGAGGGCCTGGCAGCAAGGATAAAGAAGAGAACACGATACAAGAGTCCGCCCCACGCAGGCGCCGCTGGCAGAACTTAGGGATCGACTGGCAGGGAACCCTGTGAAAGAAAAGCCAGGGGTGATGCCTACGACTCTGTCTATGCAGTGAGCAAGAAATGAGAGAAGCGGGTTTAGGAAGTCAGGGTTTGGGTTTGGTCATGCTGAATTGAACGTCTAGGGGGCGCTGTGTAATAGAAAGTTGGATGAACAGTGATCTGAACCATGTGAGATGGAGGTCGCCAGAAGAAATGAACTGAAGCCACAAGACTTGAGATCACCATCGCTCGTAGGGGACAGAGCCATAGGAAATACGGAAAGGCTGTGGGATAGGATAAGTTCTGGGGAACCCTGGGTGCAATGCAAGTGCCTCAAAAGAATGAAAGTCTGAAAACCAAAGAACTAAAAAAATGCACCATGAAGCCTGAAGGGACTGGAGGTGCTTTTGTCTACTATTATCATTACTATTATTATTACCCACAGACTTTTTTCTGCTCCAGGATCCCATGCAGGATATCATATGACATTTAGTTGCTATGTCTCCTTAGGCTCCTCTTGGCTATGATGCTTTCTCAGATGTTCCTTGTTTTGGATGACCTTGGTAATTTTGAGGGGTACTGATTAGGTATATTGTAGGATATCCCTCTGCTGGAATTTGTCTGTATTTCTCATGCTTAGACTGGGGTTGTGATTTGGGAAGGAAGATCACAAAGTTAAAGTGGTATTTTTGCCAGGTGCGGTGGCTCATGCCCATAATCCTAATACTTTGGGAGGCTAAGGCAGGTGGATCACCTGAGGTCAGGAATTCAAGACCAGCCCGGCCAACATAGTGAAAACCCATCTCTACTAAAAATACAAAAATTAGCTGGGCTTGATGGGGCATGCCTGTAATACCAGCTACTTGGAGGCTGAGGCAGGAGAATCACTTGAACGAGGGAAGTAGAGGCTGCAGTGAGCCGAGATCACACCACTACACTCCAGCCTGGGCAACAGAGTGAGACTGTCTCAAAAAAAAAAAAAAAAACTGCTACTTTAATCACATCATATCAAGGGTACATACTATCCACATGATTTATGATTTAATGTTGACTTTGATCATCTGGCAAGAAGTAGTTTATCCGGCTTCTCCACTGTTAAGTGATTCTCTCTCACCCTCTCCCTGGCCCCAGCTTTCCATACTGTATTCATTGGAAAGAAGTCACTAAGCTCCCCCTCCTTAGAATTGGGAGTATCTACAGAATTTATTTGGAATTCTTTCCTCCAGGTCTTTCCAGTAAGTGGTTGTTCTCAGCAAGTGGGTGAGTGCTCCACCAGCATTTTGTGTGTATTATATTATATTTTATTTTATTTTGAGATGGAGTCTTGCTCTATAGCCCAGGCTGGAGTGCAGTGACACAATCTCAGCTCACTGCAACCTCCACCTCCCAGGTTCAAGTAATTCTCCTGCCTCAGCCTCCCAAGCAGCTGGGATCACTGTGCAACACCACACCCAGCTAATTTTTGTATTTTTAGTAGGGATGGGTTTTCACCATGTTGGCCAGGCTGGTTGCAAACTCCTGACCTCAGGTGATCCATCTCAGCCTCCCAAAGTGTTGGGATTAAAGGCGTTAGCCATGACACCTGGTCTCCACCAGCATTTTAAGAGGTAAAAGAGTTGTTGAAGAGGTCTGCTTATTCTCTGCCCTACCTGTGCCCAAACAAACTTTACATTCACAGAAGACTTATTAGATGTTTTTTTCTTTAGAAGCTAATTGTCTAGATTGTGGACTATCTGTGCTCCTTGCATCTCACCCCTGACGTCAAGCTGGTAGCTGCTGTTGGTTGCTAACTAACCCATCATGGGTGAGAGGGAGAGAGGACAATCTGTCTATGAAATAGTAATGTCAGTTTTGCCACCAGCTAAAATAATTTTCTAAAGGATTCATGTAAAAAGAGCCTAGAATTTCTGACTGACCCTAAAGTAAGTTTACATGGGCTGACTTTCTTTGGTCTGTGTTGTCTTTGTCTTTTCATTCCAAATAGCCTCAGCATTGTGGCTAGCATCATGCTGAACACTTCTCAGTAATTCCATATCACGTTGCTCTGCGCCTTTCCTATAGCATTCTTCTGTGCCATAAAACACAGCATCTTGGCTGGGTGTGGTGACTCATGCCTGTAATCCCAGCACTTTGGGAGGCCGAAGCAGGCAGATTATGAGATCAGGAGATCAAGACCATCCTGGTTAACATGGGGAAACCATGTCTCTACTAAAAATACAAGAAATTAGCCAGGCGTGGTGGTGAGCATCTATAATCCCAGCTACTCAGGAGGCTGAGGCAGGAGAATTGCTTGAACCCGGGAGGCAGAGGTTGCAGTGAGCCAAGATCAAACCACTGCACTCCAGCCTGAGTGACACAGCGAGACTCTGTCTCAAAAACAACAACAACACAGTGTGTGACCATAGGTCTGTCTACATGAGTTGTAGAGAAGCAGGAAGGGAAGGAATGAAAAGAAGTAGAGCAGTTTGAACACATCCTGTCCCTAGGCATTAAGTCAAAGTTGGTGAAGTCTACCTTATGCTCTGCCTTGTTCTGCTCTGCATACTGAGCTTTTGGGACCAGAAGTATATGAATTACTGTAATATTATGGGACTTTTGCCTCGGCTGAGATGAATGAAGATAGGGAAATGGTGGGACAGAAGGGCAAATACGCTGGATGAGAAATAATGTTACTTTCTCCAATAGGTGCCGACGACCAACAGGCTGGAACACTGGAGACTTTCTGGAAAGGGGTCTCCCAGATAATGCTCCCACCTATCCCCCCGCTCCAGCATTCCTCACTTTCAGGCCCAATTCTTCCACCTTATCTTGTTTTTTTGTCCTTGTTTAAATA
Source organism: Callithrix jacchus (assembly GCF_049354715.1). NCBI lineage: Eukaryota > Metazoa > Chordata > Mammalia > Primates > Cebidae > Callithrix > Callithrix jacchus. The sequence goes on from NC_133509.1 coordinate 57,304,523, forward strand.
CCTCTAGCCCATTGGAAAACTCTTTTCGTCTTCGTCCCCTCCTCCCTCAGCGCTTGCCTCCCTCCCCAGGCCCACCTTCACTCACCTCTGTGCCTGCCCAGACAGCCACACTCTTCAACACCAAAATAATGGCCCATTTGACCCTCCTACTGCTCCAGATTGCTTCTTCACAATCAAGGCTGTCCTCCAGCTATAAAAGTGGCAGAGTTACTGAGGCAAAATAATCTGTGCCGATTTGCATTATCTTTTTTGTCATCTCTATTATACAGTGTTTATCTGTCCAAATGAATAGAAAGCAGGAACTGTTCTGAACATAGAAAAAGATTAAAAACTACCCAATTTATCTGTGAAGATCAAACACATCTAATATCAAAACCTGTCAGAAATTATACCCCCAAAAAAGCTATAGAGCCTCACTTATGGATATAAATGTAAGATTCCTAAAATACTTAGGATTAATAAATAAAACTTAACAGTATGTTGACATAGTAATTATATAAACCTAATTTATATAAACTACTTAGGGTTTATCCCAATAATTAACACAAAGGTATTAGGAAATTTCTTTATAGAATAGATAAAAAATAAACCAAACAAAAAATATTTGATGGTTGTTAATTGTCAAAGAAGAGAATACAGTAAGCTAACTGCATTTTCTGTAAATATTCTTTTATTTTTTTGAGAAGGAGTCTCAGTTTATCACCCAGGCTGGAGTGCAATGGCATGATCTCAGCTCACTGCAACCTCCACCTCCCAGGTTCAAGTGATTCTCCCGCCTCAGCCTCCCAAGTAGCTGGGACTTCAGGCATGTGCCACCATTTTTTTTGTATTTTTAGTAGAGACAGGGTTTCACCATATTGGCCGGGCTGCTCTTGAACTCCTAACCTGGTGATCCACCAGCCTTGGCTGCCCAAAGTGCTGAGATTATAGGCCTGAGCCACTGTGCCCAGCCATAAATATTCTTAATAGTTTTAATATTCATTATATATGTGTATATATAAAATCAACAAGTTATGTAAACATGAAATGAGCTGCCCTGCATGGTTGCAAGTGCCTGTAGTCCCAGCTACTCAGAAGGCTAAGAAGGGAGGATCCCTTGAGCCCAGGAGCTTGAGGTCAGTCTGAGCAACATAGCGTTTAAAAAAAAAAAAAGGCTGGGCGCCGTGGCTCACATCTGTAATCCCAACACTTGGGGAGGCCAAGGCGGGTGGATCACGAGGTCAGGAGTTTGAGACCAGGCTGGCAAACCTGGTGAAACCCTGCATCTACTAAAAATACAAAAAAATTAGCCTGGTGTGGTGGCACGCTCTTATAGTCACAGCTATTTGGGAGGCTGAGGCAGGAAAATCACTTAAATCTGGAGGCAGAGGTTGCAGTGAGCCGAGACAGCACCATTGCACTCCAGCCTGGACAACACAGTAAGACTCCATCTCAAAATAAAAAAAAAAGGAAAGAAATAAACAAGGATATCTCATTACTGAATTATTTAATATTATTCCAAAAAATCCAATATAGTAAGATGGGAAATAGAAAAAAAGGGATTACAACTTTTAGGAAGGGAGAAGAAAATTTATCATTATTTGTAGATGATATTATTGTATACCTAGAAAATCCATAAGAATGAATTTGAAAATGATGAGAATACTAGAATGCAGAGAAGTCACTTGATGCAAGATAAATATAAAATAAATCTGTAGCTTCTCATATACAAAGAATAACCAGCAAGAAGACATTACTGATTTTTAAAAATCCCAATATGATCATTAAGAGTATGGCCTGCTAAACCAGATAGCAAGAGGTTTAAGCCCTGTTCATCCATTTATTAGCACTGTGAACCTAACCCATCTGACCTCAGTTTTCTCATCCACAAAATAGGAATGTAAATAGCTCTTATAGAGTCATTATGAGGATTAAGGTGGTTAACATAGTAAAGTATTTAGAAGTTACCCTGCACATAGTAAGCATTCAATATATATTGGCTATTGTGATTATTATTTTCTCCATTCACAGTGGTAACAGTAATACTACTATAAAACATTTATCTTGGCTGGGCACGGTGGCTCATGCCTGTAATCCCAGCACTTTGGGAGGCTGAGGCAGGCGGATCATGAGGTCAGGAGATCAAGACCATCCTGGCCAACATGGTGAAACCCCATCTCTAAAAAAAACAAAATTAATCAAATAAAAATAAAATATTTATCTTTACTGAAAAATGTTAGAAACTGACATAAAGAAAATTATAGAAGGCCAGACGCCATGGCTCACGCCTGTAATCCCAGCACTTTGGGAGGCCAAGGCAGGAGGATCACAAGGTCAAGAGATTAAGACCATCCTGGCCAACATGGTAAAACCCCGTCTCTACTAAAAATACAAAAATTAGCTGGGCATGGTGGCACGTGCCTGTAATCTCAGCTACTTGGGAGGCTGAGGCAGAAGAATCGCTTGAACCCAGGAGGTGGAGGTTGTAACTCATGTAGAAAGACCCATGGTTACATGCTGGGTTTTTTTTGAGATGGAGTCTGTCACCCAGGTTAGAGTGCAATGGCACGATTTTGGCTCACCACAACCTCCGCCTCCCGCGTTCAGGTGATTCTCCTGACTCAGCCTCCGGAGGAGCTGGGATTACAGATGCTCACCACCATACCTGGCTAATTTCTTGTATTTTTAGTAGAGACAGGGTTTCACCATGTTAGCCAAGATGGTCTCGATCTCCTGACCTTGTGATCTGCCTGCCTCAGCCTCCCAAAGTGCCGGGATTACTCTTACTCATGTAATGAACTTGCATATGTACCCACTGAGCCTAAAATAAAAGTTGGGGGGAAAAAAAAGGACTATAGCATTACTTTGCTTGTTTTCAGTCTGCTGGCCTGTCCTATAGATTTTAGACTTGCCAGCTCCTGTAATCACATGAGCCAATTCTTTAAAATAAATCATATATACATATATCTAGGTTCTGTTTCTCTGGAGAACCCTGACCTTGCTCTTTTTTTTTTTTTTTTGAGATAGAGTCTCAGGCTGGAGTGCAGTGGCACGATCTCAGCTCACTACAACCACCGCCTCCTGGGTTCAAGCAATTCTCCTGCCTCAGCCTCCCAAGTAGTTAGGACTACAGGCACGCTCAACTATGCCCGGCTACTTTTTGTATTTTTAGTAGAGACAGGGTTTCACCATGTGGGCCAAGCTGGTCTCGAACTCCTGACCTCAGGTGATCCACCCGCCACAGCCTCCCAAAGTGCTGGTATTACAGGCATGAGCCACCGCACTTGGCCAATCTTGTTCTTTAGATAACCCTTTTCGGGCCGGGTGCAGTGGTTCACGCCTGTAATCCCAGCACTTGGGAGGCCGAGGTGGGTGGATCACGAGGTCAGGAGATCGAGACCATCCTGGTCAACATGGTAAAACCCCGTCTCTACTAAAAATACAAAAAATTAGCTGGGCATGGTGGCACATGCCTGTAATCCCAGCTACTCAGGAGGCTGAGGCAGGAGAATTGCCTGAACCCAGGAGGCGGAGGTTGCGGTGAGCTGAGATTGCGCCATTGCACTCCAGCCTGGGTAACAAGAGTGAAACTCCATCTCAAAAAAAAAAAATAGATAACCCTTTACTAAGTCATTTGCTTTTGGTTACACATTTTTTCAGCCAGGCTTGGTACATTTAGGACTCTCTAAACTTCAGTTGTTTTTTCCTGAGACCAGAACTTAGCCACTTTGGCTGGACCTCAGCAACTCAAATACCGACCATCTTTTAAGTTAAATCATGTCTACATATTGTTAATCTAGCCTATTGTAAATTCATTCATAATTTTGCTGTCTCAAGGTATAAGGAAACTTGTTAGTTCCTTTAACAAAACCTAGTCCAGGTCCTTCAAAATGGATAATATGGAGAGATTCTTTTTTTTTTTTTCTTGAGCCAGAGTCTCACTGTCACCCAGGCTGGAGTGCAGTGGCACCATCTTGCCTCACTGCAGCCTCCACCCCCGGGTTCAAGCTATTCTCATAGCTCAGTGCACCATCATACCTGGCTAATTTTGTATTTTTAGCAGAGACCTTGTTTCACCAGGTTGGCCAGGCTGGTCTCGAACTCCTGACCTCAAGTGATCTGCCTGCTTCAGCCTCCCAAAGTGCTGGGATTACAGGGATGAGTTACCACATCCAGCCAATATGGAGAGATTCTTTTTGGGGTGAGGGGCAACACAGGGTGGTTGGACCCAGGAGCACCCTTCTCTTTTGAAGATGCCCAAGATGGCCCTTAGGGGGCACTGGGTCTCCAGGTCGCAGTAGCTGAGGAAGAATGCACTCCCCAGTACACCTCCATATTCACCTTTCATGGAGAATATTCAGGAAACAGATTTTGTTTATCCAAGAGTCCCAGAGATCTTATTCCAAGTTCTGGAGGTGATTTCCTTTATCTCTCATACAAGGGAAGAATCAATAAGATTTATCAGACATGGTAAGCAAGTAAAGATGTTCAATTGTGAAAGAATGAAGGGAAGCAGTAAATGCAAATCTTTTCTTAGCAGTGTGAGAGAAAGAGGGCAGCTAAGATCCAAGATGCCAACCCTCAGCTGTCACTTTCATGCAGCCCCTTCTACTTATCCTACAAGGGCCCTTCCCATGCTGCCACAATAGAGAGCAGCATATAGGAAAGGCACCTCCAGCAAATCTTGTAACTCCAGTGGATGTGCAGAATGAATGGACCAAGAGCTGTAGTGTTCCCTCAGGCCACACTGGACATGTCTTTTGTTCCTTTTCCCCTACAAAGAAACTGTTTTGAAAGACTTTTTTCTACCAGACTACACTCATAAGCTCAATCAATAGTTGATTTTTTCTGGCTGGGCACAGTGACTCATGCCTGTAATCCCAGCACTTTGGGAGGCCAAGGCAGGTGGATCACCTGAAGTCAGGAGTTCAAGAGCAGCCTGGCCAACGTGGCAAAACCCTGTCTCTAATAAAAATACAAAAATTAGCTAGATGTGGTGGCATGCACCTGTAATCCCAGCTACTTGGGAGGCTGAGGCAGGAGAATTGCTTGAACCTGGGAAGCAGAGGTTGCAGTGAGCTGAGATCATGCTACTGCACTCCATCCTCGGAAACAGAGTAAGACTCTGTCTCAAAAAAAAAGGTTTATTTTTTCCATAAAATAAGTAATATAATATACTGATTTACTATAATACCAGCAGAAAGCAAAGGCACCTGAGCAAGATATATGTGCAGTGATATCCAATGAAGCATTTTTGCAATAGGGCAAGAAGGATATTAATAATCTTAATATCATAAAGGGAATGGTTAAATGATAATATAACCATAGTCTAATAATAATATTACCTAAATTTTTTAAACTTTTTCTTTATTTAATTTTTAGAGACGAGGTATTGCTCTGTCACCTGGGCTGGAGTACATTGGCACAATCATAGTTCACTGCAGCCTCCAACTCCTAGGCTCAAGCAATCCTCCTACCTCAGCCTCCTGAGTAGCTATGGCTATCAGAGTACCACCATGCCCAGCTAATATTAGCTAATATTTATGTGCATATGGTTGTATATTTATAGAAACAGATCTGACACACAGTGATCTATACACCAAATCACTCTGGTTACTCTGGGGAGGTGGGTTGGGGTAACAGGGTTTTTGTGTGGGGGTATCTGAAGGTGTGTGGTTTAATCTTTTACTTTTTACTGTATATAATTCTGCTTTGAGAATTTTTTCTTTTTTTTGAGACGGAGTCTCGCTCTGTTGCCCAGGCTGGAGTGCAATGGTGCAGTCTTGCCTCACTGTAACCTCTGCCTCCCAGGTTCAAGTGATTCTCCTGCCTAAAGCCTCCTGAGTAGCTGGGATTATAGGCACCCGCCACCATGCCCAGCTAATTTTTGTATTTTTAGTAGAAATGGAATTTCACCATGTCGGCTAGGCTGGTCTCGAACTCCTGACCTCGTGATCCACCCATCTTGACCTCCCAACGTGCTGGATTACAGGCGTGAGCCACCACACCCAGCCTGTTTTGAGTATTTTGACAAAGCATGTGTTCTAGTTTTAAAGCCAATAAATATTTTTTTAAAAAAATAGTTTCTGCAAGGCTGGGCATGGTGGCTCACGCCTATAATCCCAGAACTTTGGGAGGCCAAGGCAGGCAGATAACTTAAGGTTGGGAGTTCGAGACCAGCCTCACCCCATCTTTACTAAAAATACAAAATTAGCTGGGCATGGTGGCACATGCTTGTAATCCCAGTTACTCAGGAGGCTGAGGTAGGAGAATCGCTTAAACCCAGGAGGTGGAGGTTGCGGTGAGCCAAGATTGTGCCATTGCACTCCAGCCTGGGCAACAGGGGCAAAACTCCATTAAAAAAAAAAAAAAAAAGTTTGTGCAGAACTGTTGCAAGCAAATATTCCATTTTCTTTTCTATTTTATTTTGTTTTTAGTTTTTTGTTTTGTTTTTTAAGAGACAGGGTTTCACCATGTTGCCCAGGCTGGTCTCGAACTCCTGACCTCAAGTGATCTGCCTGCCTCGGCCTCCCAAAGTGCTGGGATTACAGGCATGATGAGCCACTGCACCTGGCCCCATTTTATTTATTTATTTATTTTGTTTTTTTCTAGGCAGTCTCAGTCTGTAGCCCAAGCTAGAGTGCAATGGCCCAATCTCAGCTCACTGCAACCTCCACCTCTGGGGCTCAAGCAATTCTTATGCCTCAACCTCCCAAGTAGCTGGGAGTATAGGTGCACATCACCACACCCAGCTAATTTTTTGTATTTTAGTAGAGACAGGGTTTCACCATATTGCCCAGGGTGGTCTCAAACTCCTGGGCTCAGGCGATCTGCCTGCCTTCGCCTCCCAAAATGCTGGGATTACAAGCGTAAACCACTGCACCTGGCCCATTTTCTTCAGGCTTTTTGGAAACACAAGAAATAGCTCACTGTCCATCCCCATGCCATTTAGAGAGCCAGAGTGAGGACCACTGCCGTGGAACTCATTTTGCTTTCTCAGGCAGCTCAAAATTGAAATGTTTCTCAAACTCCAGCTTTCCAGATTCTCTACTGAAGCCATAGGATATTTTTTTATCAAATTTTGTTCACTTTACATGAAAGCTTTCTTTGGTATGTGATTTGCCCATTCTTAACTCTGCCTTCCCACATGGCTTCTTCCCTTTTCTCTCTTTGTTGGTTTTTCCATAATTCTGTTCCTTAATTTTTTCTTTTTGAAGCAGAATCTTGCTCTGCCACTCAGGCTGGAGTACAGTGGCATGCAGCTCACTGTAACTTCAACCTCCCAGGCTCAAGCAATGCTCCCACCTCAGCCTCCTGAGTAGTTGGAAATACAGGCACATGCCACTAAGCACAGCTAATTTAAAAAATTTTTCTTTTGTAAAGATGGGTTCTCCCTGTGCTTCCCGGACTGGTCTCAGACTCCTGGACTCAAGCAATCCTCCCTCCTTGGGGTTCTGAAGTGCTAGGATTATAGGTGAGCCACTGTACCCAGCCCTCAAATTCTATTCTTGATTTCACTTCTGGTTTACAACCACATATATTTGCACTTCTTGTTACTTTATGTTCTTAGACTGTTTTGTGTGTCTACTACTGTGTATAGGTTATAAACATTGAGAACAAGGTTTTTATTCATTTATTTAGAAACAGTCTTACTCTGTCATCAAGGCTGGAGTGCAGTGCTACAATCTTTGCTAACTGCTACCTCCCCCTTCCAGGTTCAAGTGATCCTCCCACCTTAGCCTTCTGAGTAGCTGGGACTACAGGCAGGCATCACTACACCTGGCTAATTTTATTTTTAGTAGAGATGGGGTTTTACCATGTTAGCCAAGCTGGTCTTGAACTCCTGGCCTGACGTGATCCCCCCTACCCCGCCTTGGCCTCCCAAAGTGCTGGGATTACAGGCGTGAGTCACTGGGCCCTGGCAAGGTCCTTTTTTTTTTTTGAGATGGAGTCTTGCTCTGTCACCCAGGCTGGAGTGCAGTGGTGTGATCTTGGCTTACCACAACCTCCACCTCTTGGGATCAAGCAATTCTCGTGCCTCAGCCTCCTGAGTAGCTGGGATTACAAGCATGCGCCACCACACCCGACTGATTTTTGTATTTTTAGTAGAGACAGGGTTTTGCCATGTTGGGGAGGCTGGTTTCAAACTCCTGGCCTCAGATGATCTACTGACCCCAGCCTCCCAAGGTGCTGGGATTACATGTGTGAGCCACTGGGCCTGGCCTCAAGATCCAGTTTTAAAAGTTATTACCTTTATTATTTCAAATACCAAAACTTAGTATGATTCAGGATGATTAGTATACCAAAACTAATTGACTGAGGAAATGCTAAACACTCTAAGTATCAGGAAGAACTATTTTGAGATTTTTGAAGTTCATTTCCAGATGCTACTTACAAAGAGAAAATGGATTTTTATACACTAGAGATATCGCTATGTGGTATCTGACAGTTCCCACCTTAACCAAGCAATAAAACTCAGCATAATTAATAGTGACAAATTGCAACCTGATGTCTCCAGGGTGATGTAATGTGAAGTATGTAATGTCATTTATTAAGTATTCTTTGCAAACCTGTGTAACCGAAATCTAATCAAGTCTGTGGACCTACTTCCAGTTTCCAGGAAATACAGGTTTACAGCACTGTCCAATAGAACTTTCTGTAATAATGTAGATATTCTATATCTGCAATGTCCAATACAATAACCAGTAGCCTACTGAAAATTTCATTTTTTTGTTTGGTTTTTGGAAAGCAGGGTCTCACTTTGTCACCCAGGCTGCAGTGCAGTGGCATGTTGGACAAAATCTTTAGCTCCTCCATCCTGACAGAAGGAAGAAAGAAATGTCAAGTGGAAGATCCCTGATAGCAGCAGGCTTAGGAATGGACACAGTAACTGCCGATGGTCAAGGTATGAGCTAAACACTGATAGGATAAACAAGGTCACTCTGAATCTCTGAGCAATTGCTCTCCAAAAAAAAAAAAATACAAAAATTGGCTGAGTGCAGTGGCTCACACCTATAATCCCAGCATTTTGGGAGACCGAGGCAGGTGGATTGCCTGAGGTCAGGAGTTCGAGACCAACCTGGCCAACATGTCAAAACCCCATCTTTACTAAAACTACAACAATTAGCCCAATGTGGTGGCACATACCTGTAATCTCAGCTACTCAGAAGGCTGAAACATGAGAATCGCATGAACCCGTGAGATGGAGGTGGAAGTGAGCGAAGATCACACCACTGCACTCTAGCCAGGGCAACAGAGCAAGAATCCATCTCAAAAATAAAAAAAATACAAAAATTAGCTGGGCATGGTGGCACCCACCTGTAGTCCCAGCTACCTGCGAGGCTGAGGTGGAAGGATCATTTGAGCCTAGGAGGTTGAGGCTACAGTGAGCCGTGGTTTTTTTGTTTTTGTTTTGTCAATTCTCCTTAATAAAGCTGTGTTTATGCTACTACATTCCAGCCACAAAGTGAGACCCTGTTTCAAAAAAAAAAAGTTAAGTCAAAGACATTAATTCTTCTTGTAAATAAATCCAGACCATCATGTGGCAACAAAGTGAGACCCTGTTTCAAAAAATAATAAAGGAAAAAAAAGTTGAGTCGAAGACATTCTTTCTGTAAATAAAGCTAGACCACCATTTGATATTAGCAGAATGCCCCAAGACAGTTTCCCTGGAAAATGGTTTCAGAAACTGAGTAGGCTCTTCTAAATAAAGGTAGAGGCCTTCTGCTTCTGCTCTTAGTCCCCCATTTTGACACCAGCCAGGACTCTGCCTTGTTCTAAGCTGACTGTTGAACTTGGTTCCTCAGGGGGATCTCCTCCAAACCTCTGCTCTTGGAAAAAAAAGTAGCCCTCAAACTACACTAGAGGCAACCAGGAACACAAGTGGCTTGTGTCCTTTCCTATAAGTGAGGTGGACACTGGCTGCTTCATTTATTTATTTATTTAATTTTTGAGACAGGGTCTCACTCTGTCACCCAGGCTGAGTGCAGCACTGCCATCATGGCTAACTGCAGCCTTGACCTCCTGGGTTCAAGTGAACCTCCTGCCACAGCCTCCTGAGTAGCTGGTACTACAGGCACACACCATCACACTAATTAAAAATTTTTTTTCAGCTGGGTGTAGCGGCGCACGCCTGTAATCCCAGCTACTCCAGAGGCTGAGGCAGGATAATCACTTGAACCCAAGAGCTGGAGATTGTAGTGAGGTGAAATTGTGCCACTGCACTCCAGCCTGGCAACAGAGCAATACTCCATCTAAAAAAAAAAATCTTTTTTTCATAGAGACAAAGGTCTTGCTATGTTGCCCAGGCTGATCTTCAACAGCTGGGCTCAAGTGATTATCTTGCCTTGGCCTCCCAAAGTGCTGGAATTACATGTGTGAGTCACTGCTCCCAGCCTCAGTTGCTTTACTGTAACTCCCACACTGATACCCATAGTGAGAAAATAGCTCCCTACCTGCCTGAGCATCTAGCATTCCTCTGGAGATTATAGCTCTCCAAGAGCAAGCCCAAATTTAATCCACTCTGCTCTCCCAAAATGAAGCCTCTAAGACTTGATATAGGCAGGCTGGCAACTCTATCTCTTACTCTTTGCATAAGCATCATGTATCTGTCTCTATTTGGATCCACTCAGTTCCCCCTTCCTTACCCACATAGCCTTCAATGTTCTTTTACCATCTTTGCCCAAGGAAAATGACTAAAATCCTAAGATACAATGTCATAATTTTATTCATTAGATAATCAAATACAATACAGTGGGGCTGACACTGACAAAAAGCTATGCATAAAAATTATATAAATCTACTTGCTAGATTTTCCAGAAGAGGCCCAGTCATTATAAACAAGAAAAAGAAACAGGAGGGAGGGTGCCTAACTGACTACAGTGTGTCAAGTAAGCACAAGCATTCCCACACTCCCTTGTAGTGAAGGCAGCCCCAGGTGAAGGTGGTCCTACTGGCAGGAAGATTAGGAGGCAGCAGCTGTGCAGAAGCCATGCTTCCTGGCCCTTCCAGAGCTCAACGGTAGGCCTTGTTGAACTCCTGGAGGGCCCACCGCTTGTTCTCAGTTGCCTGTTTGAGTACGGTGTATTCTTTCACCAGCCTGTCAAACTCCTCCCCAAGTACCTCATAGGAGTTCAGGACCTGTCTTGATTTCTCCATTTCCTGCTCCCGTAGGTGAATGGCTTCCTCCAAACGGTCCCTAACAGCCCAGGCAGAGAAGGCACAATATAAGGATTCTGCTCCTCAGAAAGTTGTAGGCAAAAATGGAAACTTTTTTTTTTGAGACAGAATATCTGTTGCCCAAGCTGGAGTGCAGTGGTGCGATCTTGGCTCACTGCAGCCTCCACCTCCTGGGTTCAAGTGATTCTCCTGCCTCAATCTCCCAAGTATCTGAGATTACAGGCGTGCACCACCATGCTCAGCTAATTTTCGTATTTTTTTTTTAAGGTTTTTTTTTTTTTTTGCGGTGGGACGGAGTCTTGCTCTGTCGCCCAGCAAGAGTGCAGTGGCACAATCTCGGCTCACTGCAACCTCCACCTCCCGTGTTCAAGCGATTCCCCTGCCTCAGCCTCCCAAGTAGCTGGGACTACAGGCACCCGCCATCACACCCAACTAATTTTTTGTATTTTAGTAGAGACGGAGTTTCACCATGTTGGCCAAGATGGTCTCGATTTCCTGACCTTGTGATCTGCCCGCTTCAGCCTCCCAAAGTGCTGGGATTACAGGCATGAGCCACCATGCTGAGCCTAATTTTTGTATTTTTTAGTAGAGACAGGATTTCACCATATTAGCCAGGCTGGTCTCAAACTCTGACCTCAAGCAATTTGCCCACCTCAGCCCCCCAAAGTGTTAGGATTACAGGCATGAGCCACTATGCCCAGCCAAAAATGGGAACATTTAAAATCTTTTTTTTTTTTTGAGACAGAGTTTTGCTCTTATTACCCAGGCTGGAGTGCAATGGCTCGATCTCTGCTCACCGCAACCTCCGCCTCCTGGGTTCAAGCAATTCTCCTGCCTCAGCCTCCTGAGTAGCTGGGACTACAGGCACGCACCACCATGCCCAGCTAATTTTTTGTATTTTTAGTAGAGACGGGGTTTCACCATGTTGACCAGGACGGTCTCGATCTCTTGACCTCGTGATCCACCTGCCTCGGCCTCCCAAAGTGCTGGGATTATAGGTGTGAGCCACCGCGCCCAGCTGGGAACATTTTAAAATTAATGAGTTTAGGGAATGTGAGAACCACCTGTGAACAGCTAGCTATACCACTCTTGGGTGCTCTCACCTAATCAGACGATGAACTTCCACTTTCTCACCAGTGTAAGTGTCAGACAAAATCTTCAGCTCCTCCATCCTGACAGAGGGAAGGAAGAAATGTCAAGTGGAGCAGGGTTGGGAATGGACACAGTGCCTGCCGATGGTCAAGGTGTGGACTAAGCACCGATAGGATAAACAAGGTCACTCTGACTTCCTGAGCAGTTGATCTCACAATAAAGTGCTATTTCAGAAGGGCATAAAAGAACAGTCTCAAGAATGTTGAAAGTTTTTTGGTAACCCAAAAGCTAATACTGCTATGTGACATTTACTGGATATCCACAAGGTGCTAGGATAAGGGAAAGGAAAGAGATTAAGGTGAGATAGTGGGCTGGTATGTGAGACAGAATCCCTTAGATCCACAGGGATCACAGCTCACCTCAGCTTAAGGATCATAGCACTGCACTTGACTTCCAGGTACTGGGCATTGATGCAGTCTAGCTCAGATTGAGTCTTTAGCCGGTGTTCCTGAAGAAGGCTCTGCAGCAAAGTGAGGCAGCGGAGAAGCACCTAAGCCCAAGATGGAGGAGGAAGAGGGCATAAATAAAGACCGCAGAAAGGAGGGTAGATCAGGAAGCTTTGGCTTCCCCAAAAGTACTCCTGAGGTCAGGATAAAGGAAAGGGGCTGTCCCATGCCCTGATAAACCTGGGAGTAGGTGGCATTCTTCTTCTCCAGCAGCACCATCTGCTCCTTCTGCTGGCTCTTGGCATCCTGGCACTGCTGCTGCTCACCCACCAGGACCTCTGCGAGTTTCCACACCTTTGCTGCCTTCACAGTTTCACTGTCAGCATCTGGGCAAAAAGGCAGAGGACTGATAGAAAAACCCTAATTGCTACAGCCCCTCTAAAACCACTTTTCAGTGCCCCCATCTTATATCTAGCCCCACAAATTCTGCCTTATGACAGGTTTTCTTCTAATAACCTATTAAAAATGGTCCCATTCTGGGCTGGGCATGGTGGCTCATGCCTGCAATCCTAGTACTTTGGGAGTACTAGGATACTCCCAAAGTATGAGGCAGGAGGATTGCTTGAGCCCAGGAGTTCAAGACCAGCTTGGGCAACATAGTGAGACCCCGTCTCTACAAAAAAATTCTAAAATATTAGTCAGGCCTACTATGTGCCTATAGTCCCAGCTACTTGGGAGACTGAGTTGAGAGGACCACTTGAGCCCAGAAGGTCAAGGCTGCAGTGAGCTGTGATTGTGCCACTGCCCTCCAGCCTGGGGTTTGTTTTTGTTTTGTTTTCTTTTTTCTTCTTTTTTTGAGATGGAGTTTCGCTCTTGTTACCCAGGCTGGAGTGCAATGGCACCATCTCGGCTCACTGCAACCTCTGCCTCCTGGGTTCAGGCAATTCTCCTGCCTCAGCCTCCTGAGTAGCTGGGATTACAGGCACGTGCCACCATGCCCAGCTAATTTTTTGTATTTTTAGTAGAGACGGGGTTTCACCATGTTGACCAGGATGGTCTTGATCTCTTGACCTCGTGATCCACCCGCCTCAGCCTCCCAAAGTGCTGGGATTACAGGCTTGAGCCACCGCGCCCGGCCTTTGTTTTGTTTTCTTTAAAAAAGGGTCTGGTTCTCATAATTATTAAATAAATTCTCTTCACTCTTACCTTTGATTCCAGATTTGGACCTTAATTCTTTTTTCTTTTTTTTTTTTTGAGACAGAGTCTTGCTTTGTTGCTCAGGCTGGAGTGCAGTGGTGCAGTCTTGGCTCACTGCAACCTCCACCTCTGAGGTTCAAGCAATTATCCTGCCTCAACCTCCTGAGTAGCTGGGATTACAGGCGCGTGCCACCATGCCCAGCTAATTTTTCTATTTTTAGCAGAGACAGGGTTTCACCATGTTGGTCAGGCTGGTCTCAAACTCCTGAACTCAAGTGATCGGCCTGCCTTGACCTCCCAAAGTGCTGTGATTACAGGCATGAGCCACCACGTGCAGCCACCTTAATTCTTAAGTCATAGAAATGGTTTAGGGAGGCCAGGCAAGGGGGCTCACGCCTATAATTCCAGCACTTTGAGAGGCTTAGGAAGGCAGATCACCTGAGGTAAGGAGTTCAAGACCAGCCTGGCCAACATGGTGAAACCCTGTCTCTACTAAAAATACAAAAAAATTAGCTGGTTGTGGTGGCAGACGCCTGTAATCCCAGCTACTCGGGAGGCTGAGGCAGAGGAATCGCTTAAACCCAGGAGGTGGAGATTGCAGTGAGCCGAGATTGTGCCATCGCACTCTAGCCTGGGCAATAAGAGCAAAACTCTGTCTCAAAAAAAAAAAAGGAAAAAAAAAAAGCAATGGTTTAGGGAGGAAAGTTGTTCAGACTCATAAGTGTTTAGCTTTCTTGCTTTTGTAAAAATGATACACATTCAGGGTGGTCAGACTCAAATAAGAAAATCATTACACTGAAGTAAAAGCTGAAATATTAATACTACATCTAGAAACATATTATAAACAGCTTGACATAAATGGTATTATAACCTCCATGTTTATACAGAGAACATAAGGTGTTTTATGAGTCTGAACTTTCCTCCCTAAAACACTCTTATCCTCCTGAGAGAACTCATTCTTCCCTGCAGCAGAACATTCCCACTCGATATCTTGCTAAATAAAGAGTCCTTACAAAAGTCCTTGTTTTGGCCGGGTGCAATGGCTCACGCCTGTAATCTCAGCACTTTAGAAGACGGAGACATGTGGATCACCTGAGGTCTGGAGTTCAAGACCAGCGTGACCAACATGGCGAAACCCCATCTCTACTAAAAATATAAAATTAGCCACGTGGGATGGCTCATGCCTACAATCCAATCCTAGCTACCTGGGAGGCTGCAGCAGGAGAATTGCTTGAACCCAGGAGGCAGAGGTTGCAGTAACCCAAGACCGCACCATTGCACATTATACTCCAGCCTGGGCAACAAGAGAAAAACTCTGTCTCAAAAAAAAAAGTCCTTGTTTGTATTCCACCAGCAAGGAAACAAATAAGCATCTCTGATGGTCCTAAACCTCTGTCCCAAATCTAAAATCAAAACATATTATCTTTTATTTATTTATTTTTTTTTTACAAATTTTTTTTTTTTTTTTTTTTTTGAGACGGAGTTTTGCTCTTGTTACCCAGGCTGGAGTGCAATGGCACCATCTCGGCTCACCGCAACATCCGCCTCCTGGGTTCAAGCAATTTTCCCACCTCAGCCTCCTGAGTAGCTGGAATTACAGGCACGCACCACCATGCCCGGCTAATTTTTTGTATTTTTTGTAGAGATGGGGTTTCACCATGTTGACCAGGATGGTCTCGATCTCTTGACCTTGTGATCCACCTGCCTCAGCCTCCCAAAGTGCTGGGATTACAGGCTTGAGCCACCACGCCCAGCCATTACAATTTTTTTTTAAGAGACCGGGTCTCACTATGTTGCCCAGACTGGAGTGCAGTGGCTATTCACAGATTCACAGGTGCAATCCCACTACTGATCAGCATGGGAGTTTTGACCTGCTCTGTTTCTGACCTGGGCCGGTTCACCCTCCTTAGGCAAGTTGGTGGTCCCCCGCCCCCAGTAGATCACCATATTGATGCTGAACTTAGTGCGGACACCCGACTGGCACAGCACACTACAGCCCAGAACCCCTGGGCTGAAGTGATCCTCCCACCTCAGCCTCCCAAGTAGCTGGGACTGTAGGCATGCACCACTGCGCCCGGCAAAACATATCATTCTCAAAAGAGCAGACTAGAAACTCTGAAGGCCAGCTGTGAGCAAAACAAAGAGCTGGCACTCACCTGAGTTGGGATCATAGTAGCAGAGGAGAGTGAAACATTTCTTTTTGAGCTGCTCCTCTACTTCTTGCTGTAGTCGAGCCCTCATCCACACAAAATCCTACAGTCATAAAAGCAGAAATGCAAATAGACTGCAAGAACTAGGAAATTCCAGCCAATGGATACACGATGATAACCTCAAAAATAGCGAAAGAAAATGCATGAAGAGACATCAGACTCATTTTTCACCTATCAAATTAGCGAAGAATAAAATGACTGTCAAGACCCCATGTTGGTGGGAACATGGGAGATCAGGAGCCCTGAAAATACCTTTCTGGCTGGCAGTTTGGCATTAGGTACCAATATTCTATGAGTATGCACTGACTCAGGAATCCCACTTTTAGCACCAACACTTAGCATCATATAAAGGTAAAGACACTTATGAACCAGCATGTTCATCTCCATGTGGTTTCTAACAGCAAAAATGTGGAAACAACCTTAATATCCATCAATATAATGGTAAGTAAATTATGTTACATCCATACAGTAGAATCCTAGCAGTGATTTAAACTGATGACATACCAACACTGAGTACTATGTGCCTAGACATTCTGCTAAGAGTGCTATAGAAGGTATCATCTTATTTATATTTATATATTGACTTGAAAAGAAATCCAAAATATATTAATATATTACATGAAAATAGACAATACTGTTCTTTTTTTTTTTTTTTGAGATAGGGTCTCACTCTGTGCCCATGTGCCCAGGCTGGAGTATAGTGGCATGATCACAGCTCACTACAGCCTTGACCTCCCACACTCAAGTGATCCTCCTGCCTCAGCCTCCCAAGTAGCTGGGACTACAGGTGTGCACCACCACAGCCAGCTAACTTTTTTTGTTGCTGTTAGAGACGAGGTCTCACTGTTGCCCAGGCTGGTCTTGAACTTCTGGACTCAAGTGATCCTCCCACCTCAGCCTCCCAAAGTGCTAGGATTACAGGCAGAAGTCACTACATTCGGCCTTATACTCTCTATATAAGCATGGAGGGTATAATACCATTCATGTCAAGCTATTTATAATGATATTGTGCTTCTAGATATAGTATTTCAGCTTTTACTTGCTCCTGTGTAATGTTTTTCTTACAAGTCTGACCACCCTGAATGTGTATCATTTTTTACAAAATCAATAAAGCTTAACAGAAACAATTTTAAAGATATGGGAGAAATTAAACCATTTCATTTATTTGGTTCCAATATCTCCCCCAACCTCTGAGAGTGGCATGAGTTCCAGAAGGTCTGCTTTCTCCAGCCCTAGCAGTGGAGGTATCTCCCTCTCCTGGCTAGGACCTAAGAGCCGAGTCAGTTCAGTTACAAGTAGCCGTTGTTCAAGGGTCTCATGAAACTGAGAGAGAGAACAAAAAAAAAAGTGACTATAAAATTTCTTCCACTCTACCTTTTCCATCCTCATGAACCAGTTTTTCACATACTTTCAAAGTCCTCAGATAACTCAGCTGCGAGTGACTTCTCCTGTCAATGTTTCTATTTCAAACTCTGACAACACATCCACTCCTTCCCTATAACTACAATCCATTTCTCTTTTGACAACCCATTTCTCAAAGCTCCTACTTCCCCTAGATCACATCATCAAACAAAGCCACGGTTGGCCTGGTCATTTCTGCAGCTAGTAACCAACCCCCACTCATCTCTTTTGCCTCCCTTTTTTTTTGAGATGAAGTCTCGCTCTGTCACACAGGCTGGAGTGCAGTGGCACAATCTTGGCTCACTGCAACCTCCACCTCCTGGGTTCAAGCAATCTCCTGCCTCAGCCTCCCGAGTAGCTGGAATTACAGACATGTGCCACTGCACTGGCTAATTTTTGTATTTTTAGTAATATGGGTATTCACCATGTTGGCCAGGCTGGTCTCAAACTCCTGACCTCAAGTGTTCAGCCTGCCTTGGGCTCCCAAAGTGCTGAGATTACAGGCATGAGCCACCATGCCCACCTTTTGCCTCACCTTTTTGTCCTCAGAAGTTAAATTTGTATCTTGCATCTTCACATAGTAATCCACAAGCAACTCTTGAATGACTCTATGTAAAATCTCAGATCTCAACCATGTTGTCTTATGCAGTCGAACTTCCTTCCATGCCTAGAAATCCAAAAAATCTCATGTAGGAACCTCTCTCTCTCAGGACTTTCCCTTCCTCTTATCATCTCTTCTCCCAAAGCCCTTACCTGAGCCTGCTCCTTTGCTAGGGTGAGGCTTAAGCCACTCTCATCCATGTGCTGTGAGAGACTCAGTAGAAGCTTGCTGAAGTATGGGTTCTGTAACAGGTCCTCTTTACTCAGGTTACAAGGAGGAAGTTGTTTCCTGCACACTTCTTATGTCCCCACAGGTACAAAAAAGCAAAAAAATGTCCAGACTCTTACTTAACATAATTGAGCATAACTTAATACTTCTAAAAAATCCCTAGGATTCTTATAGGAAAGACTGCTAAATCTAGTGTGTTTTTTTTAACCCACAAATAAACTAGGGGTGATATTCAAGGTAACAAGCATTTATATTATATACAAGGATGTTAAGAGGGATTAAGTAATAAACTAAGATCTTAGGAAATGAAAATGTAGTTGGTACATATTAGACAAATAGGATAAAAATTAAGAGACCATTAGTAGGAATCACCATACAAAAAATGCCTCATTCACCCAGAATTAATAGAGTTCTTGAAGAAGGGGGAAAAAACCCATGTAAAGTTCCAACTTTGGCTATGATGTCTAGTAGAATAAACAAGACTAACAGAATACACTTAGAGTAAGTTAAACATTCAACTAACCAAAAATTTTTTTTTCTTTTTGAGACAGGATCTCACTGTGTCACCCAGGCTGGAGTGCTGTGGCACAATCACAGCTCACTGCAGCCTTAACCTCCCTGGATCAAGTGATCCTTCCACCTCCTGAGTAGCTGGGACCACAAGGCATGCCACAATGACTGGCTAATTTGTGTGTATGTGTGTAAAGACAGGGTCTCACTACATTGCCCTGGCTGCTCTTGAACTCTTGGGCTCAAGTGAACCTCCCATCTTGGCCTCTCAAAGTGCTAGGATTACAGGTGTAAGCCACCACAGCTGGCCCAAATTCTTATAATTGTAAGTAGAGTTGAGTAACCCATGTAGATCCAAAACAGCATAAGCATGAGAAAAAGTGTAAGAAATTGAGATTCTCAGCCAGGTACAGTGGCTCACAACTGTAATCCCAGCACTTTGAGAGGCTGAGGCAGGCGGATCACCTGAGGTCAGCAGTTCAAGACCAGCCTGACCAACATGGAGAAACCCCGTCTCTACTAAAATATAAAATTAGCCAGGCATGGTGGCACATGCCTGTAATCCCAGCTACTCGGGAGGCTGAAGTAGGAGAATCGCATGAACCCGGGAGGCAGAGGCTGCAGTGAGCCGAGATTGTGCCATTGCACTCCAGCCTGAGCAACAAGAGCGAAACTCCATCTCAAAAACAAAGAAAGACATTGAGATCCTCTGGTTATTCCATACGCTCAAGGAGCTTTCTTTCCATTTCTTTTTCCATATACTCTCTGTTGGGATCTTTTGCCTCTACTTACCAAAACACTCAAATTTTCATTCTTTGGAACATCATACCCAAAGTCTTTTTGGGAAATAAGAAATCTCTCTTTTTCCCTAAGGTACTGAATCATCCAATATGGAAATAGTCAAGATATAGAAAAATGGAAGCTCTTAAAAGATTCAAGATATAGAAAAAATTTGAGATATGGAAAGAACTCAAGATATAGAAAGATCTGAAATTTTGGAGACTAAGATATGAGAATATTTAAGACACAGGTGGGAAGGAAGCCTTCAAGGAATTTTCTGGCTACCCCTATCTTTATAATATGCTTGTTAACATCAGCATGGGAGCACCTTGAGTTTTTAATCTACTACACTAACAGATATTGAATCAACATTAACAGGAATTTGTGTAGTTGTTTTCCAATAAGAGAGTGTTCAAGAATCTCCATGTATTCTAGTTTCCTTAGAAACATGGGCTTCTGTAAGGAAAACCATACTGGGGAAACTTATAAATCCTTTTTACTAAAAAAGTCAAGAACCTGTATAAGACCTCTCCGGATAAATCATCAAACCTTTCACAAATGGCTACTCTTACCTTGTTGAAGTATTTCTATCCCTTCTCCAAATGAGCAGAAATCCCCAGATGCCATTTGATTTTTTTGGGATTCTAATCTGTGGAACCAAGTGAAAGAAAACAAAAAGATGAATAAACAGATGGCTGCTCCAAGGAAACTACCTTAGGTTCAAATTTTTGTGGTCCATAAGCTGGGAAGGAGCCTCAAGGATGACTTTTACAAAGGGCCTATATCACATATCCTGGCACCCAAGCTCTTACATAAGTTTTATGGACAAACTTACAAGTGCCAAAACATGTCACATTCCAAGAGCATACGTGTTTCCACTTGCTCCAAGCTGTTCAAAAGGAGCCTCCTAAAAAGAAAACTTTCCAATTCGCTAAAGTCTAAAGAAGAAGATTCTCCACCATTACCACCATTATGCCAAAGTTAAAACCGAGCTGCAGCTTTCCAGTTATGACTGGGGAAAAGGGAAAAATATCAAAGTCTGCTTTTTCCCCAGTCAAATAACTTAGCTATCAAATTCCATAATTGTTTTTTTGTGTGTGCTTCTTTAACTTTCATCTAAGATCTGTTGGTAGTTTTTTTAATCATTAACTCTAGAATCATCCCTTCAGGAATGACAAATCATTCCACACTTGAACAACAATAACTGGTTTTCACATAACAGCCTAAGTAAAGAGCACCTGGACGAAAGAGCGTGACAAGATTGACAGTGAGGTCAGTGGCAAAAGAGTAATGCAAAGGCGTAATGTGGCTGGAGCAGGCATGTGAGCTGTGGGCGTTTTGCCAGAACATGGAGTGCACTGAAACGAATGACACAAACACAGAGGAGCGGCAAAGATGGGCACGTTTGGCCTCAGGAGATAACATTTCTCCTCTGACATGATTTTTCACGTTTTTGCTCTGTCCCTCCTCCCTGTAAGGTATCAAACTCCAAAGGGCAGCTAAGCCTCCCAAAGCCGACCAGACATTGAAGGTTATTATGATTTAGCACTTCATGTTTATAGAACATTTGGTTTACGTTGTTTTATGAGTAACATCAAAGTAACTACTCATTTGTTTTCTAGCATGGTCTAGAGAGGGACGCAGCCGAGGAGGCAGAATGCTGGGACTTAATTTGCAGCTTGGCTGTTGCGTCTGTGAACTTAAGGAAAATGCTTTTTTCTGTGCCAAACTTTTTCCACCTGCAAAACTGAGATAACGATTCTTGCCTCGTATGAGACTTTAAGAATTAATAACACAATCGACTTGTCAACAAAAGCCACTACTTAGTTAAGCTCAGTGTTTTAACAGTTCTGTTTATCGTTGACCTATGACTGCAAATAAAAAGTTTTGCAGGCAAATTTCGCTCTCGGAAATGAGGACCAACCCCAAATTTCAAAAAGCCAGCTGTTTCCTCCCTCCCTAGGTGAAGTGTCCCCTAGCGTTTTTTAGGGTGCCTTTCTTTACCCTTCTTAAAGGTTACAGGGCGTGAACAGCAATCAAGCTCGATTCTCCACCCTCTGCACTCAGACGTGTTAAAACGCTGCTACAGGGACCCAAGCATTTAAATGATCTGACTCAGGCGTCTTTTAAATTCTTAGAGCTGTCTTTACACGCTGCACTGAACGTTAAATTGATTTTACAGGTATTTTCACAAGATATGACCCTTACAGAGCCCGAGATGAATCAAAATGCAGAACGGGCTCTCCGGCGCCTACTTTCCTTCCGTCTGGTTGGCCAAGGATTCCCAAGGGCGACGACGGCCTCCGCGGCCGAAGACCCGGGACTGGCCGGATTGACTTTCCCCAGTTCCTCTTCCCCGCAGCGCCGCCCGCCGACCCTCTAAAGCAAACCTGCACACCCTGGGCAGCTGAAGCTCTCAAGGCGGTGCTGAGAACCTCGGCTGGGGCGGGTTGACCAGCAGCGTCTACACCCGGGACACCGCCCGAGCCGGGGCTCCGGAAACTCTCGTTTGGGTGGGGTGCAGGGGCTGGGGGAAGGGAGGCCGGAAAGACAGCGCTGGAAGGCCCGGGAAGTGGAAGCCGCCAAAAGTGCACCAGAGGCTGCGTCGGAAGGAGGTGGAGGCGGGGCCACACTCGAGGCGGGAACGGCAGGTCCCGCCCCTCGCCGGGTGCGCGCCCTGGGTTCCCAACGGCTGTGGAACCCGAGCTGAAAAAAAGGACGGTCTCAGAAAGGCTTTTTTGAGACGGAGTTTCGCTCTTGTCTCCCATCTGGAGTGCAATGGCGCGATCTCGGGTCACTGTAACCTCCGCCTGCCGGGTTCTAAGCGATTCTCCTGCCTCAGCCTCCGGAGTAGCTGGGATTACAGGCACCTGCCACCACGCCCTGCTAACTTTATATTTTTTAGTAGATACGGGGTTTCAATTTCACCATGTTGGCCAGGCTAGTCCCGAACTGCTGACCTCAGGTGATCCACCCACCTCGGCCTCCTCAAGTGCTGGGATTGCAGGTGTGAGCCACCGCGCCGGTCCTCGGAAAGGCTTTTTTGCCCCTTCTCCTTAATACCTCCCCAGTGAAGGGCAGATGCTGAGAAAATGGTAGTAACTGCTAACATTTATTGAGGGCCTACGATGAGTCAGGCACTATGCCAATTATTTTGGTTGCCTTGCCTCGTTTAGTTCTTCAAGGGTCCTGCAAGAGTCATTATCATACCCATTTTACAGAGGGGGAGAACTGAGGCACAAAGGGTTAAATTCTAGGTCGCCATTCTCGGGGTCTAAACCTGTCCTAATGGCCTTCGGAACCTTCCCAGACCTCCCACCCACGCCGCGCCCTGCGAGTCTCCTCGCCTGGGCCTGGCTCTGAGGCGCAGCCCACCCAGCCATGCCAGGCACTGTACACAGCCCCTGGGGTCGGCTTCCTTTCGAATTCCCACCCCAGGTTCCTCTGCCCTCCCTGTTAGCACTCATTCTTCATTCACTTGTTTGTTTTGGTTTTTCGGGTTTTTTTGAGACGGAGTTTCGCTCTTGTTGCTCAGGCTGGAGTGCAATGGCACGATCTCGGCTCACTGCAACCTCCGCCTCCCGAGGGATTCTCCTGCCCCAGCCTCCCTAGTAACCGACATTACAGGCGCTACTCCCAGCTACTCAGGATGCTGAGGCAGGAGAATCACTTGAACTTGGGAGGCAGAAGTTTCAGTGAACCGAGATGGTACCAAAAAAATAAATAAACAAATAAATAAAAATTTTAAATGAAGAAAATATTTAGGCTGGGTGCGGCGGCCTATTCCTGCCTGTAATCCCAGCACTTTGGGAGACCCAGGCAGGAGGATGACGTGAGCCCAGCAGTTTGAGACCAGCCTGGGCCACATGGCAAGACGACACCAGTCTCTACAAAAAAATTAAAAAAAAAAAAGAAAATATGCGATACTAAGTAAACTGCAAGTATATCACATCTCTTACATCAGAGAAGGTGATAGCCTTGGTGGTAGGGAAGGAATCTCTGTTAGATGTGCTGAGACATGGAGAGTTTCACTTTTTCCTTCAGTACCAGCTACAGAATTCAACTAACAGACATAGAGGAATGGTGTGGTTCTTGGTCAGCTCATCAGCTGCCACTTTTCATGTTTAATATTGAACTGCTGTCATTTTCTAAGGCTTTTAAAAATCATTTATGCTTCCTCAACTCTGTAGCGCAGCAACATTAAATCTCAGGCATACTGTCCCTAGCAAACAGCACTTGGAACAAAATAGCAAGCATGCTTTGGTGACTCAGAGCTGATGGGAAATCTGAAATTTTGTCTCCCAAATTTGTCAAGTTCCCCAATATGGCACTATGAAGCTTTGGCTAAAGTACTTTGGGGAATGAGGGGGTGAAGGATGCAGCAGGCTGTCTTCAGGTAGGAGGACACAGGGGACAGTGATGGAAGGAAGCCTTGCATTGGATCAGACCTTCCTATGCAATTATATGTTCTGTCTCTGTCTTTACAAGTTGTGTGACCTTGGGCTTCAGGGTCCTTATCTGTCAAAAGGAAGAAATAACTTATTTCTAGCTCCTCCAATCTCATAGTGTTGATGTAATGATCAAATGAGATAATGGCTGAGAAAGCGCATTGGAAAGGCTATAAAAGTGAGGTGTTTTAAATGGACACTTATTATGCACTTATTAAGTGCCTTGGGAGGGACACAGTGATAAATATGACCCAGTCCTTGCCCTGAAGATGTTCAAAATCTAAAAGATAAGACATATGCATATGAAAAGCAAATAATACAAGGCAGCAAATAGGTGTCAAAAGAGCAGTTTAGATTATAAATACTGGGCTCATGCCTATAATCCCAGCACTTTAAGAGGCTGAGGCGGGTGGATCACGAGGTCAAGAGATTGAGACCACCCTGGTCAGTAAGGTGAAACCCCGTCTCTACTAAAAATACAAAAATTAGCTGGGCATGGTGGTGCGTGCCTGTAGTCCCAGCTACTCGGGAGGCTGAGGCAGGAGAATCGCTTGAACCCAGGAGGCGGAGGTTGCGGTGAGCCGAGATTGTGCCATTGCACTCCAGTCTGGGTAACAACAGCAAAACTCTGTCTCAAAAAAGAAAAAGGAAAAAAAAGATAAATACTCTCTCTCCTCCTCCCTCTCTCTCCCTCCCTCCCTCCTTCTCTCTCCCTCTTTTTTTGCCAGATTTTTAAAAAACAGCTTCATCAAGGTATTTTGGCATACAATATTTAAAGTGTGCAATTCAGCCTGGTGCGGTGGGTCACACCTGTAATCCCAGCACTTTGGGAGGCCGAGGCTGGTGGATCACCTGAGGCCTGGAGTTCGAGACCAGCTTGCCCAACATGGAGAAACCCTGTCTCTACTAAAAATACAAAAATTCGCCAAGCATGTTGGAACATGCCTGTAATCCCAACTACTCAGGAGACTGAGATGAGAGAATCGCTTGAACCCAGGAGGCTGAGGTTGTGGCGAGCTGAGATCATGCCATTGCACTCCAGCCTGGGCAACAAGAGTGAAACTCCATCTCAAAAATAAAATTAAAATTAAAAATGAAGTATACAATTCAATACATTTCGATATAACTATATGTGTGAAACCATCACCAAGATCAAGATAGTGAACATATGTATCACCCTCTAAAAGTTTACCTGTGCCTGTTTGTAGTTCTTTTCTCTAGCCTCTCCCTGACCTACTCAACCACTGACTGTTTTCTGTCACTACAGAATAGTTTGCACTTTCTAGAATCTTATGTAAATAGAATCAAATAAAGATGTACTCAATATGTTGGGGTCTCACTATATTGTTCAGGCTGGTCTCGAACTCATGAGCTCAAGTGATCCTCCCACCTTGGCCTCTCAATTACAGGCATGAGCTACCATACCCGACCACTTCATTTTTAAGGTAATGTCATTTTCTTGCTGAGAAGTATGGAATCCTCCTTAAAACCTTAATTTGTTTGGGTTTGTATTTAAAGAGGTGCTTCTAGCAGCCCCAAGGTACCTGTCTCTGTACTTGACTTGTTTATTCTGAGTTCCAGTGAGGCACTTATTTGTTGAAAAATGAATTTTTGACCACCCCCACAGTACAAATTCCTAATACAGTTTTGTTTATTCCATGGAATGCTTGGCTTTTATAGGCCTGTCCTTTCATTAGTGTTGTTCATCTCACCTTCTGTTATGCCATATGCAAAATACAATCCTTAAATGCTCTTTAATGATAAAGCCAAGAACATACTCAAGTATTCCAGAGCTAGACTCCCGTGAGGGTGGGAGGTCAAGAGGTAGGAAGACAAATTAGACGTAACTCCTGCCCTCAATCCAACTCTACTGTCTTGGAGACATTGTTGTTGACCTAGTCTTCTAAAAAGATTTATGTATATTTTTAATTTAGTGATAAATATCAATGGGAGTCTGAGAAAAAGTCTATGTAACTTTTCAGACTTAGACATTCCTTTGCTGCATTGTTTAGAATTGCAGAGAATGGAGATTTGCAAGAACATTGCAGGTACTCTCCCTCCCACACTCAGGCCAGGAAACAAAAATTCCAGAGAGAAATTCCAGGTGAGTTTTTAGTACTGTATTCTATTTATGAGACCAATAGAACTTTGAGGAGAATACATTCTCACTAAAAATATGGGCTTCAATAACCAGTTGCAAAGCTAGGACATTAAAATAGCATTGGACTTTTTTTTTTGAGATCGAGTCTTGCTGTGTCGCCCAGGCTGGAGTGCAGTGGTGCCATCTCACCTCACTGCAACCTCCGCCTCCCAGGTTCAAGCAATTCTCCTGCCTCAGCTTCCCAAGTAGCTGGGATTATAGGTGCCCGCCACCATGCCTGGCTAATTTTTTGTATTTTTAGTAGAGACGGGGTTTCATCATGTTGGCCAGGCTGGTCTCTTAACTCCTGACCTCATGATCTACCTACCTCAGCCTCCCAAAGTGCTGGGATTACAGACATGAGCCACCATGGCATCCAGCCTTTAGCACTGGAATTTTGAATCACTTTTTTTTTTGAGACACCGTGTCTCTCTGTCTTGCAGAGGCATGATCACGGCTCACTGCAGCCTTGACCTCCCAAGCTCAGGTGATCCTCCCGCCTCAGCCTCCTAAGTGGCTGGAATTCCAGGCACATGCCACCATGACCAGTTACTTTTTGTTTTTGGTAGAGACAGGATCTTGCTATGTTGCCCATGCTGGTCTGGTCTTGAACTCCTGGGCTCAAGTGATCTACCTGCCTCAGCCTCCTAAAGTGTGGGGATTACAGGTATGAGCCACCGTGACTGGCTGGAATCACATTTAACTGACCAATAGTTTAGAAAAACTTGAAAAATAAGCCATATCACTTTGAAAGTATTTTAATACATTCTGATATTATATGGATTGAGAAACTAGTTTCAGAAATAAAAAATTTTATGTGCAGTCGAGAGATTTTAGATTTATTTTCAAGGATGTTCACTGGAAAATGAAGGTATTCAGAGCTACAACTATTGATGATTAAGCTAGAAAATTTCATGCCTATTGTAGCACATGATTTAAGAAGTAAACAAGTGGATAAAAATATGTAATCAACCTATGACATCAAATGAAAATTTCAGAACAAATGTTCATAATGTGCCATTTTTTCAATTGCTTAACACCTCCAAGGGGATTTCAAAGATAGGCCCTTGAAGGTTCAAGGGTTGCCTGTCTGTTCACAGAAACTTCTGTTATACAAACTGAAATGAGCCTGGTTTTACTTTGAGACACTATTGTGAACTAGTACTGAAGGGAGCCTGATAGAAAATTTTAGAGCTCAAAGAAAAGCTAAGAAATTTGGCTCAAAAATGGGACAGATTGAAACCATTTTTAAAGGAATACAAGACCATAAAGGAAATTGATTCAGGAGAGGAAGACTAGTATCATTTTGAAAAGCTAGACATGAAGCACAAGGTGTGCAATTCTTGTTACAATGATTGAGTATGCTGCTACATAACTTGAAAGCATGTGCCAAGGTGATAAAATATTTCCCTGCATTTTAATTAATTAATTAATTAATTTAGAGACAGGGACTCTGTCACCCAGGCTGGTGTGTGGTGGCATGGGTCTCATTCACCCAGACTGCAATGTATAGGTCACTGCAGCCTCAAACTCCTTAGCTCAAGGGATCCTCCCTTCTCAGCCTCCCAAGTAGCTGAGACTAGAGGCACACATCATCATGCTCCAGTAGTTTTCTTTCAATTTTTCTAGAGACCGGGTCTTGCTATGTTGCCAGGCTGGTCTCAAACTTCTGGCCTCAAGCCATGTTCTTGAGCCTTAGCCTCCCAAAGTGCTAGGACTACAGGCATGAGCCACTGCATCCAGCTTTCCTTGGATTTTAAGCTGGTGGTGACATTGTTTTATACCGAGTTGCATATGAAAGAGATATTCTCCTTTAAAAATTACATCAGAACCAGTAGGAGAAATAGAACAACTAAAGGACATTTGGAGCTTCATGCTTGGGAAGAACACATTGTGAATTTTGAAACACCTCCTATGATTAAGGTGTTATGGCAAAAAAAGCAAAACCTTGAGAAAGTTAGCAATTTAGTAGACTTTCTATATTCCACTTATCAAAGAGAAATTTTGCTCAGCTAATTTACAGTATGCAGCCATAGTAGCTAAGTAGATTATTCCATCACGGTTTCCCATGAATGAGTTGCCTTATAAAAAAACCCAGGCACAGATAATTCTGAAATGGATGCATTTCTTGGGCAGCATTTCAAAACTAATTTATTGCTTTCTTCAAATGATTAATAATGGAAGGTTTTGTGGGTAGGGAGCCCATCAGAATCATACAAATCATGGGCTACTGACCCAAAAGTCTACAGGAGCCGGCGGTGGGGGGAGGGGGTGGTGGGTAAATAATGTGTGAAGGACGCAGACTTCAGAGTAGTGGAGACTGACAAACTAAGAAAAGAATACACCAAATAGAGGAGCAGCCATCATGCAGTCCCAGTGGACAACTGGACCTAATGCCCGAGGGTACAGAGTGATGATGGGTCCTGAGTCATGATAGAATGATTGCTGCCATGTGGGAATGGAAGCCCTGGGGTGACAGATCTGATTATTCAAAAAAAACCTAGAAATCCAGCTGTTCACATAAAGTACCCAGATTTTTATGTGAAATCTCTCAGTTGTAAATGTTGGCAACCAGTTTTTATTTGTAACATATTATTATTATTACAGAGGCCAACAGACAAGCATTGCATAAAAACAGAAAATGGGCCAGCTGCAGTGGCTCACGCCTGTAATCCCAGCACTTTAGGAGGCCAAGGCAGGCAGATCGCCTGAGGTCAGGAGATGGAGACCAGCCTGGCCAACATGGTGAAACCCCATCTCTATTAAAAATACAAAAAATTAGCTGGGTGTGGTGGCAGGTAGGTGCCTGTAATCCCAGCTATTTGGGAGGCTGAGGCAGGAGAACCACTTGAACCCAGGAGGCAGAGGTTGCAGTGAGCCAAGGTCGCACCACTGCACTCCAGCCTGCAGCAACAGAGTGAAACCCATTCTCAAAAAAAAAAAAATCACACTGACTTGCTGAAGAGAACTGGCTAGTTGCCTGCAGAATGCCTCACCTTCTAGATTTGCTTCCTCCTAGTGTCTGTTAGCTTCTCTATCCCAAGTATTTTCTGTAAATTGCAAGTTACTTCTTTTTGTGAATGGGAAGCAGTAAGAACATATACGAGGTTGAGTTACACACCTGCATCATACCAGAACTGGTTTACCATTAGTGATGCTAAGACTGACTTCAGGAAATGGGCAATGACACTTGGTCTGTTCCCACCAACATAGTTACATTTATAGCCTCATGACTGTAAACTGAGCCAGGTGAGGTGGCTTATCCCTGTAATCCTAGCACTTTGCAAGGCCAAGACAGGAGGATGGCTTGAACCTGGGAGTTTGAGACCAGCCTGGACAACATGGCAAAACCTTGTCTCTACAATAAGTACAAAACGTAGCTGGGTGTGGTATTACATGCCTGTAGTCTCAGCTACTTGGTAGACTGAGGTGGGAGGATCACTTGAGCCTGGGAGGTCAAGGCTTCAGTGAGCCGTGATCATACTGTAAATTGTGTGGTGTTACTTAGCACTGTATAAGTGTCCACTTGTCCACCAACCATTTCACCTGTTTTTTTTTTTTTTTACACCAATTAATGATCTTTGCCAGATCTGGAGCACCTGAGGTCAGGAGTGCAAGACCAGCCTAGCCAACATGGTGTAACCCTGTCTATACTAAAAATACAAAAATTAGTCAGGCATGGTAGCATGCGCTTGTAATCCCAGCTACTTGGGAGGCTGAGGCAGGAGAATCACTTGAACTCGGGAGGCGGAGGTTGCAGTGGGCCAAGATGATGCCATTGAACTCCAGCCTAGGCAACAAGCGCGAAACTCCATCTCAAATAAATAAATAAAATAATCTTTGCTAGAATCAATAATTTTATTAACATTCCACAAAATGTTGTTTTTCAATTATATCACTTCTATATTTATTAGCTGACATTTTCCTTTCCACAACTAGGGTTCTAATTAATATTATTTTATTTTAGTTTTAGTTTTTATTTTGTAGAGGCAAGGTCTCACTATGTTGTGCAGGCTGTTCTTGAACTCCTGGGCTCAATCCATCCTCCTGCCTAAGCCTCTGAGTGCTGGGATTTCAGGCATGAGCCATCACACCTAACCCCTAATTAATATTATTTTTTAAGTAACTCCAAGTGGGCCAAACTCAATGCATTTCAAGGCTGGATTTACCTTGCTGGCTACCATCTTTGGATCTACAATCTAAGCTGGACAGTCTAACCTTTCATCACTCTGTACCCTGTGGTATTAAACCTTTTTATTTATTTTTATTTATTTATTTTGAGATGGAGTCTTGCTGTGTTGTCCAGGCTGGAATGCAGTGGCAAGATCTCAGCTCACTGCAATCTCAGCCTCCTGGGTTCAAGCAATTCTCCTGCCTCACCCTCCGAGTAGCTGGGATTACAATCTCACACCACCATGCCCAGCTAATTTTTGGTTTTTAGTAGAGACAGGATTTCACCATATTGGCCAGGCTGGTCTCCAACTCCTGACCTCAAGTGATCTGCCTGCCTCAGCCTCCCAAAGTGCTGGGATTACAGGCATGAGCCACCATGCCCAGCCTTTTAAAAAATTTTAAATAGAGATGGGGTCTTGCTATGTTGATCAGTCTGGCTTCAAGCGATCCTCCCATCTCGACCTCCCAAAGTGCTGGAATTACAAGCATGAGCCACCATGCCCAGCCTTTTGTTTCTAATAATCAATTACTTTGCAATTGGTGACATGTTGCTTGTAATCTTTTCAAGTCATTTTATGCATGCATTTGTCTCCCTGGCTAGACTGTGACCTCCTCAAGGACAGGGACTCTCTTTCTTTCATCACTATATTTCCTTTGCTTCTCCTAATGTGTTTATTTTACTTTAGCCAGAGTCTCACTCTGTCACTTAGGCTGGAGTGAGGTGGTGTGATCTCAACTCACTGCAACCTCCATCTCCTGGACTCAAGCGATTTTCATGCCTCAGCCTCCTGAGTAGCTGGGACTACAGGTGCAAGCCACCATACCCAGCTAATTTTTGTGTTTTTATTAGAGACAGGGGTTTCACTATGTTGGCCAGGCTGGTCTTGAACTCCTGACCTCAAATGATCCACCCACGTTGGCCTCCCAAAGTGCTGAGATTACAGGCGTGAGTCACTTCGTCCATCGTGTTTCTCCTAGTGTGCTTTTAAAGGTACTTTGGCTACTGCTAGTCCTAATTAACAAAAAAAGCATCAGTAAGAACCAGAAGTTTTCATTATTGCTGCTTGTGTTCCCTGGCTTTCCCACTAAAAGTTTCCTTAATTCTCTATCATAATGAAGTGCTTATCTTGTTTACAATAAGTAAACCTTTATAGTTTACTTGTGTTGTGGGAATCCCATGAAAGGACATGGGAGGGAGGAAGGTAAATAGCCCTTTATTCGTTTTCAAAAGTTGGAAAGTCATTATCCAGCTGTGTGACTTTGGGAAAATCACATCATCACTCAGTTTCTATTTCTTCATTTAGTAAAATGAGATGACTGGGTTATCTCTAAAATCACATCCCACTTGGCTTGAACCTTCTAGGCCTGACTAGTATCTTTTACTGTCACTCCCTGCTTAGAGGTACCCTGGTTCCCTTCACGTGGATTAGCACTATCCTTTCATGTAAGGTCAAGTGTAGGTGAAATGACACCCACAGTAAACAGAATTTGTCTCTGATGGCTCTCCTATCATCACAGTTATTCTGGTCTAATGTATACATCCCAGTAAAGATTTGCTCATGTTTGCAAAGTAAAACTTCAGGCCTTCACAAGTGTGGTGTGGTGCCAAGTGTGGACATTCCAAAGACCCTATATAAGCAAGAGACCCATTCTTAGGTCTTCCTCACTCTAAAGTAGGACAGGACAGAGAAGACTGAGATTGGTTAGACTCTTGTCATAGAACTTCACCATAAGGGCTCTGAATGACCCCAGACCAGCTTTGGGGGCATGGGAGCTTCTAAATCACAAAACTAAACAATGCCTTAGCTTACCTGTTCCTTCTAATCTTATTTCAGCCTATGCCTCTCCTTTCTGGGTTTGTTTGGTTTTTTCCTTAAGCCACAGGGTCTCACTCTGTCGCCAAAGCTGGAGTACAGTGGCACCATCATGGCTCAGTACAGCATGAACCTCCCAGGCTCAAGTGATCCTCCCACCTCAGCCTCCTGAGTAGTTGAACTACAGATGCACACTACACCTGTATTACAGGGTCAGGGCCCCACTGTGTTGCCCAGGCTGGTCTTGAACTCCTGGACTCAAGCAATCCTCCCACCTCAGCCTTCCAAAGTGCTGGGATTACAAGTATGACCCACAGTGCCTGCCCATGGCCATCCTTTTCCTTTTATTCCCTTCTTTATAGGTACAGTCTGAAGGTTCTCATCCAATTGGCTTTCTTTTTTTTTTTTTTGGAGATGGAGTCTCACTCTGTCACCCAGGCTGGAATGCAGTGGTGCGATCTCAGCTCACTGCAACCTCCTCCTGGGTTCAAATGATTCTCCTCCCTCAGCCTCCAGAGTAGCTGGGATTACAGGTGTGTACCATCACACCCTGCTAATTTTTGTATTTTTTGTGGAGATTGGGTTTCACCATGTTGGTCAGGCTGGTCTCGAACTCCTGACCTTGTGATCCACCCGCCTCAGCCTCCCAAAAAGCTGGATTACAGGTGTGAGCCACCATGCCCGGCCCAACTGGCTTTATGTGCTTGGAAGTAAGTCTTTCTCTACATCCTCCTTGACTGAGGATACTCTGTAGCCTGATTATAAATGGCATCTTACATTTCCCTGGCTCTGAAAGCTCCAGGTGATAGAGGGGGAGACAGTTAAGTCTCTAAAGAGTAAGGCAGAGACAGAACCATCACTAGCTTTATTCTTCTTCTTTTTTTTTTTTTAAGATGGAGTTTTGCTCTTATTGCCCAGGCTGGAGTGCAATGGCATAATCTTGGCTCACTGCAATCTCTGCCTCCCAGGTTCAAGTGATTCTCTTGCCTCAGCCTCCCAAGTAGCTGGGATTATAGGCTCCCTCTATCATGCCTGGCTAATTTTTTGTGTTTTTAGTAGAGATGGGTTTTCACCATGTTGACCAGGCTGGTCTTGAACTCCTGACCTCAGGTGATCTACCTGCCTCAGCCTCTCAAAGTGCTGGGATTACAGATGTGAGCCACTGCACCTGGCCACCAGCTTTATTCTTGATAACCCATTCAGACCTGTAGTAAATAGGGCTGGCCAGAGCAAAGAGCTAAAGACTGTAGTCAAAGCCTAACCCTTGTCCTTGACTGTCATCTAAGAAGACAGAGTAGATCCATAATTCCTCCATTTTCCCCATTTCTGCATCTCAGCACTAGTGGTTGTTAATTAAATCAGGTGGCAAGTTGGCCAAACAAGGTCTACCTTTTGCTATATACTTGGCACACCCCATGAATCTTTCATCAACAACTGTAAATACTAAATAGAAATATTGAGGAGGATTAGTCTCCCAGTAAATAGGAAGAAAGGACACTTGTGATGCAGGGTACACCAGGGAGCCTGCCAGTGATGGTGTTGGGGTGGCTGGGACTGCTCTTTTGTCATGGCCTGCCCTTATCAGCTGTCGTCATTTGTTTTCCCTCAGGAAGAAGTAGCCTCGGGTGGCAAGAACAATGTTGGGGAGCCTGAGGGTAGGCCAATCAGCACAGACCTAGAAAGGAATGAGTCAGATCAGGAACAGAAGAGGCCAAAATCAGAGTAAGAAACAAAGGGTCAGGAGCTGGGCACAGCAGCTCATGCTTGTAATCCCAGTAACTCAGGAGGCCAAGGTGGGAGATCACTTGAGGCCAAAAATTCAAGACCAGCCAGGACAACATAGCAAGATGCTGTCTCTAAAAAAATTTTTTTTTAAACTTAGCCAAGCATAGTGGTGCACACCTGTAGTCCCAGCTGAGGTGGGAAGATTGTTTCAGTGCAGGAGTTCGAGGTTGCCATGAGCCATAATTGGGATGCTCCACTCTAGCCTGGACAACAGAGTGAAACTCCCAACTCTGTTTTTTTTTTTTTGAGACAGAGTCTCACTCTGTCACCAGGCTGGAGTGCAGTGGCGCGATCTCAGCTCACTGCAACCTCTGCCTCCTGGTTCAAGTGATTCTCCTGCCTCAGCCTTCTGAGTAGCTGGAATTATAAGTGCATACTACCGGACCCACCTAATTTTTGTATTTTCAGTAGAGACGGGGTTTCATCATGTTGGCCAAGATGGTCTTGATCTCCTGACCTCAGGTGATCTGCCCGCCTTGGCCTCGCAAAGTGCTGGGATTACAAGGATTACAGGTGTGAGCCACGGCACCTGGCCAAGACTCCCAACTCTTAAAAAAAAAGATGTGGGGCTCAGTGGCTCATGACTATAATCCCAAGGTAGGCAAATCACCTGAGGTTAGGAGTTCGAGACCAGCCTAGCCAACATGGCGAAACCCCATTCTCTACTAAAAATACAAAAGTTAGCCAGGTGTGGCGGTGCCCGCCTATAATCCCGGCTATTCAGTAGGCAGAGGCAGGAGAATAACTTGAACCTAGGAGGCAGAGGTTGCAGTGAGCTGAGATCATATCACTGCACTCTAGCCCAGGCAACAGAGTGAGACTCTATCTCCAAAAACAAACAAACAAACAAAGGACAGGAGGGATGTAAAGTTATGCAACCTTGTCTGGATTTCCCATCATGGGGTTTTTGTATTCACTTATTTAATAATAATTCAGAAGATGCAATCTCAGCTGAATAAGCAGTAATTCAGTTTCAGAACATTTCTCTCTCCAACAAGGTGCATTTCTCCCTCTGGCACTCATGAATTCACAGTATGAATCTGAACTCTTTCCCTCTCACTTAGAGGTCTCTTCTATGTATTTCCCAGGTCGGCTGGCATAGTCATTTTAGAATAGCCCGCAAATGTGGAATTTCTGTTTTCAGGAGTCATCATTTCCAGTGTGAAACTCACTGAGTGACAGAAAATGAAGACTAAAGATGAAAGATTGCTAGATTAATTTGCCTAAAACCAATTCACCTAAAGCCAATTAGTCTAAAATAAATATTTATCAAATCTGCAGCATTTCAAAAGGATTTAGCAGATTCGCCCTTTTACTTTTTATTACTGTTGTCTGTATAACCTTTAATTGTAAGTCAACTGAATATGCCTCATGCCTATTTAAGATATACTGGCATTTTAATAGTAGGAATGTAGATGTTAGATCAAAGCATCAAAATCACATTGAACTCCATTACATTTTTCAAGGCATTTAATTTGTAAAGGAATATTGGATTAAGAAACAAAAAAAATGATACACAAAACATCTGCACCAATTATATTTATTGCCAGAAACTTTAAACTTTTTAAAAAAGTTTTTGAAAAGTAGATAACATAGAAAAAGACATCCATAAAGGTAGGAAGCAATCTCATCATTCACAAAGTGCTGCAAATTTGATAAATTTATGTTGCTGATAATAACTCAAAAGTACTCTTGGATGAATAGATATAAATCCTTGAAATACCCAAAGCATGACAAAAAATAATAGGACACCTAAATGGATATAAATACACCAAAATAGGAATTGAGCTTTTGGCAAATTAGTCATTAAGTCATTCGCTTTAAGCAAACAAGTTTTCAGTAAATTGGTTTTAAGAGATCTAGCTTTAGGTGAACTAATTTCAGGCAAACTGACTAGTACCAAACCAGTGTTTTGCTCCCTCCAGTTCCCCCCAACTCTAGTTTTGGGATTGTGATGGACACAAACTGGGGCCACTCTGAGAGGTGACAGGTGAGCTACTACTAGGAAACCAAGTCTAAGAGTGATCTGAGAATAGAGTGAGAGTGTGAGTGAGTGTGTATGTGTGTGTGAGAGAACACACCCATTACCTCCCCCAGCCAAGGAGAAGAGCAACCGAGTATAAGCACTCACCTAGCCTCCCCAGACCCACGTGAGTCCCTGAGAAACAAGGAATACAGGCAGCAAGCCCACTCAGAGCTGGTCCCCATTCTCAGCAGATAGATGAGGAACTCTCCTAGTCCTTAGAAAAAGGCCAAGAAATAACTTGTTAATGAGGTTCAGAGGTTCTACCTCTTTATCCAGACATAGGTGCTTATGGTGGTAAGCACCTGGAAGACCCCTATCTGACACCATGTGTCACAAAAAAGTGAGGAGCTTAAATTTGGTTGCCTATCAGGACTTCACCACCCTAGAACTGCCACCTCTCAGAGGGGTCCCACACTGCATCAACCACAACCCAAAAACTCTGGGGTTTGGGGTAGCTGAAGGGAGCAATACACTTTAATTTGCTTCTAGTTAGTTTCATTGAAACTAGTTGATTTAAAGCTAGGCCCTCTACTCTTGGAATCTGGGACCAGAACATTGCATAATTCATAAACAATCACATACTAGGCCAGACACAGTGGCTTACACCTGTAATCCCAGCACTTTGGAAGGCCAAGGTGGGAGGATCGCTTGAGCCCAGGAATTCAAGACTAGCCTTGGCAACATGGCGAGATCCCATCTCTAAAACAAACAAACAAACAAAACTATATATATATACTGAAGATACAGAATCAGATGTTGAGAAAGTACTGGAACCCTCCTATGTGTGCCTAAGCTCAGGCTGCACACATGGAAAATGGCCAGTCACCCCCACCCTGGTAAATATAAAGTTTCTCCTCCACAATCCATTTGGAATGTCATGATCTTTGGGTCTCTGGCCTTGGGGTCCTCCCCAGAGGACTCTTCTGCCAGGCCTGTGGAGTATATTATTTGCCTTGGCTGGCCTCAGAGGGCCCACTGGCCAGAGCAGTTTGTCAGCGGTGGTGATGGCAGCAGCAGTGACTGAAGCTCAGATATAGTTGGCAGGGGGCTGTCGGGCATTGAGCCGCTGCATGTGGCAGCCATGGCAGAGCAAGTGCCCATCCAGAGGGAAACAGCAGCAGCCTTCCTCATCACTCAGCTGCATCCGGCAGTCCTAGGGAAGAAGGTACCTAATTCACCTCAGTCCAGGTGCCTTGGACACTGAGGGCATCTTAGGAGTCTGCTCTGCTCAACACCTGACTCCTAATAACTGGAAGAAATGATTGGGGAGGGAAGGATGGAAGGGATGGAAGAGCAATCTGAGAAAATACTGATACCTCAGCTGGACACCAGGTGTCACTGCTGCAGCAGAAATATTGACACAAGCCTGTCTTTACAGCAGTTTAACCAGAGACCCTAGCCTTAGAAAGTCCTGATTCTGGGAGAGTCAGATTCAGAAAGGACTAAGCAACTTGGACCAGAGAGAGTGGCTGGAGGACAAGAAAGAGACTGAAGACAGGTCACGGTACCTTTCTGGTTTCCCATGCCCTCCACCTCTAACCAAGATACCCGGTTGTTATAGGACTTGACTCCTCCCCTCTCCCCAATTCCACTTCCCCTCCAGCACTTCTGAACCCCAACACTCACCTCACAGTGGTAGCACTCAAAGTGATAATCCCGGTCCATGGATATCACCCTCACGATGTCTTCGCAGCCCTGAAACATGCAGTCACCCATGGAGATGAGAGCAGCATGTTGCCTCACCTCTACTCTTCCCCCATATACAGCCCCTCCCACCCCATGGGAAGATCACACAAATGCCCCAGAGCCTCTCTGCAATCACCTGTAGCTTTAAGATGCCTCTGCAAATCCTTCCAGAACTCTCCTCATCTCCTTCACTGGGCTGCCCCCAACTGCACAAGAGCCCTGGTCTTACCTACTTCTTCCAGTTGTGGGGGAAGCAAAGGGAAGGGAAAGGGACAGGAGGCATAAATAAAGTGGGCTAGGCTGGGAACAAAAGGATCCAACAAAATCTGGTCCTCACTGGCTTTGGCTTCTCTCCATAGGCACATCCTGTACACATAGCTTAAATCATTTCCAACCCCCTCCTGCCAGTATTGAGGATTCTTCCCACCTTTTTCCAGCCCCTACATCTACAGTCTGGTGACCCTGACCTCAGAGAAAGTCTCCTCCTCTGGATTGGGATAGACGATATGGAGCCTGGGCCCAATTTGGCTTTCAGACATGTCCAGGCCCGGATGTTAGGGTCAGAGTGGTGACCCCAAGAGGCAGAGTCACACGGGAATCTTCAGAGTACATTCCTCGGCACTATCGCTTCCGGCGGGAGGCTGGGCAGCATGTCCCTATTCCCTCCCCAGAGACAGTGGCACTGGCTGTCCTAAAGGAGAACCCAGACATACTGACCTCAGAGGGGAGGATGGGTTGGCCACAGGCTGCACACTTAGGAGCATAATTTCTGAAAGAGACAGGGCAGAGATGAGCTGAGGTTGGGGGATCCCTGGACCCAGGTCCACACTGCATCCCAAGAGGTGGACTCACTTGTGGTAGTCGGTGACACAGTACACTTGGTTGGAGAAGTCCACTGTGAAGGGGATGCCATCCAGGCACTTGTTGCAAACAATGCATCGGAAACAGCCTGGGTGATAGGACTTCCCCATTGCCTGCAGGATCTGGCTCATGGGGTAGCAAGAGAATCAGTCTCCCTCCAGTCCCAGCTCTCCAGCTGCCCATTATGCTCCTTACTATCCCATTAACCTCATCCAACCCCCTGCTCTCCTCTTAGAACAATACTATGTAATGTGGGGGAAGTAAGAAGTTTTAAAATGGAGGCAGAAACCCTGAAAAATGCCTGAGAGAACATTCAGGCCAGTAGTTTTTAACGCTGGCTGCCTATCAGGATCACCTAGGGAGCTTTTAAAAAACATCAATGCTTTGGCCCTCCTCCAGACCTATTATCACAATCTCTAGTGATGGGATCCAAACACTGTATTTTTTTTTAGTTCTTCCCAGCTAATATGCTAGGCTACCATGATGGAGAATCGCTGATTTAATCCAATCTCTCTTTTTCTGCAGAAAAGAAAACTAAGTCTCAAGTGATTCTAACCAGTAGCAGCAGAAAGGGGATTAAGACTCAGGATCCCAGGCCAGGCACGGTGGCTCACGCCTGTAATCCAGCACTCTGGGAGGCTGAAACAGGAGGATTACTTGAGGCCAGGAATTTGAGACCAGCCTGGCCAACGTGGCAAAACTCCATCTCTACTAAATATACAAAAATTAGCCAGGCATGGTGGCGTGTGCCTGTAGTCCTAGCTACCCGGGAGGCTGAGGCACTAGAATCGCTTGAACCTGGGAGGTGGAGGTTGCAGTGAATTGAGATCATGCCACTTACATGTCAGAGTGAGATGCTGTCTCAAAAAAAAAAAAAAAAAAAGATGCAAGACCCCACACTCCTAGCTCAGGCTGGAAGGCCTGGCTGTGCCTGCAGAATTAGGGAGGCGCCAGGTCACAGAAGCCTGGGACGACAAACTTTGGAGCCCAGACTTGATCCCAAAGGCAGAGGAAAGCCATGGTAAACAGTTGCTCTGGGGAGGAATGGGATGAAAGCCTTCTTCCCTTAACCTTCTCTCAGTATCCATTTAGTCCCTGATTCTACTCCTCAGCTGCACAGTGAGAGTCTCAGCTGAAGGCACTTTACTTACCTTCTCCAAAATCAAGTGACCACAGACACAGCATTTCTCAGCTGCCTCCTGAAACCCTGAAAACTAAAGTAAAAGACAAGACAAAGGGAGGCTGTTATCAAACTGAGGATGATGGGTGGAACTCCAATAGGCCACCAAGAAGGGAGTCAGGATGGAAACCAATTCCAGGTCCAGGTGACCCTTACTCACCAGATAATCTTCCTCACAGTACACAGAGCCATTGACACTGTAGAAAGCCTTGCAACGCAAAGTTCGTCCTAGAAACAGCAGAGAAGGGGCTGGAACCTATCCCACAGCCCAGGTGCAAGACCTCTCCCACTCTGGAGTCACTGCTCCTCAATGCTGCATAATATTTTTCAACCTGGACTTTGTGCCTGTCCTCCTAACTGATGTCTGTCCTTCCCCACACAAAAATTCCATCTGATGCAATTCCAATTTGCTTTGGCTTCATTCCAGCCAACTTCCCCTCTCCTCCCGCTCCTGCCTCCTCAACAGTTTCCTAGGGCCCTCCCCTAACAACCCTCCCCTAAACAAACTGCCTTCCTC
This sequence comes from Callithrix jacchus, assembly GCF_049354715.1. Lineage (NCBI taxonomy): Eukaryota > Metazoa > Chordata > Mammalia > Primates > Cebidae > Callithrix > Callithrix jacchus. The sequence goes on from NC_133509.1 coordinate 57,344,775, forward strand.
TCCAGTGCATAGGAAGCCACCTGGGAGAGTGAAGCCAACCACATGCTGAAATACATGATAAAGGAGCTCTTAATAAGGTGCTATATGATTTGCATAGAGAGAATCACATTGTTACAGGCCTTGCCCTCTGGGATCCTTCAACCTAGAAGACTCTTTGCCTAAGCATATCTAACCTGATCTCAGAGCCCTATTTCCTTCCACGGACAGACTCCACGGAGGTGAGGACTGGAGTTACTGCAGGAGGACAAAGTGCTTGGTTTGGAAGCAAAGCAGGTCCCCTTTCCTGTTTGTATGAGGTTGCTTCCCTAAGCCTGGAGGGACCCAAAGTCTCTGGGGTAAGAGGCAACACAAGATCTTCTTCTAGCAGACAAGGCAGGACCATTCCCCATGTGACCAACACCCAGGAACTGCTCCCAGGTGTCTAAATTGTCAGGGATGGGGGAGGAGTGAGAGAACAGGTGGAGCATGAGCAATTTTCCCACCTTTTTGCCTTCTTCCCATCAAAATCCCCACCTTCAGCTGTGTCCAGTGGGTTAGGAAAGCTGACTTAGATGCTCATGAGACACAGGGGTGGAAAGAGAGGGAAAGAGATATAGTTAGAAGAGGTTCTATAAACAGAAGGGTAGACAGAGATGAGCCTAAAAACCAGGCAGAAACTGGGGGAGTGAGAAAAGCGGAGTGCTGGAGTCAGACAGGCAGATAGGAGATTAAAGGTTTAGCAAAGGAATCAGAATGGGTAAGCGGTGGGGAGGGGGTAATGAGGGAGGTGAGGGGGGGCAGTTAAGGCTGCTGGGAGCATCTCCCCTTCCCAAATGGGCCTCCAGAGCTAACAGTGGCAGGCATTCCTGGAGCGTGATGTCATCAGCTTGGCATGGCCCGGTGGCCTGCACTCTAGCGAGGTGGCTGAACTCTGACCAGCCAAGAGAAAACCCCCCTCTCCGCCCCCGACAGCTCCCCACTCCCCCAGCCTGCCCCCGCCCTCTCTACATTCCAGTCTTTCACGGTCGCCCCAGGCAACTTGGCTGCCCAAGACCAAGCCCCACCAAGAAGCTGGAGGGCCAGGCAAGTCCAGGATGGGCAAGCAGGGAAGCATGAGGGAGAAACAGAGGTGAGGAAGGAAGGAGGGACTCCAGAAAGGAGACCCACCATGGGGCAGAGAGAGCCAGGTAGAGCATAAACAGGGAAGCAAGAGGCAGAGCAGTTTCGGACCTCTAGATACTTGGTGGGGATCCAACAGCTGCTCGGTGAGCAAATGAAGAGGCACAAGCTCTCCCCCTGTTCCCCATAGCACTTGTAAGTGTGTACATGGGCAAGGGAGGGGGGTGCTTGAGTGTTGGGGCTACACTTACCACAAGAGCAGCAGACAAAGCACTGGGTGTGGTAAAGGCTGTCCAGGGCCTGGCAGGCATTGCTCTGCCCATAGATGCCTTTGTTGCACTTGATACAGGTGCCTGAGAAGAGAAAAGAGCATCACACTGTACTCCCCCAGGTCAAAACCAGGAATTCCCAAGCTTTCCTCACTACTCTTTCCTGATGTGCCAAGGGTCACAATCTCCCTTTGATGGGCTCCCTTCTGAGAAGAGAAGATAACAGGTAATGAAATACAGCAAGATCTTGGCTGAGCAGATCCACTTTTGTTTAATTACTCAACAGATACAACACCACTACCTGAGGAAACCTGGAGAAAGTTGAAGATATGGTCCCTGGCATTTAAATGCTTAGTTTCTGTTGGGGAGAAAAGACCACAAAGGCAAGGTATGATCTCTGCTGCAGTGTGTGGGACAAATGGTCAGAAATGCTGGCCCACAGCAGACTTGAAAAAACTTTCTAGAGAAAGCAGGCTAGGCCCAGAAGGCCTCTCTGGGACTTCAGTTTTTCCCATCAGTCAGACAAGCTGCTGTTCGGTTACAGAATGATTTCTCTCTGCTGCAGACTTCCAAGGATGGAGAAAAGGACCTGGCTCAGCAGAGGGCTCTGTGCAGAGAACCATGTGAGCATGACTCCTGTGGGGAGGTGGCTGCTGAGAATGCAGGGTGTGTTCCAGGAACCAGCATTGCACAGGAAAAGGGGGAGAGTGGCAAAGCCCCTGATGCCTCCCAGCCACCTTCTATCATTCGAGGAGCACAGAACTGAACTGCTTGCTCTTCCCCAAAATCCCCCGCTAAGATACATACACCTGGCTCTGGCACTCGCCTTTCTTGGGTGTGTTCTTCCCTCCCTCCACTCCCCAATTCCAGGCCCATGAGTGAGGGCTAGGGCCTGTCTTTGGGGAGCAGATCCCAACGGGCCCGCCCCACCTCTCCCCCTCGGCAGGCTGCCACACTCCTTGCCTGTTGGGGCCCATCCCAGTCTTTGCCCAGGGGCTTGGGAGCCTGTGCAGCAGCTGCAGCAACTGATGGGCCCAGGCCTGTCCTGCTCCCACCCTCTGGCAGCTGCGCAAGGCTGAAGCCAAGGAAGAGGGCCCCTACTCGGGGCAGGAAAAGGAGGGTACAGTCAAGCTGGGGCTGGGGGACACAAGGGGTATGTTGGGGTTCTGTCAAAGGAAGCAACCTAACCCCCAGGGAGAAGGAGCCCCCATCTCTGAATTAGAAATGTGGCTTCCTCATGGAAGTGAAGATCTGCCCTAGATTGCCATGCCAGGGGGTCCTGACAGAGCCGTTCTTTGGGAAGCCTTGGACATTATGGGAAGACAAAACGAAACTGCTGAGGCAATTCAGCCTCCCCTCCTCTAACCCAGCATATCTACACCTAGGTTCTTCCTGCCATTTGATTGCACTTTCTGAATTCCTTTCTTCCTTTTGGCTCTAATGGTTCAGCCAAAAAGACTTCTTTACTAGCCACCTCTCCTGGGCCTCAAAACAAAACTGCTAAATGGGGCCTGACATTCAGTCTCCCCTGATCAAAGTGGTTTAGCATCATCTCCTCTGGGCTTTCCTCTCAGGGCGGATTTGGAGGTGGGGAAGAGAATGGGGGTGGAGGTTGGGGGTAGAACTATGCATCGCCCTTATAGCCTGCAGCGCTGCTACCTCTGAACCTCCTACCCAACCATGCCTCCTGGCCGTGTTCCACTCCCTATTCACTTTTCTAGCCACAGGGTTCTACAGCACGGGGTCCAGGAGTGGGGCACGGGTGGTGAGAAGAGATGCCTGGAAAAGTGAAAGAGGCCCACAACCCTTAGGGGGTAAGCCTACCACTTTTTCTAATCACAGATCAGAAGTTTTGTGTGTGTGCTGCCTATGAATTTTGGCTAAAAGACCTTCCAATGTTCTTCATAGCTAAGACATATACTCAATCAACACTTCATGAACAGAGTAGGGGGAGGGAGAGAGCAACCTGGTTTCCTTAACAGTAGCAGGAAGTAAAGCCTTACTTCTAGCCTGAATTCTGAGAGGTTATGGCCAGAATTCGAGGCCAGGTTATTTCTGGCAGTAACACAGGATCGTTATCCAGAGGTAATGGTGTCCCAGTAGTCATGGCTTTTGCCATGACTTCCGGAGGATAGGGGAAATAGAGGCTGGTACTACTGGGTCTCTGATTAAATGCCCACGCACGCACCTAGCCAACAGGACTGGGGTGGGACAGCAGTTGGGTCCCTGCTTTCCGTCCCAGGGCGCTTGCTCTCCATCCTGCCTCCCAGCCTCCATTTCCCCGACAGCTGCCACTACTCCGCGAGTGCAAGGGAGCGCCCCCCATCCCTGAACCCCACCCCTCCGCCACACAGCTGCGGCCGCCCCGCCCGCGGGCACCTGGAGCGCCCGGGCAGGAGTCGGCACGCACGCGGCCAGCCTGCCCCGCCCCCCACCCGCGCATTCTCTGAATTCCTACGGGCGGAGCCTGGGCCCGGGTGGGGGCGCGGCGCGCACAAACCTCCAGGGGCACCGCAGTGAAGGGGGAAGGATGGGGGGGATGCGCCCTCTGCGCCCTCACTGCCCCACTTGGTCCCCTCCCTAAGAGGTCTCCTGCCGTGAAAAACCGAGGCTCCAGTGCTTGAGAAACGGACTCACGAGATTCCAGGAGGGTTGAATTTAGCAGAAATAAGAAGCCCTGGCTCATTTGAAACCCAGCAGGAAGGGGACATTGCTCTGGGGCTGCCCCCATCCCTCCCTCTACATTCTTTTGTAGCCCCGCGTCTCCACCTTGGACCTGGTGGGACCCCGGGACACCAGCACTTTGGGCCGTCGGGGCAGAGGAGAACCCAATGTGATGACAGGTCCCTTCCTGTCCCTAACCACTTCTCTCACTCACCGAAGTAGTCCTCCCTGGTCTCCGGCTCCCGCATCCGGGCCCGGGCGGCCTCCGGAACGAAAGGACCTGGCGGCTCCTCGAGACCCGACGGCTCAATACTCGAGGGTTCCCCGCGGGCGCCGGCTTCTCGCCCACCGGTGCCCACCGTCAGGCGAAGCAACGCTGTAAGCTCGTCCTGGTACCGGGCGCCCACGGCGCAGTCCCCGTAGCCGGTCACAGAGTGTCGTCCGGGTTGCGCCCCCCGTCTCTCCAAGGGCCCCGCCACTCCCACTCCAGCCCCGGCTAGGGCTCCAGGGCTGCCCAGAGCCGGGGGATACGAGTGGCGGCTTTCCTGGCAGCCGAACCCCGCGGGCCGCTGAGCGTACAATCGGTCCAGAGCAGCGTGGAGCTCCGGGTAGGCGGACGGGACCCCTCCGGGAGAATAGCCTGCCGGTGCTCCGGCCAGGGGTGGGCCAAAAAGGCACGGCCCCGCGGGCAAGGGACTCCCGTGGCGCTGGTCGTAGCCCATGCTGATGCCGCTGGTGCGATTGCTGCAGGGCCGGCTCCCTCCAGCTCCGCCAGCCCCCGACCCGTCCAGCAGCAGGCTGCCTCGCGGGCTGGACGGCTTGCTAGCGTCGCTGGCCGAGCTACTGGCAAAGCTGGAGCGGGGGCTTAAGGCCGGGGCCGAGGGCTCCAGCCGAAAATCGGGGGGTAATGACTGAGGTAGAGGCAAGGCCCGGGTGGGCGGTGGCCCCCCAGGAAAGGAACCTTCGTAGCGCGGTGCCTCAAAGGAGCCGCGCTGATTTCGCTCAGCCTCCAGGGAACCTTGCTCCCGGGCTGGCTCCAACGGCTCATCCCCAGGTCCCCCAGTAGCTCCTCGGGGCCCTGACTTCCTAGGTACCCCCAACCCACTTAGGCGCCCCTTGCTCGGCCCGGGAGTGCCGTCAGACCCAGACCGGCTAGATTCACCCTTTCTGCGGCCGAACTTCTCCAGCAGGCGACTGGCTTTCTCTCCTAACCGCTCCATGCCCTCGGGCCTGGGGCCTCTCGTCCCCTCCCCGCCTAGCACCCTGCAGCGTCTCTGCGGCCGGTTCTCTTTCCGTGCAGCCGGACTCCGGATCCCCAGGGGCACAGGGGAGGCACAGGGGCTTAGCTGGCGGCCCGGCTGCCCGGCGCCAGGAATCGCACAGCATCCCCCAGCGGGAGGGGCTCCGTCCCCCCACGCATCTGTGGGTGAGAGGGGCTGGCAGTGCCTCCGGCCGCGGCTGTCCGGTCCGCAGGTCTATCTGTTCACGCGTCGACTCGCCCAACTGCCCCACTCTCCCCGGCCCCCACCCCCCTCAGTCTCACGCTCGCCGCAGACCAAACTTCTGTCCCAAACTTTTGTCTGCCTGGCCGGATCTACTTTTCTGGGAGGGCGGAGCGCGGTGTGTGCGCGAGCGCCTGGGGTGTCCGCGCAGGCATCACTGGTGTGTGCAGAAGAGGTGCTGGCGCTAACTGCCCTGGAGGTGGAGGCCCGCGGACTGGACATGAGAGGCGGGCAGGGGCAGTTGTGGCAGCTGCTCCTACAACACTCAAGAATTGGAACAGGAAAGAGTGTTTGGGAGGGGCCGGGGACTCTTTGTCCGCAGTTGGAATGCGCGGATGGGCATGGTGGACATGGTGGAACGTCGCGGCCCGGGACCGGACGACCAGAGACATGTTCCGCGTTAGCGCCGTGACTTTGTTCCCAGCCTGGGGACTGTGGGAGAGATGTAGAGAGACTGGCACAGAAATGGTGAGACAAGGAGAAAGCCTTAGAGAAGAAGACAGAGAGGAGAAGGCACATGCATAAAGAGGTTCAGAGACGTGTACATAAAGACTGCCCTGAAAGATGACGACGAAGCCCACAAGAAGGTGGAAGACAGGTAGCGAAAGGAAGAGCTGGGGAGCAAAGGCGAGTGTGGACGATGCAGAGACCGAAGGGTGCGCAGACAAAGGAAAAGACAAGCTTGTGGTGAAACCCTGTCTCTATGAAAAAACGTATTTTATAAATTTTTTTTTAAAAAAAGACAAGCTTGTCCAGAGAGAATGAGAGCCAAAGAGATAAACTGCAATAAAAAAACTTTTGTGGACTCAAAAAGTTTTGTGATGGAGAAATTTTGCGTCTGTAAAAGCAGTGAAAAGGAGTGAGAAAAATGGGACTAATTTCTACCTCGAGAAGGAGGGAGAGATCTAGTGTGTATGCAGAAGCAGTGAAAACGAGTGAGGAAAAGGTTTGGGACTAATCTCTACCTTAAGGGTAGGATAGTTAGAAGGATAGACAGACACCCCCTGGTGTTTGGAAATGAGATTTTTAGCAAACTTTTCAGGTGACTATGGAGATCCAAGGCCTGGTTTTAGGGCTAGCGAACACCTTGCCCCGTTGGTTGGTCCACTGAAAACTGGTGATACAGAATAAGTATTAACTTGAGAGGAAGCAAAGAAAGGCCATGTAGAGGAAATTGCAAGTGAAAATGATCAGGATGGAAAAAAGGCTGATACTATTTTAGAAGGATCAAGAATAAGGAAAAGAAACCCTGGCTGAGGCGGTCGGGCGAGGTGGCTCACGCCTGTAATACCAGCACTTTGGGAGGCCGAGGTGGGCGGATCATGAGGTCAGGAATTCAAGACCAGCCTGACCAACATTAGTGAAACCCTGTCTCTACTAAAAATACAAAAAATAGCCAGGTGTGGTGGTACACGCCTGTAGTCCCAGCTACTTGGGAGGCTGAGGCAGAAGAACCCAGGAGGCGGAAGTTGCGGTGAGCTGAGATCCCGCCACTGCACTTGAGCGAGACTCTGTCCCCACGCCCCCGCCAAAAAAGAATCACTTACTTGAACTCGGGAGGCAGAGATTGCAGTGACCGAAATCGGGCCACTGCACTCCAGCCTGGGTGACAGAGTGAGATTTCGTCTCAAAAATAAAAAAACAAAACAAAAAAGCCAGCCAACTAATTTTGCCCAGACTAGAACATAGGGGCAAGGGGCGGAATAAATAGAATGGAGAAGGAAAATGACTCCTTTGTATTTAGATAGTAAATGAGTATGAAGATTATATGCAAACAAATCATGCATATTATTTTCATCTCAACATTTTGAACACCTTTTATAATCTTACAGTAGCCTTAGGGAATGTGAAAGGAGAGGAGGTTAATATCTTTTGGGAAATTAATTTGGCACATACTATTTGGCTTCTTTGTCCTAGCTGCATTGTCTCCCTGACCTCATCTCTCCTGAGAATCAGCCTCTCTGTTTCCCTGGTCAAGGCCATAGCTTTTCTAGGAGCCTGAGGAGAGTTTCCTACCAGACTGGAAGCAGGGAGGACTCAAAGCACTAGTAACAGAGGGGAGCTATCAGATTTCATCTAGAACCTGATGTGAGTAACATCTTCAGAATTAACCATAACGTTTTCCCTCCTTTCCTATGTTCAGATGGGAAAGGAGAACCTAGATTCTTCCTTTCAATTATATCCAAAATATCCACATGACTAGTAATATTTGGAAGCTTTGATCCTTTGGGGTGAGGATAGGAGAGTAAATCTTAAGAAATGTTGAGAAGCCATTAAAGGAGGCCCATGCAAGTGTTGGTGGTAACAATGGGCACAATTGGGATGAACAGCCTGTGTTTTCAAGGGATAACTGGAAGCAGAGATGAGTGAAGGGGAAGAAGTAGAAGACACATATGCTAATAGGGCATGCTCAAATAGTGCTCATGACCTCAGGGTGGCCTCTCCACAGTCTGAACTGGAGCTGGGATCTCCAAAGGCCCTTTTCATCCCCCAAGACTTTAATTATAATCTGTATACACAGATGACTCCCTAATCCATATTTCTAGCCCAGTCTTTCTTAGACTTAAAGACTCAACTGACTGCTAGCAACTCCACTTGGTTGTCTCAGAAGCACCCAATATCCTAAACTGATCTCATCTTCTCTGCCTCATGAAACTGGCTCCTCTACCATTCTCTGAGTAAATGGCACAATCCTGTTACCTGCTTAAACTAGAAATCTGAGCATCAACCCTATGTCCTACTTCTCCCTTAACCTCAAATCCAACCAAGTCCTACCAATCACCAAGTTTTTTTGTTTGTTTTGTTCTTGTTTTTCTTGAGACAATGTCTCGCTCTGTCCCCCCAGATGGACTGCAGTGGTGCGATCTCACTGCAACCGCCACCTCCCAGGTTCAGCGATTCTCCTGCCTCAGCCTCTTGAGTAGCTGGGATTACAGGCATGTGCCACCATACTCAGCTAATTTTATTTATCTTTTTAGGAGGGACAGGGTTTCACCATGTTGGCCAGAATGGTCTTGAATGTCTAACCTTGTGATTCGCCCACCTCGGCCTCCCAAAGTGCTGGGATTACAGGTGTGAGCCACCTCGACCGGACTCCCAATCACCAAGTTCTATTTATTCTGCTTCCTAAACAGATCTTCCAAATCTGTCCTCCCCTCATCACCACTATATATGTCAAGTCACCATCTTTTCTCTCCTAAACCAAGGCAAAAGTCTCCTGGCCACGGCTTGTTCCCTGCAATCCATCTTAGACCCTGAGGTCAAGTGATTTTTCAGTACAGAAGCTTTTCTACTTACAATGGGTTATATCTGGATAAACCCATCCATTATAAATGTAGAATATTGTTAAGGCAGAAGCACATCTTCAACTATGATATTTTCAACTTAAAATGGGTTTATCTGATATAACTACATCATAAGGAGAGGAGCATACCGAATCATTTTGTACTATCATAAAGTTGAAAAATCCTAAGTCGAACCATCGTGAGTTGGGGACTGCTTGTAGGTAAAATCGTTTTATTTCCCTGCTAGAACACTTTGAATGATTTCTCACTGCCCTTGGGCTGAAGTCTATACTCTGTTTTATAAGGTCTCTCTCCCTCTCCAGCCTCTCCTCTAGCATTATCCCTTCCCCAATCTGGGCTGCTGTAGAACTGGACCTTGCTTGTACTCTCTCTTGCCTCTGGACTTTTGTACCCACTGTTCCATATTTGGAACACTCTCTTAGCCTCCCCTTCCCTTCTCTTGGTTAACTCTTCCCCTTTTAGGTATCAGTTTAGACATTACACCCTCTCAGAAGAAGCCTTCCCAGACTGCAACAGTAGGTTAGCTACCCTGCGGTATGATGCCATAGTGTACTCCACTCCACCATGGTCACCTTATCACAGTTCATTTCATTGCCTACTCTACTGCCTGGCTTCCTGACTAGACTAAAAAAATCTCTGAACAGCATCCAGCCTTATCAACAATGTATCCATAGCACCTAGCACAGTACCTGACACCTAGTAAAGCAATCAATATTTGTTGTAAGACTGAATAAATATAAAGCCATTTTTGCTTTTCAATCCATCCAAAGTGTACCCTTTCCTCAAAATGCAGCTTGGCTAACAGGAACCAAGAAATAGCTACAAGGCTATGTATTTTGCTTGTTTACATAATGGGAGAGAGACTGCTAGTGAGACACAGGGACTCTTTAAGCCTTAATTTCCTCATCTGTAAGATAGGAATAGTAAAATTTTCCTCACATAATTCAATAAACAATAGCTACTATATCAGGATGCCAATTCCCCAATAGTGATAGAACTTGTGTAGAAGACTCAAGCTCATGACTGAAACTGCCCACCAGGTGGCAGTATTAACCTGGACTGGTCCTGTTCAGCTTCCACTGCAGAGCAAGACCAGCAGTCATGGAAAAGCAAAAGGTACAACCTGGGCTGCTTGCTTAGAGATTTGGGTGGAATTGGGTAGGGGCGGAAACAACTCAGAGATGGGCATATGACAAGAAGGCCTCATGTTTCTTATCCTCCTCCTTTTCTCATCCCAGGCTTCTCCCAGATACTGTTTATGCTGAGGAATAAGCATTTTGTGGCTTACTGTTCATAGTGGAGGGAATTTCTCCCCTTTCAGATAAGTTTTTATCCCACCAGAGCTTTCTGCTTCCATTTCCAGGACAGACTGTGTTAAAAAAAAAAAGAGGCAAATTTGCTTTCTCAGACTGCACAGAGCATCTCATTATTTTGGGAAGCCCCATGGCCACCTATTTCTGGGACATGAGGCATGGTGGGAGCCAGAGTTATTCTTGGCTATAGATTTCATTCATCCTTTTCCACCTTGATTTCAATGAATGAGTTCAAGTCAGGACAGCAGGTTTTGTGGGGTTGGTCAAAAGATGGGGAGACAGATGCATTCTCATCTCCTCCCTCATCTTCCTCTTCTTGGAAATTAGGATTATAAAGTTCTGGTGGAAGAAGCTGGGCTTCAGCAGAAGGCAGTCTGTCTGAAGGGGGCCCATACACACGGTTGGCTTTGGTGCCATGCTTAGAGTTAGCATCCAGATGGTAGCAGAGCTCTGTGAGGCGCTGGGCCCGGAAACGGGGAGGGCGGGCCACCCACACACCTGGCTCATTAAGACTGTCCTCTTCATCTGACATCAGCTCCTCTGTCACATCCTTCCACAGATGTTGGTCCTCAGGTCCAAAATGCCTCATGATACTGGATCGGTTGGCAAAAAGCTAAGGTAGGAGCCCAGGACATAGATTAGGAAGATAAACATTCTATGGATTAGATTTCAGGAAAAGGTTTGGTGCAGAAAGCTGTGTAAAATCTGTGCCTAAGAGAACCCAGTCCCCAAGTCAGCTCTTAGCACTGGCTCACTGTTCTTCTTTATCTCCCTACGTTCCTGACTCTCAACCCTATTCTCAGATGCCCTGTCCTCTGACCCTTTCCACTGTGGCACATTAGGGTTTAGAGGTTAGCATCTTGAAAGAAAGGCCTAGAAACCTACCCGATATCGGCGACTTCGAAGTTTCTTCTCCTCTTTTTCCTTCAAGCCTTTAAAAGGGTTCAGGGAATTGCGGTACTCACGCCTTTTAGTAAGGAAGTAGGCCACACAGGCTCCTGGCAGGGAGGGAAGGAAGGAAGCAAGAAGCAGGGTCCTCTAGAGTAGTGGTCTTTAGCCCGTTTTTCTGCCCTAACACTACTGAATGGGAAGTTGGGGATCACAATTTAGATGATGGGCTTTGGCATAGCCATCAGCATCTATTCACCCCTCTTTGGTTTAGCTTTCTTTTTATTTATTTTATTATGATTTTGTTAAGGGACAAGGTCTTGCTCTGTTACCCAGGCTGGAGGGCAGTGGTGTGGTCATAGCTCACTGCAGCCTCTTACTCCTGGGCTTCAGTGATCCTCCAGCCTCAGCCTCCTGAGCAGCTGGGCCTACAGGTACACATCACCATGGCTGGCTAATTGGTTTAGCTTTCTTTGCCCACCTCCATCTCTAACACTAACTCCTCCCAAATATCTCCCACTGGAAAAAGACAACTCCAATTGATTGCTTCTGTGTCTCCCAGCTTCCTCCACCAAATAAAACCTACCCCTTTTTGGCTGTGGTGGCTCACACCTATAATTCCAACATTTTAGGAGGCCTCCTGCTGAGGCAGGAGGATTGCTTAAACCCAGGAGTTTGAGACCAGCCTGGGAAACATAGTGAGATCCAGTCTCTATTTAAAAAAAAATTTTTAAGGCTGGGCGCGGTGGCTCACGCCTATAATCCTAGCACTTTGGGAGGCTGAGACGGGTGGATCACAAGGTCAAGAGATCGAGACCATACTGGTCAACGAGGTGAAACCCCATCTCTACTAAAAATACAAAAAGTAGCTGGGCATGGTGGTACACGCCTGTAGTCCCAGCTACTTGGGAGGCTGAGGCAGGAGAATTGCCTGAATCCAGAAGGCGGAGGTTGCAGTGAGCCGAGATTGTGCCATTGCACTCCAGCATGGGTAACAACAGCGAAACTCCATCTCAAAAAAAAAAAAAAAAATTTAAACTCCTGTCATGGTGGCTCACACCTGTAATCGCAGCACTTTGGGAGGTTGAGGTGGGTGGATCATGAGGTCAGGAGCTTGAGACCAGCCTGACTAACGTGATGAAACCCCATCTCTACTAAAAACACAAAAATTAGCCGGGCGTGCTGGTGCACACATGTAATCCCAGCTACTCAGGAGGCTGAGGCTGGAGAACTGCTTAAACCTGAGAGGCGGAGGTTGCAGTGAGCCAAGATCACGCTACTGCACTCCAGCCTAGGTGACAGAGTGAGAATCCATCTCAGAAAAAAAAATTTTTAAATAAGAACAACAAAAATCTACCCCTATTGCCACTCTGATGGACGATTACAAGTATTTTTTCTTTTTTTTGAAACAAGGTTTGACTCTGTTGGCCAGGCTGGAGTTCAGTGGCATGATCTCGGCTCACTGCAACCTCTGCCTTGCAGGCACAAGCAATCTTGCCATCTCAGCCTCCCAAGTAACTAGGACTATGTGGTGCATGCCACTACGCCCAGTTAATTTTTGTTATTTTTGTTTGTTTGTTTTTGGTAAAGCTGGGGTTTCGCCATGTTGCCCATGCTAGTCTTGAACTTCTGGGCTCAAGCAGTCCTCCTGCCGTGGCCTCCCAAGGTGCTGGAATTACAGGAATGAGCCACAGTAGCTGACCCTACAAGCACTCTCTCAGCAGAAGCTTTCATAATATTTCACCATTAGCTACAAAAAACAAAAGAGAGCAAGGAAAGAGAAAGCCTGGGAAATAATATTTAGTGACCAAAGGGCAGGCCTGGCTTCTGAACATAACACCTCCTCATAACACCTTAGATTCAAGATCTGCATAAACAGAATGCATGATGGTGTTCTAGCTCTTTCCTTCTCTCATTTCATTTCAGAATGAGAGGGAAATAAACAGGCGATTTGAGATAATTCTATGAATATATTGTAGGTGAGAACAACCAAAAAAATGCTTCAAATCCACTATTTTCAAAACCACCTAAATCATCTCTATTCTTCTTCTCTTCTGACCAAGAAAAGGGAGTGGGAGGAGAGGGGGAGAAAGGATGGCATAGGAGTTAAACCCGTTTTTCTCACCTTTTAGCTCTTTATCAGTGTAATTGTGGGGACTGGTCACCAGCTCTTGCTTGAGCTTTTCCAGAAGAAACTTCACTACTGAAATATTCCAAGAAGACTTGATGCTGCCACAAAGAGAAGAGAATGAATAAGGCTGTCAGTTTTGTAAGAGACAGACAAACAGAAATACCCAGCACCAGTCAACTTGGTGGCAAATCCCTCCATGGCCTAAGAAGGTATGGTGAGATCAAAGCCTTAGTCTCATTGCTGGATCGGAGCATCCCCCTCTACTTCCCTGTCCTTAGCAAAGTACCTTCTTATTCTTTTTTCTTAAGGGGATCATACCTTTCAGACCCATTGAATCTCTTGTCATTGGTGATGTGGTTATGCACATTGTGGACCAGTTTCTAGGGGAAAAAAAAGAAAATGCAATCAAGCCAAGAGTGGATATTATGAAAACTCTCCTGTGATACCTAGGGTAAAAAGGCATTGTTCCTAAGGGACACTCTGAATCCTTCCCATAGCCTAGGTACCATTTCTATAGATGCCCTTTCTAAGCCAAGAGCCTATCCAAGGTACTATTTTAAATGGAGCCTTCATTTGATGTGTGTCAAGATTCCAGGATCATCCCTGGCCTTACTTCCGCTCCTGAGTAGTGTGATCACTAGAGCAGAGGGTCTCAAACATTTCCATGAACATACTCCTGACAGCAACAAGAAAGCAGGTATACATCAGCAGGAGTACTGCAAGTGAACATTTCTTTTTTCTTTCTTCTTTTTTTTTTTTTTTGAGATGGAGTCTTGCTCTGTTGCCCAGGCTGGAGTGCGGTGGCATGATCTCAGCTCACTACAATCTCCGCCTCCTGGGTTCATGCAGTTCTCCCACCTCAGCCTCCCAAGTAGCTGGGACTATGGGCACTCGCCATCATGCCTGGCTAATTTTTTTTATTTTTGTAGAGATGAGGTTTCACCATGTTGGCCAGGCTGGTCTTGAACTCCTGAGCTCAGGTGATCCACCTGCCTCTCCCTCCTAAAGTGCTGGGATTACAGGCATAAGCCACCACACTGGCCAAGTGAACATTTCTTGCAGTCCCCTACTCTTGCACATTTAAAGTTTTTCTTCAGAAGCTATCTGTATTTCTTTTAATATAAAAATGTCTTCTGGAATCTTTTTTTTTTCTTGAAACAGTCTCACTCTGTTGCCAAGCTGCAGTGTGGTGGCGTGATCTTGGCTCACTGCAACCTCCATTTCCAGGGTTCAAGCAATTCTCCTGCCTCGGCCTCCCAAGTAGCGGAACTATAGGCATGTGCCACCATGCCCAGTTAATTTTTGTATTTTTAGTAGAGACAGGGTTTCATGTGTTGGGCAGGATGGTTTCGATCTCTTGACCTCGTGATCCACCCGCCTCGGCCTCCCAAAGTGCTGGGATTACAGGCGGGAGCCACTATGCCCAGCCATCTTCTGGAATCTTCTAATAAAGTTGATGACCCAGGAAAAAGCCCTGGGTTTGTCTGTGGTTTTATATATCTCCTCATACGTTACCATAAATCTCAGGAGTATATATACCAGGGTCTAAAAAACAGAAATTTAAAATAACAGAAATGTGAATCAGAAAGAACCATGGAGACTGTATTACCCAATCTCCCTTTCACATCATTAAACAGGTTGTCTCTCTGCTTTGCTTAAACACATCTAATGATGGGCTCTCCATTTTGAGTCAGCTTATACTATTGAACATTTCTACTTGGTTTTTTTTTTTTTTTTTTTGAGACGGAGTTTTGCTCTTGTTACCCAGACTGGAGTGCAATGGCATAATCTCGGCTCACCGCAACCTCCACCTCCTGGGTTCAGGCAATTCTCCTGCCTCAGCCTCCCGAGTAGCTGGGACTACAGGCGCGTGCCACCATGCCCAGCTAATTTTTGTATTTTTAGTAGAGACGGGGTTTTACCTTGTTGACCAGGATGGTCTTGATCTCTTGACCTCATGATCCACCCACCTCGGCCTCCCAATGTGCTGGGATTATAGGCGTGAGCCACCGCGCCTGGCCTGAACATTTCTACTTGTTAAAAAGTTTTGCCTTAGATGCTTCAGATCTGTTCCCAGTTTTGCCCATAATAGCACCTGAAATATTTATTTATTTATTGAAACGGAGTCTTGCTCTTTTGCCCAGGCTGGAGTACAGAGATCTCGGCTCACTGCAACCTCCACCTCCTGGGTTCAAGAGATTCTCTTACCTCAGCCTCCCAAGTTGCTGGGATTACAGGCGGGTGCCACCACACCCAACTAATTTTTGTATTTTTAGTCGAGACAAGTTTCACCATGTTGGCCAGGCTAGTCTTGAACTCCCAACCTCAGGTGATTTGCCCACCTTGGCCTCCCAGAGTGCTGGGATTACAGATGTGAGCCACCCTACCCAGCCTTAATGCAGGGTTTTACATTTCCTTCAATTAAGTTTAGTTGTGTTGTTTCTGATTATATTTTCATCCCGAATTCCCTTAGTCATTGGAAGTTACCCAGTCCCAAACTGACACATTCATATCCCGATCTGAGGACTTTTCTGCTCCATATTCAGAAATCCTTCTACCTCTATGGCTGATTGACCATACCAATGTAAGAAAGTATTGTCAACTTTTTTTGGCTATGGTCTCCACTCTGTAAAAAGGACATTATTATACTAGCTGCATATTCAACATAGTTACTTTACCTTTTAGTAATCCACACTTAAGTAATCACAAAGGAATCAGTGAATGTTTCAGAAAGTATCTGGGAGAGTTTCAAAAAAAAAAAAAAAAAGGAAAAAAGGGAGTTACATAGTTTCCAACTCAAGTGGCTTGGAAGAGATCAGCTGATAAAAATCAAACCAGACTTGATGTGGAAAGGGAAAATACTCCAGACAATAAGTGTGAGGACTGTAAAGGCTTTTGGCTCGCCTGCCTACTGAATGAGCTAAAACTATTTTCCCAAGGAGTGGCTGGGATCTGCAGCATTCCAAGGAATTAAGAATTCTGGTTTGATCCTTTTGGTTCACAGGATCCCTAGGAGCAATCCTCAAGAGCCCCAGAAACTTGGAGCGATGCCTCTGATTGCATCTCAGAGCTAAAGATTGGAACAATGGTCCCTCCCCTTTAAACCCACAGTCTACCACAAGAACATATTAAACCTTCCTTTGTGATGGGCAGCAAAACTCCCTAACTCGTCCTCCAGATCCTTCTCAAGCACAAAATAGAGCATGATAGGGAGTGAGCATTACTATCCTTCTTGTAGGCCCTCAGTTCCACCACTCTCCTAAGGGAAGGAAGAAGCCAGCCCTCAACACTGTACCTCTCTCTTGAGGCAGCAGAGAGAATGAAAGTAGGTAATGGAACAAGTAGAATGGAAGTGATGAAAAATCCTGCTTTTATGCAAATTGTAACTATAAACTCATTATAGCCAATAAGAACATTATATGGCTAAAGAATATCTCCAGCTGGGCACAGTGGCTCATGCCTGTAATCCCAACACTTTGCAAGGCCAAGGTAGGTAGAATACCTGAGCTCAAGAGTTGAAGACCAGCCTGGCCAACATGGCAAAACCCCATCTCTACTAAAATACAAAACTTAGCCAGGCGTGGTAGGGCATGCCTATAATCCCAGCTACTTGGGAGGCTGAGGCAAGAGAATCACTTGAACCTAGGAGGCGAAGGTTGCAGTGAGCTGAGATCATGTCACTGTACTCCAGCCTGGGCAACAGAGTAAGACTTTGTTTCAAAATAATAATAATAATAATATCCCATGGTTGTCAGAAAGAAGCTTTGTGAGACCAGCCTGGACAGCATGGTGAAACTCCGTCTCTACTGAAAATACAAAAAATTAGCCCGGTGTGGTAGTACACGCCTATAATCCCAGCTACTCGGGAGGCTGAAACGGGAGATCACTTGAGCCTGGGAAGTCAAAGCTGCAGTGAGCCTTGATCACATCACTACACTCCAGCCTGGGCAATGGGAGTGAGACCCCATCTCAAGAAAGAAAGAAAAAAAAAAGCTTTTAGGTACAGAGTTGATCCTTTTAAGGTTGGTCACTTTAAAGAAGTTTTCTCAGCTTCTTCATTATTGGCATTTTGAGCTGGATAATTGTTATGGGGCTGTTGTGTGCACTGTAGGATGTTTAGCAGAATACCCACTAGATGTCAGTAGCATTCTCCTTCTCCTGCCCCTACCCACCCACCAGTTGTAATAACCACAAATGTCTCCAGATGTTTCCAAATGTCCCTTGGGGGCAAAATCACCCCAGGTTGAGAACTACTGCCCTAGAAGCTCTCTAGGTTTGGTCAGCTGCCCAGCTGGTGACTCCCAGCTCAGCAGGATGTTCTCCCGGCCCCCAGCCACTCCAATAAGGTTTCAGGCAGACCTGTTCAGGCCAGTCCCTTCCTAGCTAAGAGCTCTTAGAATGACTGGAATCTCCAAATCTCTATAACTGAGCTGAAGGTCTAGTGACTCTCTGCATCTTTGAAGCTTGAGACTACCTCAGGACAGCTTTACTTGCTTTTCCACCCAAGGGCCCTTGCCACTTACTCTGTACACTAGCTTAATTTGCAGGCAATTTCCAGAGTTACCCTTTGGTGATCAATCTGCTCAATCCCTTAAAGATCTTCTCATCAAGATTATTAGAACACTGGGAAGGCCAGGCACAGCGGCTCATGCCTGTAATCCCAGTACTTTGGGAGGCCAAGGTGGGTGGATCACCTGAGGTCAGGAGTTCAAGACCAGTCTGGCCAACATGGTAAAACCTGGTCTCTACTAAGAATACAAAAATCAGCTGGGCCTGGTGGCAGGCACCTGTAATCCCAGCTACTCAGGAGGCTGAGGGAGGAGAATTGCTTGAACCTGGGAGGCAGAGGTTGCAGTGAGCCGAGATCGTGCCATTGCACTCCAGCCTGGGAGACAGAGTGAGACTTTATCTCAAAAAAAAAGAAAGAAAGAGAAAACATCGGGAGATATGATATAAAGGAAGATATCACACTATCTAGAAAAGCCTAAAGGTTTGATATTTAGCAGGGGACTTCCAATCCCTAGAGTTACGGAATAACCTCTCTCATTGTCCCTCCCACTCTGGTGGGATTCAGTATAGCATTCATTCAATATGGGAGGCCTAAAATCAACCCACCCTTCACTCTTCACTTATCTGTCCAGACTGAAGCAAAATTTATAGAAATTGAGCTCACTCACAGAAAGTACCAGATCCCGCTTGCGCCTGGAGTTCTTCTGCCCACTTCCTCTGGTCCTGCGTGGGGAAACAGTCAGCCCTAGAGAGTGTCTCAGCTCCCCAGTGCTCCCAGGGCCTGACTCTTCCAAGGCACTGTCCAGTGCAGCAGCGGAATTGAGCATGTCCTCAGGGCGAGGTGGTGGCAGCTTGGTTCCATTTTCTGGTCCTGTCTCTGAGGTTGCCCGCTGGATTGCCAGTTGTGTGGCTGGTGAGAGTTGCTTGGCATAAGCAGGGACCAGCACTCGCTGTACTGCACCCTCAGAGGCCACATAATCATCCACCAGCTAAGAACATAAAAAAGAATAGCCTATTAGCCAGCCAGGCTTAGGGGAACCTACTTAACCATCATTCTTTGGCTAAGGATAGTGAACAGAAAGTAGAAAGAAGGGGGGAACTCTAGCACAATCTTTAATGGTCAATGGCTTGTTTCTCTGGGACTCCTATGAGTGTTGGGCAAATAATTCTTGTGTGTACAGGGTCTCATGTGTTGGGTTGTTACTGTAGGGCTGCTCACAAGGACAAAGCATGTTTCTGACACTGAATAGTCTTTTATGGATTGTTCTTGGATATAAGAAATGTAGCTAGGTAAGTGTTCTGTCTGAAAGGGTTGGGAGAAGAAGTGATGACAAGAAAGAAATCAAGAGAAGGAGTAAAAAACTAAAACAGTAACAACAATAAAGAAGAGACATAAAAGAAAAATGAGCAAAGGAGGAAGATATAAGGTCAGAAATCCCTAGAGAGACTGGCAGCGACAGCTCCCCTCACCTACCCTCCATTCCCAGGGTCAGCCCATGCCCTCACCTTGATCCTACCCTGGCCACATTCGACTGTCACAGCCCCTGATATCTACCTGATTGCCTGTGCCCTCATTCAAGGACATACAGGGCCGGGAAAGGAAGGAAGGAGCAAGGGAAAGAGAGGAAGAAAGGAGGGGGGATTTCTGCAGTCAAGAAAACAAAACAGTGAAAGTGGGGACACACAGAGAGAGAGAGAGAGAGAGAGAGAGAGAGAGAGAGAGAAGCGGGGGAGGAGACTGAGATTTATAGACCTGTGAGCTGCTTTCTGCGCTGTGAAATCTAATTCCATCCTGTCGGCTTGGAGGCCTCAAAGAACCCACAGCTCAGGGCAATGCCTGGTCTGGTACCCTCCTGCCTCCCACCTTCCAGGTCCTCCTCCCTTGGGCTGGAACCACTGAGAGTCCTGACCAGCCACAGACTGGGGTGAGCAGCAGTCGCCATTACCCATATGGCTGTGCCTTCAGGAGAGCAATGACCAGTTGCTGTGTTACACTGGATGGGGAGAGGGGGGTTTATGTATTCGTTTCTCAGAGCCAGCAGATGGGCTGGGAGTTTCATCCCTCCAATCTACCCTGTGTGTTCTGCTCCTTTACTATTTACTGGGTGTCTATGCCTTGTTGTAGGGGGAGGAGAAAAAGAGAGGGCAGACGGAGAATAAGGTGGAGGAGAGCTGATAGAACTCCCACCGTCTCTCAAGTGGCATCACATCTGTTATTTTCCTATCTCTAAGATCTCTATAGTTGCTCCATCTCCTTTTCATACTTCCATGTGTGACATTCTGCAGTTCTTACTCTACTCAGCCAGGATTTTCCTGCTCATATGGCCCTTAAGCAGTCAAGAAACTGAAATAGCACAATGTGCATCCATGTCTTTTCCTGCTCACAAAATATGTTTGCTTGCTTCCTTCTTTTCTTCCCTCTTTCTCCCTATATGTTATTCTCTTACTGTTAGCACTCAGTTGGCCATTTCTTTTTCTCATTTCCCACTTTATTTCCTTTCCTCTAACTCCTTCCCGCCTTACCTCACAGTCTCTCTCTTGTGATGTGATTCTGTCTCCACATAAACTCACCTTTCTTCTGTGCTCCCTTTTTTCACTTTGTCTCCTCCCTAAGCCCTTCATTTCTACTTGTCTCTTTCCCTCCCTCTACCTGTCTTCTATTATCTTTATCTTTGTCTTCTCACTTCTTCCTCCTCTCTCCACCTCTGCCTCTCTCCTCTGTACATTCCCATCTCTCTTTGTACTGAATTCCTCTTGGCAAGCAGAGGGTCCGCGATAAAATATGAATGAGCCGTCTGTGCACAGCAGGCATCCTCGCCAGGAGAGGCAGAGCCCATGGAGCAGCCGAGACAGCTGTGGAGGAGAAGGTGCCATGCGGAGCTATTGAGGGAGAGGGAAGGGCACCCTGTCACTATACACACACCAAAAAATGACCTTCTGCCAAAGAGGCTGAGGGTTCAGGAAGAAAATATGAGAGCTGACTATCGCTAAAGGAAAAGGAAACTTGGTTTATCACAAATAGAAAGAAAAGGTTTAAAGATGGAAAGAAAAGAAGAGAAAGGAAAAAGAGTGAAAGGCCAGGAAAAGCACTTAGGAGCAACAGCCCCTGCTGCCATACTCACAGGATTGAGCAGGGGGGCCCCCTCGCTGGCAGCCAGTGTGCACCCCGGGAGCCGCATGTCCTTCTGAGTTGCTGGGAAGCCCAAAGGCCCGGGCCCTACCGAGGCTGCTCCCAGCTGCCGCAACTCCTCAATCACCACCTGCACGCCGCTGCCCACGCTGTCACACTCCTCTTCCACGGCAGACAGAGCCCTGAAGGCTTCCCCGGGACTCTCCTTGAGAGGCCCAGGCTCCTCAGGTGGGGAACTATGTGCCCGGCTTTCCCCATCTTCATCAGGGGTGGACACTTTCCCTTGCCTCAGCTCGCCCACTTCCTCCTGGAGACGTTTTAACAACTCATTGTTGGCCCTGGCAAGACCCAGAGCAGCTTCGGCCAAACCCACTGCCTTATCCACCCGCTGGTAGATAATATGCAGGAGCTGCTCCGAGCTGTGAACAGCCAGGCCATGTCCAGTCACTGTGATGGGGGTGCTGGGAGGAGGAGGATTCCCGCCCTCGGAGCCTGCGTTGCCCCCACTAGTCTCACTCCTACAGGTGCAGCAGCAGCATCTGGCCTCACTGCCACTGGGAGGGGAGAAGAGAATGGTGGCACTGAAGGACATGGCGGATGGGGCAGTAACAACACGCTTATACTGCTGGGCCGCTCCAACAGGTAGGAAGCATCAACTTCTCTGGACTCACTTTCCTTTGTCAGTGAGGGTGGTCAGAGGAGCCCAGGCCCCAAGCTGTAGGGTCTGTGAAAGAGGAGTAGACAAGCCATGAAGCACACCGTCCATGGCAGCCTCTCCTCGGACTGAGAAGGGAGACAGGTGCCTTCTATTTGCAGATCCTGTGCTCTCCTAGTACATCTCAACCAAGGCCTTCCTGATGAATGGTTTCAGAGGGTAGAGAGCATCCCTTCTGCCCCCGGCATGGAACCCCCCACCAGTGTAACCTAAGGAACAGGGAATGGATTCAGAAGGACCTACCGGCATCTGGAAAGATTACAAAATTAAGGAAGAAAATGTAGATCTGTCTTCTCCTCCTCCTCACCATCTTTACTGTAATAACAGTACTGCATTTCATTGCTTTGACATTGTTCCTTAAGGAGTTCAGAACACTTCACGTAAGTTACCTCATCTGCACAACAATCTACAGGAAACACACATTTCCCCAGAATCAGAGAAGAGACATGCAGAGAAGTAAATATATCTTTTTCAAGGTTGGAAGAAGACAGCAGAATCCAGTTATTGCTACTTTCAATGTAGTGTTTTCTTTTAACCTGATACCACTTTTTGTTGACATTAACAATCATGACAATCATGATTCTAACCTCTCTATAATTTTCATACAAAAGCATTCAGAGTAAGACTACTAAGTAAGGAATACATCCATCACTGCAGCCCTTAGCGTGTCACCAACTTCTCACTATTATATCATTAATGCTTTAGGGATGAGGGTAGGGAAATGAAATGAAAAGCTAGATTAGGGAATTGAGCTGGGGTAACCCAGGGCTGCACAGCCCACTTTCCTGCATAGCTGTATACTTGGGCTACCAGCCTCTGTAAAAGAAACTAGTTGTCCTGAATCTTCCAGCCAGTAGCCCAGAGAAATCACCTCTGGGGTCCCTTATCTTCATTTCTTGTGCTTCTTAAGGGTGGATCCAAAACTCAACAGGAATGTCTGAACAGCTATGCTGCCACTTTGCCTGCATGATCAGCTCCCCTAAAAGGAGCAACCAGGCCGGTCACAGTGGCTCACGCCTATAATCCTAGCACTTTGGGAGGCCGCGGCGGGTGGATCACGAGGTCAAGAGATCGAGACCATCCTGGTCAATATGGTGAAACCCTGTCTCTACTAAAAATATAAAAATTAGCTGGGCACGGTGGCACATGCCTATAGTCCCAGCTACTTGGGAGGCTGAGGCACGAGAATTGCTTGAACCCAGGAGGCGGAGGTTGCAGTGAGCCAAGATCATGCCATTGTACTCCAGCCTGGGTAAAAAGAGTGAAACTGTCTCAAAAAAAAAAGGAGAAACCGGGAGACGATTCAAGATGGCCGACCACTAACAGCTCAGGATTGTAGCTCCCAGTGAAAGCTCAGAGAACGAGACGACGCCACATCTTTAGACGAATTTTCGTCACTCACCGATTAGCCGATTCCCAGTGGAGGAGCCCCACGGGTCGCCAGCGTGACTCTTGTGGCCGCCGCAGCGGTTTTGCCGGCATCTCGGCGCAGCAGCTCTTCATGCAGAGCCAACGGGACTGCTTCCCCTACTGACCAGAGTTTGGAGCTCGGGGAAGTCAGAGCCGCTTGTTGCGGACTCGAGAGGGAAGCCAGACCAGAGATTCCCGGGCAGAAGAGCACCATCAGTCTTACTGCTGCTATTTAGGCTGCCACAGTGGGTGGCTCGGATCCCAGCACTGGGAATCAGTAAGTCGGACGTTGACTCAGAAAACTAATTAGAAAGGCGGTTCATCTATAATGAAGGGAAAAAAACAGCCTAAGAAGGCCGAGTATACTCAAAATCAGAACCCATCAGCAACGGAACAAGCCCTGATGGAAAAGGACTCATCAGCAACCGAACAAGCCCTGATGGAAAAGGACTCATCAGTAACGGAACAAGCCCTGATGGAAAAGGACTGTTTTCCATTATCTGAAGTAGGCTTTAAAAGGTGGATGATAAGAAACTTCTGGGAGTTAAAGGAACTTGTTCTAACCCAATGTAAAGAAACTAAGAACTTGGAAAAAAGGTTCGATGAAATGTTGAAAAGAATAGACAATATAGAGAGGAATACAAATGAACTTATGGAGTTGAAAAATACAACACGAGAACTCAGTGAAATATGTACAAGCTTAAACAGCCGAATGGATCAAGCAGAAGAAAGGGTATTAGAGGTCGAAGACCAACTTAATGAAACAAAACGACAAGACAAGAATAGAGAAAAAAGGATAAAAAGGAATGAGCAAAGTCTCCAAGAAATATGGGACTATGTGAAAAGACCTAATATACGCTTGATTGGTGTACCTGAATGTGACGGAGAGAACGAAGTCAAGCTGGAAAATACTCTCCAGGACATTATCCAGGAAAATTTTCCTAATTTAGCAAAGCAGAACACTATTCAACCCCAGGCAATACAGAGAACACCACAAAGATATTCCTCAAGAAGACCAACCCCAAGGCACATAATCGTTAGATTCACCAAGATCGAAACGAAGGAGAAAATATTAAGGGCAGCCAGAGAGAAAGATCAAGCTACCCATAAAGGTAAGCCTATTAGGCTTACAGCAGATCTCTCAACGGAAACCCTACAAGCTAGAAGAGAGTGGGGGCCAATATTCAATATACTTAAAGAACAAAACTTTCAGCCCAGAATTTCATATCCTGCCAATTTAAGCTTTACATTTGAAGGAAAAATAAAATCTTTTAGGAACAAGCAAGTACTCAGAGATTTTATTACCACCAGGCCTGCTTTACAAGAACTTCTAAAAGAAGCATTATACACAGAAAGGAACAACCAGTATGATCCTTTCTAAAAATACACCAAAAAGTAAAGAGCATTAACATAAAGAAGAATTTTTATCAACAAAAGGACAAAATAGCCAGTTAATATCAAATGGCAGCAACCCTAAAGTTAAATCAACCAAATCTCCCAATCAAAAGATACAGACAAAATCCAACGGTATATCCAAAGATATACATAGACTCAAAATAAAGGGTTGGAAAAAAAAAAAAACGTACCAACCTAATGGAGAGCAAAAATAAATAAATAAAAAGCAGGAGATGCAATTTTCACATTTGACAAAATAGATTTCAAAGCTATAAGGATACAAGGGTAAAAGGATTAATGTAACAATAAGAGATCTTAACACCCAGATACATAAGACACATAGTGAGATTTAGATTCAACGAGACAACAAATTGATAACGATATCCAGGATTTGAACTCAGAGCCAGAACAAATAAACACAATAGAGGTCTCCATTTTAAACACATAAAATATGCATTAACCACTTTAAACACTCAAAATATTGATCGGCCATTATTGAAACCCATTTTAGGAATGAAGTAATATTCCTTTTTCCCTCTTTTTCTTTTTTTCCCCTTCTTTTTCTCTTTTTCCCTAAAAAAAAAAACAAAAACAAAAAAAACAAAAAAAAAACTCAGCACTAGGCTCTGTTCCAAGGGCACAATCAAACCAATTCCCAAATCCTTTCTGTATGGGCTCTTCTGGGACATTGCTGGAACCTGTATCTGTATCCCTTAGGGTCTAGTCAGAAACCACACCTTAACCTTCCTTTCAACAGGGAAAGTTTAAAAAAATAAAAAAATAAATAAATAAATAAAAAATAAAAAAAAAAGGAGAAACCAGAATGTCAGTGATAACTAAACTGTCTTTCTTTTAAATTACTGTAGTTAAGCAAGTAAACTACTCCAGGAGAGAAAAAAAGGGGGAAGAAAGTTGATTTGTACCACTGAGAACACTCCAAGGAACTTAATAAATATTGTCATTTTCTAAATGATACTTGATTGTATAAAAAAAATCCTTCTGATGCTCCATAAGTGACAAAACCTTAGTATGTTTACAATTTCCCTAAGAGATGCATTTCTCTCTTACACTGTAAATTAAAACATCACAATTAAAAAGAGAGGAGGGAAAAAAAGAGAGAGAGAGAGAGAGAAGGGGTCGGGTGGAGTGGCTCACGCCCGAAATCCCAGCACTTTGTGAGGCTGAGGCAGGTGGATCACCTGAGGTCAGGAGTTCAAGACCAGCCTGGCCAACCTGGTGAAACCCCATCGCTACTAAAAAGTACAAAAATTAGCTGGGTGTGGTAGCAGGTGCCTATGATACTTGGGAGGCTGAGGCAGGAGAATCACTCGAACCTGGGAGGCGGAGGTTATAGTGAGCTGAGATCACGCCATTATATTTTAGCCTTGGCGACAGAGCAAGACTCCATCTCAAAAAAAAAAGAAAAAAAAGGAGAGGAGGGGCCAGGCGCAGTGGCTCACGCCTGTAATTTCAGCAATTTGGGAAGTTGAGGCAGATGGATCACCGGAGGTCAGGAGTTCAAGACCAGACTAACATGGTGAAACCCGTCTCTGCTAAAAACACAAAAGTTAGCTGGGCGTAGTGGCACATGCCTGTAATCCCAGCTACTTAGGAGACTGAGGCAGGAGAATCTCTTGAACCCAGGATGTGGAGGTTGCAGTGAGCTGAGATCACACCATTGCACTCCAGTGTCTGTCTCAACAACAACAACAACAACAACAAAAAAGCCAGGCGCGGTGGCTCACACTTGTAATCCCAGCACTTTAGGAGGCTGAGGCAGGCGGATCACCTGAGGTCAGGAGTTCAAGACCAGCCGCTGAGGTCAGGAGTTCAAGACCAGCCTGACTAACATGGAGAAACCCTGTCTCTACTAGAAAGACAAAATTAGCCGGGCATGGTGGTGCATGCCTGTAATCCCAGCTATTTGGGAGGCAGAGGTTGCGGTGAGCCAAGATCATGCCATTGCACTCCAGCCTGGGCAACAAGAGCAAAACTCCATCTCAATTAAAAAAAAAAAAAAAAGAAAGGAGAAGAGGTGATCAGGATAATTTTCTATATATTGAGGGTTTTCTTTTTCTGTTTTTTTTTTAAATTTTTTTATTTATTTTTATTTTTTCGAGACTGAGTTTCGCTCTTGTTACCCAGGCTGGAGTGCAATGGCACGATCTCAGCTCACCGCAACCTCCACCTCCTAGGTTCAGGCAATTCTCCTCCCTCAGCCTCCCGAGTAGCTGGGACTACAGGCACGCACCACCATGCCCAGCTAATTTTTTGTATTTTTAGTAGAGACGGGATTTCACCATGTTGACCAGGATGGTCTTGATCTCTTGACCTCGTGATCCACCCGCCTCGGCCTCCCAAAGTGCTGGGATTACAGGCGTGAGCCACTATGCCCGGCCCTCTTTTTCTGTTTTTTAAATAGGCAATCTCATTTCAGAAATAGGCAATATCAATGCCTCTGAGGTACTAAAACAGAAATCTGATGATGCATTTTAATTACATTTGGTTATTAAAGTATAGTCTTTAATTTGCTCTTTCCACCCTTTATATCAGAGAAACAGCTTTTTCTGTGCCAGATACTCACTTCTCGCAAGAACTTAACTCAAATCCATTTACAGCCTCCTTGTCATTAGAGTCACTGGGAGGCCCAGCTAAACCTGAAACTAAAGGTTAAACCAAATTAAAACTAAAGGTTAAAGGAAAGCACCAAGCAATTCTATGTCAATTTATAGATGAATCATTTATGTATTCTTTTCCTTCCTAAATAAGGGCCTACACTGCTCCTGCAGGGCTTTTTCTTTTTAATTCTTTCTATAACGTACATCATGCAGGGAGTTTGCTCTTAAACATGGATGCTGTGGGCAAAGAATGTTTCGATGATAGTAAATGATAGTATTCAAATGCTTGCCAGCTGGGTTCGGTATTTGTAAAGTCAGTAATTAAGATGAATCAGGTTGGGACACTGGGCGAGTTGTCTAACTCCTTTCTGGTATCAAACTCTCTTGCCTCATACACTTACTCTTTCTTGCAAGAGGCTTTTATCCCTGCCAGTGATATGCCTGCCTCAAGCTCTTCCCCTCTCCTTTGTTTTTATTTATTTATAATTTTTTTGGACAGAATCTTGCTCTGTTGCCCAGGCTACAGTGCAGTGGCGAGATCTTGACTCACTGCAACCTCCACCTACCAGGTTCAAGTGATTCTCCTGCCTCAGCCTCCTGAGTAGCTGGGATTACAGGTGGACACCACTAGATATGGCTAATTTTTATATTTTTAGTAGAGACGGGGTTTCGCCATGTTGGCCAGGCTGGCCTTGAACACCTGACCTCAGGTGATCCACCACCTCAGTTTCCCCAAAGTGTTGGGATTACAGGTGTGAGCCACTGCACCTGGCCCCCTCTTCTTTAAATAGTCTTTCCTTGGTCTTCTTTCCAAAAGAGTGCTGTACTGCAGGTTAAAAAAATAAATGGGTGGCCGGGCATGGTAGCTCACACATATCATCCCAACACTTTGGGAGGCTGAGGCAGGTGGATAACTTGAGGTCAGGAGTTCAGGACCAGCCTGCCTAACATGGTGTAAACCTGTCTCTACTGAAAACACAAAAATTTGCTGGCCATAGTGATACATGCCTGTAATCCCAGCTACTCGGTAGGCAGAGGGAGGAGAATTGCTTGAACCCAGGAGGCAGAGGTTGCAATGAGCCACGATCACGCCACTGCACTCCACCCTGGGCGATGAAACGAGACTCTATCTCAAAAAAAAGGTGAGGTTCTCCTCTGGCCACACCACTTATGAGCTAGGTGAACATGAGTAAATTATTTCACTTTTCTGAGTCCAAGTTTTCTCATCACTGTCTACTTTGAGTGTTTTTTGTGAAGATTATACATAATATATGTAAGGCACCGATAGAATGTTGACACATGGTCAGTGCTCCACTAGAAATGGCTGGATGATATTATGATTATTCCTGTAAACTTTTGTGTTCCCATCCTGGACACCCATCCTGATTCCTTAATCTTTTTTTTTTTTTTTTTTTTAAAGAGACATGGTTTTACTATGTTGCCCAGGTTGGTCTTCAACTCCTGGCCTCAAGCGATCCTCCCGCCTCAGCCTCTTGAGTAGCTGGGTTCACAGGTGTGAACCACCACCTTGACTCCTGATTCCCTAATTTTGAATAAAATGCAATGGCTTGAAATAGAATTTGGGGAAAACTGCCCCTAAATTTATGTTGAATTCCTAAGAAATAATAAATTCCTCAAGTCTATGAGGAGGCATTTCTAGGTATAAAACCTTCTATGATGCAAATTAGAAAGGTAATTGAGAAAACAGAGTATTTGCAATGTACTTGCTATCATGACCTGGTCTCAGACTAAGGATAATATTTTATGCTAGTTTTTAATGCTAAATGTATTTTCCTATTGTGAGTCCAATTTTTTCCTCAGTTTCTTTTCTGCTTTTCTACTTTGTGTATTACCATACTATGTTCATTTTAAAACATCACATTCAGGGCAACAAATAGTTCTTTTATTGAATTAACCTGCCTTTAAAAACCTTGTACAGTGTGTTCTAGCACAATGGACATTCAAATAATTCTTTTTTGGTTTCCATGGACACTATTGCTGACTTAATTTCCCAGCCTCTTGCCATAGTCTCTCACCTAAACTCTAAGACATGGAAAGAAATTGGTATCAGCAGGTAATAAACAAGTATTTCACATTAGATTTACTAACCAGGTAACTACTTAAGTGCTGGATAAATGACTCAAAGCAAAACATTAATTTCATTAGCTGCATATATCCTCATTAAAGAAAGTGAGCTGGTGGGTGGGGTAAAGTGTTTCTAGGTTCATATATATATATATTAAAAAAATATATATGTATATATATTTTTTTGTTTTTGAGATGGAGCCTTGCTCTGTTGCCTAGTCTGGAGTGCAATGGGGTGATCTTGGCTGACTGCAACCTCTGCCTCCCAGGTTCAAGTGATTCTTCTGCCTCAGTCTCCCAAGTAGCTGGTATTACAGGTGTGCAACACCACCCCTGACTAATGAATCCTGACCTCAGTGATCTGCCCGCCTTGGCTTCCCAAAATGCTGGGATTACAGGTATAAGCCACTGTGCCCAGCCTAAAAAAATTTTTATACGTATGGCCATGTTAAAGGATGATCCACCAAAATGGAGTGCACCTACTAAGTACTCAAATGAAGGGAAGACAAAGTCTCCACCTACAAGGCATTTACCGTGTATTTGAAATGGGAATGTCTAAAGAACACGGGATGTTCTACACATGGACTATCTAAAAAACAAAGTGAAATACACACAAGTCCTAATAATATGATAGACTGAAAAATTTCTGAGGAGTTATTTCAAAATAATGGAAAGATTAACAAAATGAAATTATATTGAGAAAGAAGTCTTACAGAAGAAAAGCTTCCAGTTGAGCCTTGAGCAATGTATAAGATGAACTGATAGGGTAGTAAGACATTCTAGAGAAAAAAAAATACTTAAAAAAAAGACTTAACAGGGTGCATGTCAGAAGTCATGAGTAAGGAGAAGAGACAGAGATAATAGAGATGGAGTATAGAGATAATTGGTTAAAGACAGCTGCAAGATTATAAGCCTGAGAGTAACAGGATGGTACCACCACCCCTAACAGAATGACAGAAATGAGGCAGTTGAGAGGAAATACTATGGCCAGGTGTGGCTCATGCCTGTAATCCCAGCACTTTGGGAGAAGAGGATCGCTTGAGCCCAGGAGTCGGAGACCAATCTGGGCAGCATAGCGAAACCCACTCTCTAAAAAATAAAAAGAGAGGAGACACCAGTATGTTAGAGAAGAAGTGTATTTATTTAACATTTTAAATTTCAACTGATGGCAACATGTTTAAGTAGAAAGTCCTGAAAACAACTGACTAGGTCTAATAAACAGAAAAAGATCTTCAATATCGTGACTAATTGCCAACATACATGACAGTAGATGTCACACTTAGGCTTGCAAAACAGATATGCATTTGGGGTTCATTTCAGTATTCATCTAATTTAAATACATGTGAAATGAGCCTTAAGTATTAAAAATGCACTTTTCAATACTTTTGGTATTTTTCATAAATATTTAGATAAAAAAGAAAGAAAATTCATCTCCTTTAGACAGACAGTTCAGGGTGAGACTGTCCATAATTTTAACTATCCCTTTCTTCCCAATTCACATTTTTGTTAGGACTAAATATATCACACTCTTGGCAGTTCCCTTGCTTGCTTTCTCCCCATTCTGAGTTTGAATTTTCTGCATGACTGAGTTCACCTCCAAACTATGAAAAATAAAAGTTTTCTCACTATTTAATAGATGTGTATGATATGGTATCACTCAGATGATATATGTTTTTATAATGGGCCCTTGACTCATTCAGGGTCATGCTAGCAATATACTTCCTTAAATGTGATTACTGAAAGCATGGCAAGTCATAACATAATCTTCATTTTAAGAAATAAATAAGGAAAATGGCCACTTATAGCTCCTGCTGTGTTGGTCAGTCCTACTACTCTACTTCAAGGTGCAAAATGGTTCACCTGTCAAAAGGTTCTCTCAAAACCTATTTCTATCAGAAATGAGCTCCTTATCAAGCAGCGGGTAAGCAAATACCATAAAACACTATTTTCCCACATTTTAAAAGAGTGACTTGTCTGATGATCTGCCAAAAATATAAGACCTTATTTTTAGGGGTAAAAAAGTGAATTGTAGACCCAGAAGGCCGAATGGGGTCTTAAAAGGATTCCATGTAATCTGAAAATTCCACGTATATTTCTATAGCAGGATGAGAATTTTTAACACAGCATAGAACAGTCCCTTTTATTACATTTGCTAAAGTGAACCTTGGTAAGATTAGTATTTCCGGTTTCAGGTTTGCCTAATGTAAAGGACACACTCAATTTATGGAGAAACTGAAAAATGAAAAAGTAGCTCCTAAAACTCTCTCTTGTGCCAGTGAGAACTTGGTAAATGTTAGTTGATTAAATATTAGTCAAATATGACAAGGTGGACCTCAGGGACGGCAGAATAATTTCCAATGGGTCAGTGTGATTCAGCTACGGGCAGGGCGATCGCAGCGACGCAAGCGGCAGAGATCGGTCACTGCTCTCGAGGCCGCAGGGGACAGGGCGACTCGTCACTGCGCCCAAACATACAGTGTGCTCTTGGAGTCCCGAGTAAAGGGGGTCATTCCTGAGAGGGCTGCGGAGAGCAGAGTGGCCGGAGGGGCGGCTGGGGATCTCGCCGGGGAGGTAGACTACATGGCCCCGAGCTTTGAGACTTGGGCTGGGGCGGCGATCGCCGTGAGAACTGACGCGGAGGTGCCATTTAGCAGCCCTACGGATGCTCTACCTCGTGTGCCCCACGCTAACGCACCGGCTGACTCAGCGAGGCCGGGACGGGCGCGCGGGAGACGGAAGAATCCGCAGGGCCTACCCGTGTACCCAGCCGGCGCGCGCACGCGGGGAGACACCGCCCTGCTTGCCTTCTGGCTTCTGGTGATTGGTGGTTACAAGATGGTGGGGAAGCAGGGCTACGGACACTATTGGCTGGAAACACAGTCACTCAAAAAGCCAAGGATGGGGGGGGCCTCCTCAGGGAGGGACAAGACTGAGAGGCTTTTTCAAGGCCGTCAGACGCCATCTTTAGCTTGTTTTTGTTTACTTGCTTTTGTTCGCTGCTGTTCACAAAGCTGCGTGTACACGATTATAAGTACCGTGGCCACAGATCGGCTTCACCCATTGGGTGGTGGACGACTTTTAGTTACTGCTGGCCTTGGTTACATTTCTTTCAGATGTCACCTCAAACTAGCAGTTCCTCATAATTCGAAGAAGTTTCCAATACTAGTTCCCCAAGGATTCCCAGGCAAATTAAGAGTTTAGTTTTGCTTTGCTTTGAAAGGCCAAGCCAATTATATATACACACACACACATATATATATATATATATATATATATATATATATATATGCGAGGAATTCTTTCCTTTCTTAGAAAGAAAAAGCAAGAACAGTGGATATGAGCCTACGTTCCTGGATGTAGAAATCAAATAGCTTAGGAAATCAGGGACGCGGGCTCTGCACTGTTCTAGGGAGAGTGTTCCCTATTTTTTGAGAAGATAAAAAGTAAGATAAAAAGTATGTGAGATTACCTGTAGTGATGTGAAAAGAGTTAAAAAGAGTAAAACTCCATTAAGAGTCCCATCACTAGCCCGACGTAGTGGCTCACGCCTGTAATCCCAGCACTTTGGGAGGCTGAGGTCGGAAGTTCGAGACCAGCCTGACCAACATGGTGAAACCCTGTCTCTACTAAAAATACAAAAATTAGCCGGGCGTGGTGGCACATGCCTGTAATCCCAGCTACTACTGAGGCTGAGGCACAAGAATCACTTGAACCCAGGAGGCAGAGGTTGCAGTGAGCCAAGATTGCGCCATTGCACTCCAGCCTGAGCAACAAGAGCAAAACTCCGTCTTAAAAAAAAAAAAAAAAAAAATCCCATCACTGCTGAGATCACAAAAGTCACTAGAATCTGACTAGATTTCAAAGAAATGCAGGTCTGAACTTGTTGGATGATCCACAGTCGAGCCAGCATTTATTAAGCACTGCTCTGACTTGAATTGTTAGAGAATAAAAATATACTTTAGCACAAGCAACAAACCCAGAAAGCCCAAACAGGGTCACTTTTGTTATAAATTTGTACAAGTAATTTTATTGCAGTCGGTATTCAGAAGTCAAATACTGCTTGAAATAAAGTAGGATGCTAGCTGAGTAATAGAAATGCATTATTATACAGAAGTTTTGTTGTAATGAAATTTAAATTCCACAGTAGATCCTTTTTTTAATCTTCTGGTTGTTACTGCATTTGTGACATTCCAGTTTCTCCCTCAACAACCCATATACTTACTATGTTTTCACTTCAATCTGCAAATACAAATTTGGATACCAGAATGAAGAGAGAATAGGGCTCCTATAAAACAGGAAGCTCTGCTCTGAGAGCCTGTTTTCCTCTAATTCACATACTTTTTTCCTTTGACTCTCAGAAATAGGGAGAATGCTTTTCATTCTAAAAATGCAACATGATAACCAAAAGGCATTTCTTATCCCTTCTATTATTTGCCTTTGCCTCCTCTTGGCTCCCCATCGTCATCACCATGAACAGTTTTTGAGAATTAAACTTGACTGGATTTTTTTCCTAATACTTTGCTAGCTGTGGAGCTTTTCGAATAAATTTCAACCAATAAACGATCATTTTGTCAAAAAGCCAAGAAATAACTTTCCTTCTGAACATACCAACCAAACCACACATAAAGGCCAAAATATACACAGCTGTACATTTAAGAACATGAGACAATAAAAATTAAAACCACTTAGGCAAAACAGTCACTGAAAGCTTTGAACCACAGATTCAATAAATTGCCTACTCTCATTTGCCACAGGGACTATATACTCCTTGGCAATTACTTAATTATTCATTCTGATCCTTGAGGAGCAGAAAAAAATATAGTAAATGCACATAGAAAGTGCCTAAGTATGCTAAGCATAGGATTTCTTCTAAGCTCTGCTTTGCATACTAAATGTTTTGATCACATTTGGGAAGACAACAGAAAAAAAATTCACATCCTAGGGGATACTTTGCACACATAAAACCAGAGATATTTATCACTTGGGAAAATAAAATCTGATATGGCACATATACACACATGTTGTACATATACACAAAGAATAATCCCCAAGTTATAACTTTAAAAAATTATTTGCTTCAAACACAGGCACACACACACACATAAATGTTCTAACGAAAATGTGTGTGAAAGACACACTGTAAGAAGGTCTTTCCCCCTTCCCTAGGGATATGAATGTCTCCATTATAATATCCCAATATTAACCTATTGGCCTTGGACAATTGCCACATCCCAGCCACTTGGTTTTGGTTCTGGGGGGTGGGTGTGTAAAAAGCACGCAAACGCTTTGTGAGGGAGCTTCAAATCTCTCTCTGCTTCCTTCGATGCTGCCTGTAGCAGAAATTTACATTATCCCTTCAGCCCGATTAAAAAAATCTATACTTCCCAAGCGGCTAAATTTTAAAGTCCTTCAACCACAAAAATTTACCAGTTCTTAAAATGTGATTTAAAAAAAGAAAGAAAAAACTATAAATTTAGCTGGAAACGGTTGTACACGACCATCCTGCTTCTCAACTTCTTGGTATATTTAAAACCTTTACCAGGAAAAAGAAAGAGGAAGAGAGACAGAAAAAGAAATGGGGGAAAGAGCAAATTCCCCTTAGCAACAGTTTCCTCACCCCAGCACTGCTACAGATCTCTATTTTTAAAAAAATTGAAAACACACACAAGATTAAGGAGGAAAAAAATGGAAAAAGGATACCCGAAGGTCGTATGGCTCTTTGTATTCGTGTGTGTGCAAAAAGGAGGACTCGCGTAGCCCGAGCCGGCAAGCCCCGCCCCTCCCCGGACGCCCGCCCGGATTGGCCGCCCGCGGCCGCTCCGGCGCCCCGCCTGCAAGCACACGCACCGCGCCCGAAGCGCCAATCCCGGAGCGGGGGCCCATGAGGGCCGCCCGACTCCCGACCCTGAACCTTGCCCGAACCTTGGCAGCCCCACTCGCACCTAACCCCTTCCCTACCTCTCTCCCTTTCACTTTCTCATCGTCCTCTCACCTTTTTCCATGTTTTTTTTTTTTTTTCTCTGTGAAACAAGGCCCAGTCACCAGCATAACAATCCAGTGAGCGAACTCCGGACACAGTTAGATTGGGTTAACTAGTCAGTAACATTCTAGACTGCTACTAAACATCAGAGACTTGGTGCTTGGGCCCCACTCCGGGTTTCCAGGTGTGGGTCACGTCTGTTGCTTAACACCCCCACGTTTAAATGAACATTCACATATGGAACATCTTTCCGGAGAGAGGCGAAGTAGTCTTACACTTTGGGGATTGTTTTTGCATAGCCCGAGCTCTACCTGGCTCAGACCATATTCTCAAGAAACTAAAATGGCTCCTCTTTATTTCCTGCGAGAAGATCGCTGGTATACCTGGATTTTAAACCACCCATAATCTGGTCCCACCCACCTATTTTTTTTTTTTTTTTTTTTTTTTTTGGTGACACAGTTTCTCTGTCACCCGGGCTGGAGTGCAGTGGCATGATCTCGGCTCACTGCAACATCTGCCCCGCCTCCCCCGGCCCCCAACTGCCTCCCTGCCCTTCCTCATCCGGTCCCCTCTCTGCCCAAGCGATTCTCCTGCCTCAGCCTCCCAAGCAGCTGGGACTACAGGTGCGCACCACCGCATCCGGCTAATTTTTTGTATTTTTAGTAGAGACAGGGTTTTGCCATGTTGGCCAGGCTGGTCTCGAACTCTTGATTTCAGGTGATCCGCCAGCCCTGGACTTTTTTTTTTTTTCCAGTGGTGCGATCTCGGCTGACTGCAACCTCCGCCTCCCAGGCTCAAGCGATTCTCCATTCTCCTGCCTTAGCCTCCTGAGTAGCTGGAATTACAGATATGTGCCACCACGCCTGGCTACTTTTTTTTTTTTTTTAAGTATTGACGGGGTTTCACCATTTTGGCCAGGCTGGTCTCTTGACCTCAAGTTATCCGCCAGCCTTGGCCTCCCAAAGTTCTGGGATTACAGGCGTGAGCCACCATACCGACCAGCTGTTTGTTCTTAGTTTCCCCTACCCTCATTTTATCAATCTTGTATTATTCCTTTGCTCAAGTGGTCTTTTTTTGCCTGAATGATGCATCTTCCCTTCCCTGACTGGTCAATTCTTATCCATTCTCTTTCAGTACAGACCACGCACTTCCTTCTCTCTGTTCTCATCAGCATAAACTTCATGCTTACTCCAGTTAGCAGCAGGTAATGTAACTCTACCTTGATTCACACATTTTAGTAATTGCACTCCAGTAAACTGTTTGAGATCCGTGATCACATCTTTTTCATATCTTTTTTTTTTTAGATGGAGTTTCGTTCTTGTTGCCCAGACTGGAGTGCAATGGCGCAATCTTGGCCCCAGCTAATTTTGTGTTTTTAGTAGAGACGGGGGTTTCTCCATGTTGGTCAGGCCGGTCTTGAATTCCCGACCTCAGGTGATACACCCACCTTGGCCTCCCAAAGTGCTGGGATCACAGGTGTGAGCCACCACGCCCTGCTGAAATCAGCAATCATGTCTTAATTTGTTTTTCCACCCACAAACTGATTCTTATTGAAGTAGCTGGCATAATTGTAGATGTTTAGCAAACACTGACCAAAAAATCATTTATAATGGCCAGGCGCAGTGGCTCACGCCTGTAATCGCAGCACTTTGGGAGGCTGACATGGGTGGATTACCTGAGGTCAGGAGTTCGAGACCAGCCTGGCCAACATGGTGACACCCCATCTCTATGTAAAAAAAAAAAAAATCATTTATAATTAAGTAAGTGAATTTGTTTTCTAGCTTACACACAGATTTTGAAACTCGAATCCCACAAGAATTCGCCTTCTGTAGTAAGTAGCAATTTGTGAGCACTTATTGTGCAGGAATTGTTCTCAACAATTTTATAAATAATAATTTAGGTACTATTATCATCCCCATTTTAGAGATGAGATTAAAGCACAGAGTGGTATAACAATTTGATGAGGGTTGTATAGTTAGTAGATTTGAACCCACAAAATCAAGCTCTGTAACGCAAGTTCATAACTATTATACTGTGCCTCACTGGCTTTAAAAAACAATTTAAGACCAGGCGTGGTGGCTCACGCATGTAATCCCAGCACTTTGGGAGGCCAAAGAAGGGAGATCACAAGGTCAGCAGTTCGAGACCAGCCTGACCTGCATAGTGAAACCCCATCTCTACTAAAAATACAAAAAATTGGCCAGGTATGGTGGTGAGGGCCTGTAATCCAAGCTACTCTAGAGGCTGAGCTGGGAGAATTGCTTGAACCCAGGAGGTGGAGGTTGCAGTGAGCCGAGATCGCCACGGCATTCCAGCCTGAGTAACAGAACAAAACTCTTTCTCATTTAAAAACAAATTTTTTTGGCCAGGCGCAGTGGCTCACATCTGTAATCCCAGCATTTTGGGAGGCTGAAGTTGTGGATCACTTCAGCTCAGGAGTTGGAAATCACCCCAGGAAACATATTGAAACCCCTGTTGCTCCTAAAAATACAAAAATTAGCTGGGGCAGGAGAATTGCTTGAAACCCAGGAGGCAGAGATCGCAGAGCCGAGATGATGCCACTGCACTCCAGTCTGGGTGCCAGAGCGAGACTCTGTCTCAAATAATAATAGGGATGAGACAACTACATGCAAAGTATGATCTGGGTCAGAAGAAAAAATGCTGTCCTGGACACTACCAGGATAATTGGGGAAAAATTAAATATGGCCTGGATATTAGATAATTTGATTATAGCAAAGTTAGACAAATTAGTGGCATCACCATTTTACAAGAAACTGAGGTTCAGAGAGCACTTGCTACACGTTACATAGCTAATAGGTGACAGACCTAAATCCCCAAGCCAGACGTCGTATCAAGCTGTTCAACACACACACGTTTTGACACTGGCCATCACTCAGGCCTTGTCCATACAGTTGTTGGTTCTCAAAGTCCAGGGCATTGGTAGGCTCTAGTTCCCAGCAGAAAGGCCCTGTGCCTTCAGTGTTGTTTTCACCCTGGCAGCACCCTAGCTTAGGTAATAGCTTTGCCTTTTACCTGAAAATAAGGTGCTAGTGTTTATGTTCTCAAGGGTTATAGACTTTCTGTGTTTCTTTTCTTAGAGACAGGATCTCACTATATTGCCTAGGCTGGCCTCAAACTCCTGGGCTCAATGGATCCTCTTGCCTCAGTCTCCCCAGTAGCTGGTGCATGCTACTGTGCTCAGCATATGTTTCTTTTTTTTTTTTTTGAGACGGAGTTTCCCTTTTGTTACCCAGCGTGGAGTGCAATGGCACAATCTCGGCTCACTGCAACCTCTGCCTCCTGGGTTCAGGCAATTCTCCTGCCTCAGCCTTCTGAGTAGCTGGGATTACAGGCATGCACCACTGTGCCCAGCTAATTTTTCGTGTTTTTAGTAGAGACGGGGTTTCACCATGTTTACCAGGATGGTCTTGACCTCCTGACCTCCTGATCCACCTGCCTCGGCCTCCCAAAGTGCTGGGATTACAGGCTTGAGCCACCGTGCCCAGCCAGCATATGTTTCTTTTTATGTGTTTTCCATTTAAACTTAAAAAAAAAAAAAAGCTGGGCACAGTGGCTCACACCTGTAATCCTAGCACTTTGGAAGCCCGAGATTGGCAGATTATAAGGTCAGGAGTTCAAGACCAGCCTGGTCAGGAGTTCAAGACCAGCCTGGCCAGTATGGTGAAACCCCATCTCTACTAAAAATATAAAAATTAGCCAGCCATGGTGGCATGTGCCTGTAATCCCAGCTACTTGGGAGGTTGAGGTAAGAAAATCACTTGAACCTGGAAGGCAGAGGTTGAAGTGAGCCGAGATCATCCACTGCACTCTAGCCTGGGCTCCATCTCTCAATAAATAAATAAATAAAACAAATAACACAGGCCTGGCTGGGTGCGGTAGCTCATGCCTATAATCCAACTTTGGGAGGCCAAAGAGGGTGGATCACTTCAGGTCAGGAGTTTGAGACCAGCTTGACCAACAGAGTGAAACCTGTCTCTACCAAAATACAAAATTTAGCTGGGTGTGGTGGTGCACGCCTATAATCCCAGCTACTCAGGAGGCTGAGGCAGGAGAATTGTTTGAACCTGGGAGGCAGAGGTTGCAGTGAGCCGAGATCACACCACTGCACTCCAGCCTGGGTGACAGAGTGAGATTCTGTCTCAAAAAAAAAAAAGGGCTAGGCACTGTGGCTCACGCCTGTAATGCCAGCACTTTAGGAGACCAAGGCGGGTGGATCACAAGTCAAGAGATCAAGACCATCCTGGCCAACATGGTGAAACCCCGTCTCTACTAAAAGTACAAAAATTAGCTGGGCGTGGTGGTGTGCACCTGTAGTCCCAGCTACTCAGGAGGCTGAGGCAGGAGAATAGCTTGAACCCACGAGGTGGAGGTTGCAGTGAGCTGAGATCGCCATTGCACTCCAGCCTGGCAATAGAGCGAGACTCTGTCTCAAAAAAATAAAAGCCAGCCATGAGATCACTAGAAAAACATTAAATATTAACTCTTGATGAGAATGTACTAGGACATCTCATATTCTCAAATGTACAGATGATATATTTTCTTTTCTTTTTTTTTGAGACAGAGTTTCACTCTTGTTGCCCAGGCTGAAGTGCAACGGCACGATCTCAGCTCACTTCAATCTCTGCCTCCCGGGTTCAAGAGATTCTCCTGCCTCAACCTCCAGAGTAGCTGGGACTACAGACACCCACCACCATGCCCAGTTTAATTTTTTGTATTTTTTTTTTTTAATTTGAGACGGAGTTAAGCTGTTGTTACCCAGGCTGGAGTGCAATGGCACGATCTCAGCTCACTGCAACCTCCGCCTTCTGTGTTCAAGCAATTCTCCTGCCTCAGTCTCCCGAGTAGCTGGGACTATAGGCGCGCACCACCATGCCCAGCTAATTTTTGTATTTTTGGTAGAGACAGGGTTTCACCGTGTTGGCCAGGATGGTCTCAATTTCTTGACCTCGTGATCCACCCGCCTCGGCCTCCCAAAGTGCTGGGATTATAGGCATGAGCCACCTCACTTGGCCTAATTTTTTGTAATTTTAGTAGAGATGGGGTTTCATCATGCTGGCCAGGCTGGTCTGGAACTCCTGATCTCAGGAGTGATCCACCTGCCTTGGCCTCCTGGGATTACAGGCATGAGCCACCACACCCAGACACAGGTGATAAATTTTTTTAAAAATGTTAGGACAGGCCAGGCACAGTGGCTCAAGCCTGTAATCCCAGCACTTTGGGAGGCCAAGGCAGGTGGATCACGAGGTCAAGAGATCGAGACCATCCTGGTCAACATGGTGAAAACCTGTCTCTACTAAAAACACAAAAAATTAGCTGGGCATGGTGGTGCCTGCCTGTAATCCCCGCTACTCAGGAGGCTGAGGCAGGAGAATTGCCTGAACCCAGGAGGTGGTGGAGGTTGTGGTGAGCCGAGATCGCGCCATTGCACTCCAGGCTGGGTAACAAGAGTGAAACTCCATCTTAAAAAAAATAAATAAATAAAAAATAAAATAAAATAAAATCTTAGGATAAAGGGAAACAGAAATGTTAATAATTATTAAAATCAATAGTTATTGAGAGTTTATTTGGTGCCAGGCACTCTGTATCTCATTTAACCAATTATGTGGGATAAATAGTATTATACTTTTACTGAGGAGAAAACTGAGACTTAGAGGGGGACTAGTAACGTCCCTAGAGGTCACTGAGCTAATTAATACAATGTTGGTCACTAGTGGAAGAATAG
This sequence comes from Callithrix jacchus, assembly GCF_049354715.1. Classification (NCBI taxonomy): domain Eukaryota; kingdom Metazoa; phylum Chordata; class Mammalia; order Primates; family Cebidae; genus Callithrix; species Callithrix jacchus. The sequence goes on from NC_133509.1 coordinate 57,385,530, forward strand.
TTTGAACCCAGGTGTGCTCACTGCAGAACCTGTGCTCTAAATTATTCATTAGTCTCTGTCTACATTGAAATGCACTGCCTTGCTGTTACCCTCTTTTGCTCTCTTGTTCTGTCCATGAAAGACAAGCTGTCTTCGCATCTGAGTCACGGCACTAAAAAAAAAAAAAAAAATTAAGGAAAGACAAGCTGTCTTCACTTTGATGATCAATGGAATGTTCATAACTGCCATACAGTCTCCTGGGATATATTTTTAATTATGAGTCCATTTCTCCAAAGATCAAAGTTAAGTTGGAAAAGCCATATTTTTTTTTTTCTTTTTTTTTCTTTTTGAGACAGGGTCACTTGCTGTGTCACCCAGGCTGGAGTGCAATGGTGCAATCATAGCTCACTGCAGCCTCTATCTCCCAAGTAGCTCAAACCACAAGTGTATGCCACCATGCCCAGTTTTTAAAAAATTTTGTAGACATGGAGTTTAACTATGTTGCCTAGGCTGATCTCAAACTCCTGGGCTCAACTGATTCTCCCACCTTGCTTTGCAAACAATTAAGGCACAGTGCCTGGCCTAAATTTCTAATTTTCCCCATGGTCAGAGGAGAATCTTTGAGTAGAAAATTTGAGTAATGCATTTGTGTACTATTAGGTAATGAGAACAGGGAGAACATATACTATTTTCAACTAAAAATTACAATTTTCAACTTGAAAACATCTGAGATTTCAAATGTTAGGCTTTACAGATGACTTGTTGATTGAGGAAAACTGCTTATTTGGCTTTGAATCAAGCATATCTTTTATTTTAAGCTGTTTCTGTTCAATGAGATCCCAAAGGAGCCTCTCCTACAGTGAAATGTAACTTCCCCTAGAGTGACGCCAGGAAGCTGTTTCTGACAGTCGTTTCTTAACACATGGGAGAGCATTTTAGAACAGGAGCGGAAGGAAATCCTAGAGCCAGTTGAGAATAGTCCTAAAAGACACTGGAGAGCAACGTATGAGAGAGCTGAGATTCAAAGTTGAGAGGGTACAGAGAGGTGGAAGGTAATGCAAAGGAAATGACAGACAAGGAAGACGGCAGGCCGCAGAGAACAGTACTCAAGGAATAGAGAAGAAGGGGTTTGTGTTGTAGCAGGAGTGAGAGTAGATTCGATTTTAAAGAAAAAAGTTCTGAATTTGTTAGATGCAAAAATTTAACAAAAATTGTAGAAGCAACTGGAACATCTTAAGATCAGTTTAAAAAAAGTGTCAAAAGTAAAATAAAATAAATTAAAATGGAATAACAGGCCAGGCATGGTGCTTACTCACATATGTAGTCCCAGCACTTTGGGAGGCTGAGCTGGGTGGATCACCTGAGGTCAGGATTTTGAGACCATCCTGGCCAACAGGGTGAAACCCGTCTCTACTTTAATATATTTATAATTTTTAAAAATATATTTTATTTGCCAGAGAGAAAGGTCATGTTACCCACAAAGGCAAGCTTATCAGACTTACAGCAGATCTCTCAGCAGAAACTCTACAAGCCAGAAGAGAGTGGGGGCCAATATTCAACATTCTCAAAGAACAGAACCTTCAGCCCAGAATTTCATATCCAGCCAAACTAAGCTTCACAACTGAAGGAAAAATAAAATCTTTTATGAACAAGCAAGAACTCAGATATTTTATTACCACCAGGCCTGCTTTACAAGAGCTTCTGAAAGAAGCATTACACACAGAAAGAAACAACCAGTATTAGCCTTTCTAAAAATACACCAAAAAGTAAAGAGCACCAACATAAAGAAGAATTTACACCAACGAATGGATAAAACAGCCAGTCAACATCAAATGGCAGTAACCCTAAATTTAAATTGACTAAATCCCCCAATCAAAAGACACAGCCAAAACCCAATGGCATTTTACATCCAGACCTGTTTCACATGCAAGGATACACAAAGACTCAAAACAAAGGGATGGAGAAAGATTTACCAACCAAATGGAGAGCAAAAATAAATAATAAATAAATAAAAAGCAGGAGTTGCAATTCTCGTATCGGAGAAAATAGATTTTAAAGCAACAAAGATATAGTGGTAAAAGGATCAATGCAACAACAAGAGCTAACGATCCTAACACCCAGATACGAGACTTAGATTCAATGAGACAGAAAATTAATAAGGATATCAAGGACTCGAACACAGATCTGGAACAAGTAAACTTAATAAATATTCATAGAGCTCTCCACTTCAAATACACAAAATATACATTCTTGTCAATACCACATCACACCTACCCATAAGTTTAAATGAAACATTGATTGGCCATTATTAATACTCAATTTTTTTCAAAATAAAGCAATATTTCCATTTACTCTCCCTCTTTCTCTTCCTCTTTCTTCCTCTCCTTTACTTATTTTTTTTTTTTCTTTCCTTCTCTCAAAAAAAAAGAAATCAACTTGTAAACCTCTAGATCCAGGTCGGCAACGTCTCTCTCATTGCTTGATTTCCTTCCTTCCCTTCCCTCCCTCCCTCCCTCCCTCCCTCCCCGCTTCCTCCCTTCCTTCCTTCCTTCCTTCCTTCATCCCTTCCTTCCTCCCTACCGTCCTTCTTCCCTCCCTCCCTGCTTCCTCCCTTCCTTCCTTCCTTCATCCCTTCCTTCCTCCCTACCGTCCTTCTTCCCTCCCTTCCTGCCTTCCTCCCCCCCCAAAAAATATATATATTTTATTTTACTAAATTACTAAATTTTATAGATTTACTAAATTTTATTTTTAAATTACTAAAAATAAAAATTAGCCAGGCATAGTGGTGGGTACCTGTCATCCCAGCTACTCAGAGGCTGAGGCAGGAGAATCGCTTGAACCCAGGAGGTGGAGGTTGCAGTGAGCCGAGATCACACCACTGCACTCCAGCCTGGGCGACAGAATGACATTCCATCTCAAAAAACAAGCAAACAAAAAACGAATAACATAAATGTAAAGAAGAGAATGAAAGCCAGGTTCAGTGGCCTACACCTGTAATCCCAGCATTTAGGGAGGCTGAGGCAGGCGGAACACCTGAGGTTGGGAGTTTGAGACCATCCCTACCCAACATGGAGAAACCCCATCTCTACTAAAAATACAAAATTAGCCGGGCATGATGGCACATGACTATAGTCCCAGATACTCAGGAGGCTGAAGCAGGAGAATGGCTTGAACCCGGGAGGCAGAGGTTGCGGTGAGCTGAGATCGAGCCATTGTACTCCAGTCCGGGTAACAAGAGCAAAATGTCGTTTCAAAAAAAAAAAAGAGAGAGAATGAAGAAGGCGAAGAGGAGAAAAATGGGTAGATAGATGCCAGCTATTAAATGTAGAAGAAATAACATAATTTGAAAAATCACCATTTGGCAAACCTCAATGCAAAAATTAATAGGAAGGTGCAAGGTTGTGGGACAACAGGATATTCACATCATCTCAGATAATCACTGTATTAGTTTGCTAGGGCTGCCACAACAAAACACCATAGTCTGGGTGGCTTAAACAACAGAAATTCATTTTCTCTCAGTTCTGGAGGCTGTAAATCCAAGAGCAAAGTATCAGCAGTGTTGGTTTTTTCTGAAGCCTCAGTCCTTAGCTTGCAGAGAGCTACCTTCTCACTGTGTCCTCACATGGTCTTTCCTCTGTGCACCACAGGCATCTCTTTGTATGTCCAAATTCCCTCTTCTTATAAGGACACCAGTCAGACCGGCTCTACCCTAAGTGTCTCATTTAACTTAATCACTTCTTTAAAGACTCGATCTCTAAATACAGTTTAATCCTGAGGTACTGGAGGTTAGGGTTTCAGTATATGAATTTTAGGGGAACACATTTCAGCCCATAACAATCACTCTATTTATTTGTGAGGATTCTTGCTCTGTCGCCAGGCTGGAGTGCAGTGGTGTGATTTTGGCTCTCTGTAACCTCTGCCTCCTGGGTTCAAGTGATTCTCCTGCCTCAGCCTCCTGAGTAGCTGGGATCTCCTGATCTTGTGATCCGCCTGCCTCGGCTTCCCAAAATGCTGGAATTACAGGTGTGATTACAGGACCAGACTTCGCCCGGTCCACTCTACTTATTATTAGTTTACTAATTAATTACAAATGGCAAACGTACTTCTACAATAAAGATGTCTAGCAGACATGAATAAACTTGCCGTCACCAATAATAGAACAAACTGACGTTATGTGCCTCTTGATGTGATACAATGAGAAGTATACAAAATTACTTAAGTAATATTTTTGCACTCCAGCCTGGGCAACAAACAGAAAACATAATGGGTACAATTTCACAAAATAATTAGGCTTTAAGATGAGTGTGTGTATTTGAAAGTTTCCTGATAATTGTTTCTTTTCTTACAGATTCAAACTTTTCATGGTGTCTATAAGTAGCTCAAAGGCCAGAATGTTACTTTTGAATTCCCAAAGTTTCAATTGTAAATAAAAATGACTAAATAAAGTATCATTCACAGTTCTATGTTTGTTTGTTGTTTTAGACAGTTTTGCTCTTGTCGCCCAGGGGCTAGAGTGCAATGGCACGATCTTGGCTTATTGCAATCTCTGCCTCTTAGGTTCAAGTGATTCTCCTGCCGCAGCCTCCTGAGTAGCTGGGATTACAGGCACGCACCACCATATCTGGCTAATTTTTGTATTTTTAGTAGAGACGAGGTTTCTTCATATTGGCCAGGCTGGTCTCAAACTCCTGACCTCAGGTGATCCACCCACATGGACCTCCCAAAGTGCTGGGATTACAGGAATTAGCCACCTCGCCCAGCTGAGAATATCTTACTTCTTAGGAGACACATTTAGTGGTAAAGGGTTGAGATCTCCATTACTTACTTTCAAATGGTTTGGGAAAGTAAATATATACAAATAAATAAATGGATGTAGACATATAGAGATAAGGCTTTGTGGTTAAACAATAACAGTGAATCTATGATGTTTATATGGGTATTTGTTGTACTATTCTTTCAACATTTCTAAAGTTTTGCATTTCTAAAGTTTTAACATTTTGAAACTTTACAAAATTAAGAATAGATATTTGCTTGAAATATTTAGATTCTCAGCCCCTTCTAGAGGCAAAGAAAAGGTCTCATGGACTCTAGGGTTCTCTGATTTATTTTAGGGCTACATCGTCAGAAAATTCCAAAGTGCACACAGATGACCACCTAGGCTGTCAAAGCATTTTTTTTTTTCAAAAGGTGGAAGAAAAAGAATTGGTGACAATTCTAGATTGTAAAGAAAACCAAAACACAAAGAAACATGGCTTGTCTGCCTTTTGGGGGCATGGGGCTTGTTGATACAATTTATTCTCTTTCACCATCAGGGATTAGTCCTACCCTTATGAAGAGCAATGCACTCAAGCACCCACACATCCAGGGACCACCCACACATCCAGGGACCAGAGTTTTAGCTAAGCCTCCTTCCATGGGTCTAAAATAAATGAAACAAAATATGCTAAGGTAAATAACCTACAGAGCTACACGTGGAGCCTAGTTCTTCAGGGACTGACCTCATTTTTTGTGGGACTAATCCTGCCTTTTGAAGAAAAAGACAACAGGGCTGCAGAATCTGGAAAAGGCAGAAATGGGCAGGGCTCCTTCTGAAAACTGGTTTTTACAACATCTAGTTGCCTTTTTTTATAACTAGGGGATGGCATAACACTTAAAAAACTCACAAAACAAGCAATGTTAACTTGTCTTAATTTTTTAAATTAATATATGTTTCATAGTTTTTTTTCCTTTCTTTTTGTTTTTTGAGACAGAATTTCACTATTTCATTTAGGCTGGAATGAAGTGGCACGATCTTAGCTCACTGTACCCTCCATCTCCCAGGGTTCAAGTGATTCTCCTGCCTCAGCCTCCTGAGTAGCTGGGATTACAGGCATGTGCCACCACACCTGGCTAATTTTTGTATTATTATTATGTTTTTTTTTGAGACAGAGTTTCGCTTTTGTTACCCAGCCTGGAGTGCAATGGCGTGATCTTGGCTCACCGCAACCTCCACCTCCTGGGTTCAAGCAATTCTCCTGCCTCAGCCTCCTGAGTAGCTGGGATTACAGGCATGCGCGGTGGCCCAGCTAATTTTTTGTATTTTAGTAGAGACGAGGCTTCACCATGTTGACCAGGATGGTCTCGATTATCTGACCTCGTGATCCACCCTCCTTGGCCTCCCAAAGTGCTGGAGCCACCGCACCCGGCCAATTTTTGTATTTTTAGTAGAGATGGAGTTTTCCCATGTTGGCCAGTCAGGTCTTAAACTCCTGACCTCAGGTGATCCACCCACCTCCAGCTCTCAAAGTGCTAGGATTACAGGCATGAGTTACCATACCCAGCCCATTGTCTGTTTAAGAGCAGCAAATAGCATTTTAAAATTAAACAATATGAGAGTCACAGTGCTAAGAAGGGTAGGAACCTCTGGCAAAATGACACCATAGTGAAATCATTCATTAATTCTTTTTTTTGAGATGTAATCTCATGTGTCGCCCAGTCTGGTGGAGTGCAGTGGCTGGTGTGATTTCGGCTAACTGCAGCCTCTGCCTCCAGGTTCAAGCAATTCTCTTTCCTTAGCCTCCTGAGTAGCTGGGATTACAGGCATCTGTCACCATACCTGGCTAATTTTTTTTTTTTTAGAGGTGGGGTTTCACCAAGTTGGCCGAACTCCTGACCTTAAGTGATTCACCTGCCTCAGCTTGCCAAAGTGCTGGGATTATAGGTGTGAGGCAATGCACCGGCCTCATTAATTCATTTATTTAAAATGCATTTATTATATATCTTTCCTCAGTAGCCAACACAATGCTAGACGCTGTGGAGGAACAAATACAAAGTACAGTATAGTGCTTAACTGAAAAAGCAGGCAGGCATGCTGCCGTGAAACAACCAGACACACTACATAGATGCTCTTTGATGCGACACATGCCTACGGCTGTTTTTTGTTTTGTTTGAGACAGGGTCTAACTCTGTTGCCCAGGCTGGAGTGCAGTTGTGTGATCACAGCTCCCTGCAGCCTCATGTCCCAGGTTCAAGTGATCCTGTTGCCTTAGCCTTCTGAGTTCCCTTAGCCTCTAGCTGGGACTAGAGGTGTCTACCACCACACCTGGCTAAATTTTAATATCTTTTGTAGAGATGGGGTCTCACTATTTTGCCCAAGATGGTCTTTAACTCCTGAGCTCAAGTGATTCTCCCATGTTGGCTTCCCAAAGTGTTGGGATTATAGGTGTGAACCATGGCAACTGGCCCTAAGGCTGTTTAAATGAGATACAGAACAGTGCTGACCCCTAGCTAAGGACCACACTTGGATTGACCCACATTTATGCATATTTTTCCTCTTTTTTTTTCTGAGAGTTTCACTTTTGTTGCCCAGTCTGGAGTACAATGGCACTATCTCAGCTCACTGCAACCTCCACCTCCCAGGTACAAGTGATTCTCCTGCCTCAGCCTCCCGAGTAGCTAGGGTTCCAGGCATGTACCACCACACCTGGCTAATTTTTTGTATTTTTAGTAGAGGCAGGGTTTCTTCATGTTGGTCAGGCTGGTCTTGAACTCCTGATCTCAGGTGATCTGCCCGCCTCTGCCTCCCAAAGTACTGGGATTATAGGCGTGAGCCACCATGCCCAGTCTGTATTTTCCTGCTTTAGGAGGTGCTTGAAAATGTAGGACTATGCTGAATATGTTGTGTTGGTTTAAAATGCTCCATTGCTTTCTTTTCTAAAGATGCTCCATTGCTTTCTTTTCTAAAGACTGAGCTATGAGCACAAACTCAAGACTCAAGGGAGACATGATGATTGTGAGCCCTCCCACATAACCCTAGTGCTCGGAGGATTCCCTCTAATCAGACAATACCACACATCACCACTGGAGATAAACTGCTGCGAAAAAAAGCCTATGTATTGTGTGAAACTCTGTATGCATGGGGAGGCTTAGAGTGCACAGATGTCCCTGGGTTAGTGATGGTATTGAGGCCAGAATGAGAAAAGAGCTGCAGTAATGCAAAAACATCCCCTCTACCTTGGTGCCTTGTAGCCTACACATACTTCTACTTGAACCTACTTATTTCCCTTCTTACCTGATACATGTGCTATTCCTCAGTCTTCCTGAGAGGTGGCTTCCCTCTCCTGACTTAGGCATCCTTGGCTCTGATCTGCAGTCATGTATGGAGAAAAGAGGATGAGTTATGTGTGTGTGATGTGTGTGGCCAGGGAGTATGGAGGTGTGGGGAGAGGCTTTTTAGTGAACCTAAAAACAAATTTTCATAAGTAGTGAATCTGTGATCCTGCCTCATTCACCCTGTTACTCTTATGAGAGAGGTTTCTAATTTTCTGTCTTTGGCCTGGGTGGATTGAGAAGGGGGTTGTGAGAGCCCAAACCTCCTTTCCAACCTCTCAGAAGTGGTATAGACACAGAGAGATTCCTGCAGAATTTAAGTGACTGTGACAGTACAGGGGCAACACAGAGAGAGGCACGTGTTCATTATGTATGGCTGGAGAAATTATCTGTCTCCAGGGGGACATGTTTCACTGTGCATTAACTTCGAGCCGCTTCCTTCTTCCCTGTTTTTCTGTCCTCTCCCTCTATCACTGTCCTTCTCAGTCTCCTTTCCCACTCCCTGTCTCCCCACATTCAGAGTCCAGCTCTGCCTGTCAATGTCTCCATCCATCTTTCTCTGCTACATTCTCGTCTCCCTCTGCACTTGGCTCAATCTCACGCTTGCTGTCTGGGAGTCGATTTTCTGTTTGTCTCTGGTTTGTCTCTTGTTCTCTCTAGTTCACTTTCTCCCATTCCATCTGTGGTTTCCTCTGTAATACCAGCTTTTTGGGTACCCTGCAGCTAATGGTAACCTTTTCTTGTTACATTAAAGCTTATAAGCAGCACTTGGTTTATTGATTGATTGGTTTTTATCTAAACTCTGCAGAGGAAAGATAATTTTTATAAAGTGAGAGAGCAGAGAGAAAACATGGAATGAGGCAAAGGGAGGAACAGCCTGAGAAGATGGGGAGGGGGATAGGTAGCAGGAGGCATCAGAAGACGTCGAACCCATGGTGTCTTATTTCCTTTCAAATAAACTAGGTCATATCTTTATGGCTGATGACAGCTTAATCTGGACCATAAAGGGTTAAATACCAACTTAAGCTTGGCATCTAACTCAGAGGCAAAAGCTTACTGGAGAAATGAGTTGGGTCAAATAAGCCCAAGAAGCTGACATGGGTAGAATTTCTTCTGCTTGACTCACTAACAACTGCAAAGGGGATATTTTAGAAATGTTTTTTATTGAAATGCTTCAGTGGGGGCAGAGCCCCTGGAAATCAAAACTTGGCTCTGAAGCCAGGCCTGGGGAGCATGGGAGGCTGACTGGGGGGAAAAACAGGGTGGCCCAGGTCAGGCAGAAGGTGGCAGCAGCTACTGATTGGGGCAGTTCTGATTGCTGTGTCTGCGCTCCCTCCTGCCCGCTATAATTAAAGCTTTCCTGTATGATTCTGGCTTCCTGAAGGGAAACTAGAATTTATAAAAACAAACAAGAAACAAACGCAAAACAACAGAGATGCTTGGTTGCAATATATGTATATTTTAAATTATAGAGCACTGCTGCTGGTCAGTTTCAAAGACTTATCTGTTATAGCCCTAGGAGCTGGTCAGGGGGAAGATCTAATAAAACAAACAAAAATAAAAGAACATTAAAAACCTAAATGTATGCATCTAAAATTAGATATGGTCATGTAGATTCTATCCTAACACAATCATCCTATCCTTGCTACTCCTGACACAAGGGAAATACTGCCCTCAACATTTCCCTCCACCTTTTTTCCTACTTTACTCTCTTTTCATCCCACTTCTTGCTTCCTTCCCCTAACAGGCCACATAGAATCTGTGGGCCAGAATAAATCAGTTGTTTTATTTCCCCTCGGAGGATGTGACCTTCCACTCCCCAAATGGCTTTGACAGTTTTCTCATTTGCTAGCTGAGGAGGATATCAAGAGACATTGACCTTCTGGTTTTGCCTAAAGAGGAACATTCAGTAACTATTATGCTTCAGTCTCTGATTTGCGTTAACTGTGCCCTTCCTCTCTCCTCCCCCACATCCTTACCTATCTTTTCACCTTCCTTCATGAACATTCTACTCACCCCAAAGTGCCCTGCTACTCCCCACAGCCCTCCCTTGCCTGGTGTGCAGATGCTGGAAGGCTAGCAAAAGAGAGCAAGGGGCCTCCAGGAGTATTTGCTCCCTATTTAATCAGATTAGTTCCATCCCCTACCCCAAGGAGCCAGATTTTGGTGTTACTGAGCTATCTGTTGAGGGAAGAGAAATTGTCAGACATCAATTAAAGAGCCCAGTCCCTTGGATGCCTGGGAACTGCCGAGAGAAATTAATCTTCCAGCTATTTAAGGCAATTTCCTTTCCATCATCCTTTGTCAAGAGGACTGTACTGGGAAATGAATCTGATGGGAGTCCCTGAACTGGTACACTCCACTCAAAAGCATCTCTCCAATCCTACGCAGCATCCATCATCCCCACACAAGCGGAGACACATAACATTGCTGCAAAGCCAATTCCCCACCCCCAGTAACCGGCAGCAAGAAATCACAAATGCGCAGGGCGGATACCACTAGTCTACGGACTTGCAGTTTTTCCCTACCTCTGCTCCATTTTCTTCCCAGAAAAACCTACCACAAATTGAGTTCTTCTATTAAATCGCTCTTTTATCCAAGACCCAGGAAGGTAGATCAACAGGGATATGCCAGAATAGAACATGCATTTTCTCTCCTAAGAACCCTGCCAGTGCCGAATAGGTGTTTCCGTTAAACAACTAGACCACTGCCAAAGCAAAGTGTAAGATGGAAACAGGGCAAAGGGTTGCATTGTTTCAAGATCATCTCTTCTCTCCAGAATGAATTTTCTGTTCATGGACCAAAGCTGGGGTCTTGTGCTCTCTGGGGTCAGGTAAGGAAATTCCAATCATCAATTCTTTTTTTATCCTTAAGCGATTTCCCAGGGAAAGGGTTTTCAAATTGTGTTCTTTGAGGTTCCAAGAAGTGCCAGGGACTATGTATGTGTATGGGGCTAACAAAGGGGTGCTGCAGGGAGTGACTGGATGGGGAAACTCAGAGGTTGAGGCTCTGGACCTCTCAACTCAACTTCAACCTGATTTTTTTCAGGCATTGGGATTTCTCCTAAGACTGCTTTTTTTTCTTTTTTTTAAAGGTTCTAATTGTTTAAAAGATCTGCAAACCAGCGTCCTGAGATGACTGTACCTGTGCTTCTCATGCAAGCAACCATTTGCCAATGGTCTACAAGAAGGGAGATGTACCTTGGCGCAGTGGCTCACACCTGTAATCCCAGCACTTTGGGAGGCTGAGGCGAGTGGATCATGAGGTCAAGAGATCAAGACCATCCTGGTCAACATGGTGAAACCCCGTCTCTATTAAAAATACAAAAATTAGCTGGGCATGGTGGTGCATGCCTGTAGTCCCAGCTACTCGGGAGGCTGAGGCAGGAGAATTGCTTGAACCCAGGAGGTGGAGGCTGTGGTGAGTGGAGATTGCACCATTGCACTCCAGCCTGGGTAACAAGAGCAAAACTCTGTCTCAAAAAAAAAAAAAAAAAAAAAAAAGAGGGAAGATGTGGCTTGGCTCCTGCCTATTTCTTTCTTTTCTTTTTTTTTTTGGAGATGAAACTTCACTTTTGTTGCCCAAACTGGAGTGCAATGGCATGATCTCAGTTCACTGCAACCTCTGCCTCTGGGTTCAAGTAACTCTCCTGTCTCAGCCTCCTGAGTAGCTGGGATTACAGGCGCCCACCACCATGCCCAGCTAATTGTTTTTATTTTTAGTAGAGATGGGATTTCACCATGTTGGCCAGACAGGTCTCAAACTCCTGGCCTCAAGTGATTGGCCCACCTCAGCCTCCCAAAGTGCTGGGATTACAAGCTTGAGCCACCACGCCCCACCTGGCTCCCGCCTATTTCAACTGTGTAGTCTGGGTCTACCCTAGCAGCAACTTGACTCCTGGGGCTCCTGAGATACTTCTCAGCAAACAATGTCCTTAGGCACGAGTCATTTGTTTTCCAAACCCCCTTTTCCGATCTAATTCCCAATTTCCCTGCATTTGACAAATGCAATTAACAAGCCTCGATCAGGTCCTGGCCGACAGCCCTCATCAATCACTACAAAGACTGCACAAGGCTGAGGGGGAAGGGAAGGTAGCTGCAGTATAGAGAAGGAGGCCTTACCCTCTCTATTTCTGTGAATGACTCCTCCAAACCTGTCTCAAAATATGACTCTGAGTTGTCACCTTCACCAACCACTTTCTGCCTTCTGGCTAAATATAAGGTGGTATTGTGCCCTCCATTCCCATTTTTAAAGGTTTCTCCCATCAACCTCCTCTATCTCCTATCTTCTCTTTAACAGAAGGCCTTGCCATCTGCTGCCACCATAGCTTGGGAACTCCCCCCAGTTCCAATAGTGCTGGGTGTGATAAATCAGCTGTTTTTCTGCTCTCAGCAGGGCCTCTTGCCCACCCACACATTCCAGTGACAATTTAGTCACTGGAATGACAATTTAGTCAGCTGCTTCCTGACCAGGAGGCTATAAACTCACCATCACTCCCCTCCACACATACACACACAATGGAGGACCAAAAGGACAAGGATCACCAGGCTTTCGGTTACTACTACTTTCACAGTCACTTCTTTGTCCTCTCCTTCCCAGTTGGTTTAAGAGTCAAGACTTACCGTCCTCACCCTTCCGCTCTACAAGTAGCCTCAGCCTTCCCTCCCCAACCACAGGGTGAGAGCCCTGGAGCCCTGCCTGGTACAGCCCTGTGCATCTTTCCACCTCATCAACTTTTCATCTCTTTGCAAACCGAATCGGGAAGTCTCTCCCTCCTGCCTGCCTCTCTCTCCTTCTCTGTTATTAGCTTCATGAGTGGGGACATTAATGTATTCACTAGACAATGTCTTCACACCACTGTTTCCTGTAATTACAGTCACCTCCCTCCCACTGTCCTAGCTTATTTGACTGTAAAGTGCTTGGAGGAGGGACAGTGTGGACAAAAGGCACAACACAGACTGAGGTTGAGAAGTGAGTAGTGTAATGTTAACATCCAAGAAAGTAAAATAAACAGTCGCCTCTGCAGCAGCTCATTAACAACTGGTAACACATAGAGGTCAATGTGCCAGAGCTTAAAAAAAAGTGTTGATATAATTGAAGACCCTTCCACTATAAATAGGATGGAGGATGGGTCACTGTATCCTTATTACCAATGACAGTCACCCCAAGAAACACAAGCAGCTGCATCCACCCTCTTTCAGGGAGCAGAGCCACTATACTTCTCATGCAGATCAGCCACATTGTCACTGGAGACTCGGATCCAGCCATCTTCCCGCACATGGTAGAGGTTGACAGCACCTCCTGAGTAGGCGTCTCTGTAGGTGGCTTGGTAGATGGCTCGACGGGCCAAATCATAGGCCTCCTCCACTTCCAGGTCATAGGAATAGCCCCGATCCATGACCCCATACGCATACACAGAGCCAGAACCTACAGAGAATGTGGCCCCTGAGATCCGGTTCCCTTCACTGTCCACGTAGTAGAGGCCTGGAAAGGGAGATGAGGTTAGCAGGAAAAAAAAAAAGATCACCCCTTTTAATGTCTAATTCATATGCCAAGGCAGTAGTTTTCTCTCTCTTCCCCGCCCCCCTTTTTTTTTTTTGAGACGGAGTTTCGCTCTTGTTACCCAGCTGGAGTGCAATGGCACAATCTCGGCTCACCACAACCTCTGCCTCCTGGGTTCAGGCCTCCGCCTCCTGGGTTCAGGCAATTCTCCTGCCTCAGCCTCCTGAGTAGCTGGGATTACAGGCACGCACCACCACGCCCAGCTTATTTTTTGTATTTTTAGTAGAGACAGGGTTTCACCATGTTGACCAGGATGGTCTCGATCTCTTGACCTCCTGATCCACCCGCCTCGGCCTCCCACAGTGCTGGGATTACAGGCTTAAGCCACTGCGCCCGGCCTTCCCCTCTCTCCTTTTCTGAAATGGATTTGCTCTTGTTGCCCAGGCTGGAGCAATGGCACAATCTTGGCTCACTGCAACCTCCACCTCCCAGGTTCAAACGATTCTCCTGCCTCAACCTCCTGAGAAGCTGGGACTAAAGGTGCACACCACCACACCCAGCTAATTTTTGTATTTTTAGTACAGACAGGGTTTCACCATGTTGGCCAGAATGGTCTCAATCTCTTGACCTCGTGATCTGCCCACCTCAGCCTCCCAAAGTGCTGGGATTACAGGCGTGAGCCACCTTGCCTGGCTTTTTGTTTTTTTAAAGCTAGCTGGGTGTGGTGGTGCATGCCTGTGTGAGGTTGAAGCAGGAGGATTGTTTAAGCCCAGGAGTTGGAGGCTGCAGTGAGCTATAATCACACTACCACACACCAGCCTGGCAACAGAGTGAGACACTATCTTTAGAAAAACTAAACAAAACAAAAAAACTTGAAGAAATAAAATTTAATATTAAGACTCCAGGATTCTACAACATACCACTCCATCTCACCTGACCTTACATTATAATAATGTTGCCCATTCTCTCAGCACATCCACAAAGTGAGTATATATATTCCAAATGACTTAGGTTTCAAGCACAGAACTTCAGATACTGTGAAAGATAACATTTAAAACATAATCCCTACTCCCACACCAAAAGACCCCATAATGCCAGTCACTTGAGCCCAGGAAGTTGAGGTTATAGTGAGCTGTGATCATGCCACTGCACTCCATCCAGCCTGTGTGACAGAAAACCAAACTCCATAATGCCAGAACCCAAAGAGTTTAAGACTATCTGGAGAACAAGTCATATCTTACACAGGAGGATAATAAAGGCTAGAGTTCATAATCATATTGTAAAGGCCTGCACTGTCCACATGGTAGCCACTAGCCACATGTGACAAGCTGAGCACCTGAAACTAGAACTACATGCTGACATGATAATATTTTGGATTTATTAAGTTAAATAAAATATACTGAAATTAAATTTTTTTTTAAAATGTGGCCAGCATAAAATTTAAAATTACACATATGGCTCACATTATATTTCTATTGCTGGTATAGACCAGGGTTTGGCCAGGCCAACTGCCTTCATTTTTTAATTAAAATGTTATTGGAGAACAGCCACTTGTTTCCAGATTGTCTACGATTGTTTTGTACAACACTAGCCGAGTCAAGTATTTGAAACAAAGACTTAGGCCTCCAAGCCTAAATTATTTACTATTTGGCCCTTTATGAAAAAGTTAGCTGACTTGGTATAGATGAAAATTTAGAGTTCAATCCCAACTGCCTACTGGATCTCTCCAACTGGATGCCTTTGTCATCAAGTTCAGATTCAAGGTTCCTAACCCTACATACCAGTGGTTCTCCACCTACCAAACTCATCTCTCCTGTGTGCCACCAACGCACACTTCCCCCGTCTTCTGAAATTCTGCCAATGGCATCACTCATCTTTTTCCTATTTTAGTGGTTCTCACATTTCACCATGCACTAGAGTCATCTAACAAAGATTTTTTTCAAAAACGCATAGGACTTACCCTAGGCATTCTTTGTAACTGGTGTGGGGTGGGAAACAGTTATGGAACTTGTTTTTTAAGTCCTCCAGGTGATTCTAATGCAAGCCAGCTTGCGCACCACTGCCCTTATTCGTTTTCAGGTTCAGGTGATTCTCATGTAAACCTCACTCCTTTCTCTGGCCCCTTCTCAGTCCGAGTGCCATGCCCTTGCCTGGGAGGCTCACCATATGGTTCCAATGTATCCCTCTGGCTTTATGGCTTGCAATTCCCCTTCACCCGCTTAGTTCCAATTAAACTGGGCTTTCAGTTATTCCTCAAAATCCTCATGCTTCTTTCTTCGACTTTGTTCATTATGTTGCCTTTCCCTTTTTCACATCCAGGACAACTACCACCAATCCATTAAGTCTTCCCCAATTCCTCCCATCGGAAGGAATCTCTTTTTTTTTTGAGATGGAGTTTCGCTGTTGTTACCCAGACTGGAGTGCAATGGCACGATCTCGGCTCACTGCAAACCTCTGCCTCCTGGGTTTAAGCAATTCTCCTGCCTCAGCCTCCCGAGTAGCTGGGACTACAGGCGTGCACCACCATGCCCAGCTAATTTTTGTATTTTTAGTAGAGACGGGGTTTCACCTTGTTGACCAGGATGGTCTCGATCTCTTGACCTCGTGATCCACCCACCTCAGCCTCCCAAAGTGCTGGGATTATAGGCGAGAGCCACAGTACCCGGCTAGGAATCTCTTCTTTCTCAATACTCCTTCAGCATTTGACTGGTTCTTTTTATTGATTGATTGATTGATTTCTGAGATGAAGTTTCACTCTCATTCCCCAAGCTGGAGTGCAATGGCTCGATCTTGGCTCACTGTAACCTCTGCCTCCTAGGTCTCCTGCCTCAGCCTTCTGAGTAGCTCGGATTACAGGCATGCACCACCACAGCTGGCTAATTTTGTATTTTCAGTAGAGTCGGGGTTTTACCATGTGCGTCAGGCTCGTCTTGAACTCCTGACCTAAGGTGATCTGCCTGCCTCGGCCTCCCAAAATGCTGGGATTACAGGCATGAGCCACCATGCCCAGCCAAGCAGTTCTGATAAAAATGGTATTTATCTTATTCATTCAGCCTTAGATTAAGTACAGTCATCCTTTGGTATATGAAGGGGATTCATCCCAAGACCCATGCATATATCAAAATCTATGCACACTCAAGTCCTAAAGTTGGCCCTGCAGAACCTGCATATATAAAAAGTTGGCCCAGTGTGGTGGCTCACGCCTGTAATCCCAGCACTTTGGGAGGCCGAGACAGGTGATCACCTGAGGTCAGGAGTTCGATATCAGCCTGGCCAACATGGTGAAACCCCATCTCTACTAAAAATACAAAAATTAGCTGGCATGGTGGTGGGTGCCTATAAACCCAGCTACTCGGACAGCTGAGGCAGGAGAATCACTTGAACCCAGGAGGCAGAGGTTGCAGTGAGCTGAGATGGTGCCATTGCACTTAAGCCTGGATGACAAGAGTGAAACTCCATCTCAAAAAAAAAAAAAAAAAAAAGAAAAGAAAAAAGAAAGTTGGCCCTCTGTATATTCAGATTTCGAATTCTGGGAATGTATATTTTCAGTCAGAATTAGGTTGAAAAAAATCTGCATATAAGTGGACCTGCATATGAGTGGTTCAAACCCATGTTGCTCAATGGCCAGCTGTATTCTGAGGCAAGGGGATGAATCACAATGAATGTGAGGGGGTCATCAGGAAGGCCTCTTGAAGAAGGTACTATTTAAATGATGCTAAATCTCCCTGGATTTTCCTTGCTACCTGGTCCCTGTACTCTCTTACACTGTTTCTATCACCTGGAACAAAGAGTTCAAAGCAGCTAAGAGTTCAAAGCAACTATTCCAAAATGCTTCCCTGGACCACATAAAATATATGAAACTGTCCTTTCACACCTTTCAGTGAAAGGCATATTAATTTCCAAAGTAACAACCTGAGTTCCTCTCTCACATCCAGTTTTTAATTTCCTTTCATCCTCCATTGGGTAGTAAGCAAATACTCCCTATATCCTTCTATTTTTGTTTGAAAGCAAGCGAAAAAGTGGTAGGTACCCTGTAATTGTTCTACAAGATAACTAGGTCTTTAGTAAGCAGGTAAATGAATAAAGCAAAAACAAAAGGAGGAAAGAATAATTATTTTTAAGTATATGGAAGAGAAAATTAGAAAGTGACTAGCCATACTCCAGCTTTACCAAAGGAACAACTCAAAACTGGCTGAGAGGAAATGACATCAAATACAAAACTGAACTTTCTGGCAAGTTTCTTAAACGCTGGCTGGAAAGGAAAACAGGCTAAGAACTTATTTTCAGAGATGATAGAACAGGACCTCGCATGATTATAAAGGTGGTTATAACTAGCAAAAAAATAAAAGAAATGAGCTCAGGCCGGGCGCAATGACTCATGCCTGTAATCCCAACACTTTGGCAGGCCGAGGTGGGGAGATCACCTGAGGTCAGGAGTTTGAGACTTGCCTGACCAACATGGTGAAACCCTGTCTCTACTAAATGAGCCCAAGAAGCCCCTTCTAGGTCAAAGACTCTCTAAAAAAAAGAAAGAAAGAAGAGGCTAGGTGCGATGGCTCACATCTGTAATCCCAACACTTTGGGAGGCTGAGGCAGGTTGATCACCTCAGGTCAGGAGTTTGAGACCAGCCTGACCAACACAGTGAAACCCCATCTCTACTAAAAATACAAAATTAGCCCGGCATGGTGGCAGGTGCCAGTAATCCCAGCTACTTGGGAGGCTGCAGCAGGAGAATCGTTTGAACCCAGGAAGCAGAGGTTGCAGTGAGTCAAGACCAAGCCATTATACGGTAGACTGGGTGACAAGAGGGAAACTTCATCTCAAAAGAAAAAAAGAGAAATGACTAACTTTTGAGGGACAACCATTATATTATAGTCCAATACAGTAGCCACAAACCACAGATGGCCACTGAACACTTGAAATAGCACTACTGCCACATGTAGGATTCAACGAATTCTTAATTTTTTTTTTTTTTTTTTTGAGACAGATTCTCACTCTGTAGCCTAGACTGGGGTGCAGTGGCACGATTTCTACTGACTGCAGCCTCCACCTCTCAGGTTCAAGTGATTCTTGTGCCTCAGCCTCCTACATAGCTGGGACTATAGGCACATGCCACCACGCCCAGCTAATTTTTGTATTTTCGGTAGAGACAGGGTTTTGCCATGTTGGCCAAGCTGGTCTTTAACTCCTAACCTCAGGTGATCCACCTGCCTCAGGCCTCCCAAAGTGCTGGGATTACAGGTGTGAGGCAGTACACCCAGCCAAATTCTTAAAATTAATTTTGGCCGGGCGCGGTGGCTCACGCCTATAATCCCAGCACTTTGGGAGGCCGAGGCGGGTGGATCACAACGTCAAGAGAGCCAGACCATCCTGGTCAACAAGGTGAAACCCCGTCTCTACTAAAAATACAAAAATTAGCTGGGCATGGTGGTGCGCGCCTGTAGTCCCAGCTACTCAGGAGGCTGAGGCAGGAGAATTGCTTGAACCCAGAAGGCGGAGGTTGCAGTGAGCCGAGATCTCGCCATTGCACTCCAGCCTGGGTAACAACAGCAAAACTCCGTCTCAAAAAAAAAAAAAAAATTAACTTCACCTGTTTCTTTTTAATTTTTAACTACGTCCATGAGGAAATTCTATTAGATAGTGCTGGCTAGTTTTAATTAAGTCTATCACCCAATTTAATACTCAAAAGTTCTTTCTGGTCTTATTTTATTTTTAGTTTTTTTGATTCAGAGTCTCACTCCATTGCCCAGGCAGGACTGCAGTGGACAATCTTGGCTCACTGCAACCCCTGCCTCCTGGGTTCAAGCAATTCCCCTTCAGCCTCCCAAGTAGCTGGGATTACAGGTGCCTGCCATCATGCCCGGCTAATTTTTGTATTTTTAGTAGAGACAGGGTTTCACCATGTTGGTCAGGCTGGTCTTGAACTCCTGACCTCAGGTGATCTGCCCTCCTCAGCCTCCCAAAGTGCTGGGATTACAAGCATGAGCCACCACACCCAGCCTCTAGTCTTAGTCTATAGGAGAGAGAACAGATGGAAAAATATGAGTCAGATACTATACTAGTAGCTTTACATTTATTACCTCACTTAACCAAGGTAACAGATGATAAAACAGAGGCTGTGAAAATATGTGTGTATGCATGCCTACTATCACAGGTAGTCAGTGACACAGCTGATCTAACTCCATGCCTTTCCCTATAGTACAGTGACTTCCTTGAATAAAGAGAAGGAACAGATTTGGTGCAGTGGCTCACATCTGTTTTCCCAGCACTTTGGGAGGCTGAGGCTAGCTTGGCCAACATGGTGAAACCCCGTCTCTACTAAAAATAAAAAAACTAGGTCAGGCGTGATGGCTCATGCCTGTAATCCCAGCACTTTGAGAGGCCGACGCGGATGGATCACCTGAGGTCAGGAGTTCAAGACCAGCCTGACCAAGATGGTGAAACTCTGTCTCTACTAAAAATACAAAAATTGCCAGGCGCAGTGGCTCACGCCTATAATCCCAGCACTTTGGGAGGCTGAGGAGGGCAGATCACCTGAGGTTGGGAGTTTGAGACCAGCCTGACTAACATGGAGAAACTCCGTCTCTACTAAAAATATACAAGTAGCTAGGCCTGGTGGCACATGCCTATAATCCCAGATACTTGGGAGGCTGAGGCAGAAGAATCAATTGAACCCAAGAGGTGGAGGTTGTGGTGAGCTGAGATCACGCCATTGCACTCCAGCCCGGGCAACAAGAGTGAAACTCCATCTAAAAAAAATAATACAAAAATTAGCTGGGCATGGTGGTGTGTGCCTGTAATCCCAAGTACTTGGAAGGCTAAGGCAGGAAAATCTCTTGAACCTGAGAGATGAAGGTTGCAGTAAGCCGAGATCACACCATTGCACTCTAACCTGGGCGACAAGAGCGAAACTCTGTCTCAAAACCCCCCCCCAAAAAAAAAAAAAAAACAAAACTACCTGGGTGTGGTGGTGGCCACCTGTAATCCCAGTTACTTGAGAGGCTGAGGCACGAGAATCACTTAAACCTGGGGGCGGAGGCTGGAGTGAGCTGAGATCATGCCACTGCACTCCAGCCTGACTGACAAGAGTGAGACTGTCTTAAAAAAAAAGAGAGAGGAAGGAAGGGCTAAAGACCTAATCAACACATCCTCAGCACTGACACCAAACCCTTTAATTCATCTCCCCATCCAACTCCTCCTCCCTGTAGTGTCAGCCCAAGGACCACGTGGTTGCAGCTTAACTCACCAGGGCCTCTCTTATCCCAGCCACAGATCATGGTGCCCATGGACAGCCCCATGCCTTTGTACTGATACACCATGTTGGCAAGCAGCTTGGAGGCAGCTGCTACAGAGATGCGTTCCTTATTGCGAAGCTCATAGATTCGACATTGCCGAGCCAACAGCCGTTCCCAGAAGCTGCAATCTGCTGCGCCCCCAGCCATGGTGCCCAGCAGGTATGGGTTGATCTCTATCACCTTCTTCACCGTCTGGGAGGCAATGTAAGCACCTGCTGTAGCCCTGGAGTCAGCCGCAACTATGACTCCATGGCGGAACTGTTAAGATGAGAGAAAAACACAAAACAGGCCACATAAGACCACAAAAACACCCCTACATACTTCTTTTTGCATCAATCGAAACCCAGCACATCTTTCTGTCCTTCTATACTTCACAGTATACTTCTCCACATATTAATGTCACTTGAGCTTCACTTCAATCCTTTGACATGGGTATGACCCATATTAAATTCATTTTACAGGATGCGTGCGGTGGTTCATTCCTGTAATCCCAGCATTTTGGAGGCCAAGGTGGGAGGCCAGGTGCTGGAGACCAGTTGGGCAACGCAGGGAAACCCATCTCTACAAAAAGTAAAAAAATTAGCCTGTCATGGTGATGTGTGCTCTGGAGGCTGAGACGCTGGCACGACTGCACGCTAGCCTGGGGAACAGGGCGGGACCCTGTCTTTAAAAAAATCATTTTATAGATGAGGAAACTGGTTCAATGAGATCGAATGACTTGTTCAATCTAGTTACTGCAGAGTTGGGCAAGATGCCCCAAATGTCTGGTTCTTGGTACAATGCTTACCCTCACCAAGCTTCCCCTTCATGCCAGTTTCAGATACCCTTGCCTTGAGGGGCCGCCCAGTTTCCAAAACTTTGGTAAACGGTTTCAATAGCCTTCCCTCGGCCAAGGTTCATTGTTGTTGCGGTCTTTCCCCCTTCCCAGCTAAAAGTTTCTGAACAGCAGCAACCTGGGGTCGCCTAGGACATTAACCCAAGAAGCCTCTGCTTCCTTCCCGACTTACCCCCAACCCCGCCACCACCCTCTCCAACCAGAGCGAGGACAGGGGCCTCCTGGGGCAATGAAACAGCAAAACCACTGCGGTCCGAAAGAGAGGACCGAGCCTCCGCCTGGGTTGGTGGCCAAGGCCACCGCAAACTCCAGTCAGGCTGGGAGGCCAGGCAGGTCGCGGACGTTCAGTACTCAGCCTGGCAGGGCGGCTGGCTCCGCACCTTGAAGGCCAGGGTGGTTGTTCCATGAAGCATTTCGATTCCTGGCTCCTCTGGGACACTCCAGCCTGGCATGGCCAGGGTCAGCCCATCACTGGGACTTCCTGGACCCAGATCCAACAGATCTGCACGACCCCCGAGTCCGAAAAACCCGGGCTGGTTCACCGGTAGCTGTCTCTCCAACACGCTGGCTAGCGCCATGTCTAGTGTGGGCATAAAGAACTAACTCTGACAACGCCTACCAAAGATAGGCTTGGGCAACGCCTCGCCGTCATAGCTTCACTTCCTATTAAATCTATTCCGGAAAGGAGCCATTTTGACTGCTGGCAACCACGCCTCCAGAAAGAACAGCCAGATGCGAAAGACTATTTTCACTGAAGACGGTGGGGGAAATAGATGGCTTCACCAACCTTTAATTCTGAAAGGATGTAGCTGCCATCTTGGCTTTGGTCTCGCACGTAGTTTTGGATCAGAGTAACTTCAAATTCACAGGAAGTGACTGGAAACGTCCATGTTGCGCGAGGGAAGTGAGGTCGGCCATCTTTGAGAAGGGAGTGACTGGTTGAAAATCGGTTCTGAACTCTTAGTGGTGAGTCCTCACACTACAGCCTGGTGTCCAAGCAACAGGTTACATCGCTGCTGCTTCCAGCACCTTGTTAACGCGCCTTGGGTTGCCATCTTGTTTAAGGGGACCCTCTAAAATTGGTCCATTGGTAAAATGATGATCCATTCTGAGACCATTTCCCCATGATATTAAACCACAGTAATTTGTGGTAAAAAGCGCAACAAAATAAAAGTGCTGTACCTCTTGTCAGTTGCCTTAACAGTAACCGGTTTTTTTTTTTTTTCTTTTGAGACGGAGTTTCGCTCTTGTTACCCAGGCTGGAGTGCAATGGCGTGATCTCGGCTCACTGCAACCTCCGCCTCCTGGGTTCAGGCAATTCTGCCTCAGCCTCCTGAGTAGCTGGGATTACAGGCACGCGCCACCATGCCCAGCTAATTTTTTTGTATTTTTAGTAGAGACGGGGTTTCACCATGTTGACCAGGATGGTCTCGATCTCTTGACCTCGTGATCCACCCGCCTCGGCCTCCCAAAGTGTTGGGATTACAGGCGTGAGCCACCGCGCCCGGCCCAGTAACCGGTTTTTAATATCCAATATTCTCTTGACTCCTACCGTCTGGTGGAAATTCAAACAAGTAATGAATTGCCTAAAAGGCAGATGAAAGAAGAAAAAGCAAAGGGTTCAGTTTATCCATAAACTAAACTCTCAATTCAGACCTGAATAATTGTCACTAGTAATTTACCATCTCAGAGCCTGGAGGACAGTTGAGACTGCATAAATATGTACCAAGAGATTCTCTAACTTCAACTTGCCAAGGTGATGCTCTTTATTCAGGAATGTACTATATTTCATTGCCTCCCTCCACCCACCTTCATTTTTCGAATCTTTTGGGAACTATAACAAACCAGAAAGTGTGCATATGTATGAAATGTTGCCTCCTGCCTTATGGTTCTATGAAGTCAGTGTCTGGCCTTCCTTGTTGGATCCTAGCAACAACATCTATCAACATCGAAATTCCACTTTCCTCTTGAATTGGGCTGGATGCCCAATTCAGCCCCTTCTTTCCTGCAGCAGACTCTGCATATGCTGTTATTTGTTTTGTTTTTGAGATGGAATCTTGCTCTGTCACCCAGGCTGGAGGAGTGCAGTGGAACAATCTCTGCTCATTGCAACGTCCACTTCCCAGGTTCAAATGATTCTCCTGCCTCAGCCTCCCCAGTAGTTGGGATTACAGGCACCCATCACCATGCCCAGCTAATTTTTTTTTTTTTTTTGTATTTTTAGTAGAGACAAGTTTTCACTACATTGTCTAGGCTGGTCTTGAACTCCTGACCCAGGTAATCCACTCACCTTGGCCTCCCAAAGTGCTGGGATTGCAGGCATGAGCCACTGCGCCCAGCCGTATGCTGTATTTTTAATGCTGAAATTAACAACCCTTTCCAAGCCCAGTCATCAGAATGGAGTTAAGCAGGAGATCTTTGTGTTTCACACTTGGATGGTGTGGAAAATGGAGAGTGCCTCTGTTTACTGAGCATATATTATTTTGCAGTCATCCTTGCAGTGCAACTAGTCCTTCTGACTTCTTCTAGTGGGTTTTCACTCTGCCAGCAATAGCATTTGTACCTCTCTTAAGGCCCTTTTACATTTTACCTGGTTAGAAATTACATTTATCTCCTACTGGATTGTGAGCTCTTAAATACAAATATTTACTATTCATTTCTGTGCCCACTGTATGCTTAATATTTGCCAAATGAACACGTAAAAGAAAGACAGCAATGATCTTTTAGTCACAAAGGCTTGAAGCCCTTGCTCATCTTTGACAACTCTTTTCTTTCCTTCACATCCAGTTAGTTGCCTGGTCCTGTTCATTATTTCCACTGCACTGTTTCTCACATTCTTTTTCATTACAACGGATACCACCTTTGGCTTCTTATGTCCTCATTTCAGAACTGCTGAAATATTCTCCTAACTGATTTATGGGTCTAAATTGTCACTCTCTAATTCATTCTGCACAGCATCAGATTGTTTTTCCTAAAACATCATCTTTTTTTTTTTTTTTTTAATCCATTTACTCTTGTCGCCCAGGCTGGAGTGCAGTGGCGCAATCTTGGCTCACTGCAACCTCTGTCTCCCAGGTTCAAGTGATTCTCCTGTCTCAGCCTCCTGAGTAGCTGGGATTACAGGCGCTAGCCACCATGCCCAGCTAATTTTTTTTTTTTTTTTTTTTTTGGTATTCTTAGTAGAAATGGGATTTCACCATGTTGGCTGAGCTGGTCTTGAACTCCTGACCTCAAGTGATCCACCTGTCGTGGCCTCCCAAAGTGTTAGGATTACAGGTGTGAGCCATCGTGCCCAGCCTAAAACACCATCTTGATCTTAACGCTCACTTACTAAAAAATGTTCTGTGAAGTTCAGGTTCTTCTTAGCATTCAAGGCCTTCCATAATCCATTCCCAGCCTACCTCACATGAGTTCTCTGCTCCAAGGTCCCTATTCCTGGGGACCTCATGAAGGAGAAGTACAAATGATAAGTGCTGTGGTTCAGAGGTGGGTGAGGGAGTCAGTATAGATTGGAAAGAGGCTAATCATCCAAGACTGCTTTGTCAAGGTCTGGATTCATTTTTTTAAATCTCACTTGGTTCCCTCACAGCCTCTCCTTTCTAGGCCCATACCTGGGAAGGAATTTCACAATACCTGTTACTTAGGCCAGACTGTGGAATAGGATTCAAATAGGTGAAAGGAAGGTGGGAGATGTATTAGGAATAGAGGGAGAAAAGAGCATGTGATCGACGGATTTAGATCGGAGCATGGTGGGTCTTACATGCCAGCTTGGGATAGAAAAGGTAATTGGGGCTGGGTGTGGTGGCTCCCAGCAATTTGGGAGGCCGACGTGGGTGGATCACCTGAGGTCAAGAGTTCGAGACCTGGGAGGCCGAGGCGGGTGGATCACGAGGTCAACAGATCGAGACCATCCTGGTCAACATGGTGAAACCCCGTCTCTACTAAAAATGCAAAAAAAATTAGCTGGGCACAGTAGCGTGTGCCTGTAATCCCAGCTACTCAGGAGGCTGAGGCAGGAGAATCTCCTGAACCCAGGAGGCGGAGGTTGTGGTGAGCCGAGATCGCGCCATTGCACTCCAGCCTGGGTAACAGAGTGAAAACTCCGTCTCCAAAAAAAAAAAAAGAGTTCGAGACCAGCCTGACCAACATGGTAAAACCCCATCTCTACTAAAAATACAAAAATTAGCTGGGCGTGTGGCCAGCATCTATAATCCCAGCTACGCAGGAGGTTGAGGTAGGAGAATCACTTGAGCCTGGGAGGCGGAGGTAGTGGTGAGCCAAGATTGCACCATTGCACTCCAGCCTGGGTGACAAGAGCAAAACAAAACTCTGTCAAAAAAAAAAGGAAGGAATAAAGAAAGAAAAAAGATATATTCTTACCTTTCAGCAAGATTCCCAGGTGGTCCTACACCAACGAGAGGAAAAGGACTGGTTGGACCTTAGCATGCCCTTTGGGTTTCTCCAACTTTCCCATGACCATGTTTGCACTTTTTCTTAGTACTGAAACCCCAGAAAGCTATGATGCCACAGCCGCACCATCATGATGTCCAGAGGGTCCAGACTCTTCTTTGCGTATGGGTCTGTTTCTTCAAATAAATCCATTCCCACAGCACCACCTTGAGCTGCAATGTTTAGTAGAATATATGTACGGCACATGGTGCTAGAAGTAGTTGCAGCTTGTCACTCTGCCTCAGTTGACTGGCATTTTTTTTTTTTTTTGAGAGAGGGTCTTACTTTGTTGCCCTGGCTAGAGTGGATGGAGTGCAGTGGTACAATTTCAGCTCACTGCAGCCTCACTCTCCTGGGCTCCAGTGATCCTCCCACCTCAGCCTCCCAAGTAGCTGGGACTACAGGCACACACCACCACATCCTAATTTTTTGTAGAGGCGAGGTTTTGCCACGTTGCCCAGGCTGGTCTCTAACTCCCGGGCTCAAGCAATTCACCCGCCTTGGCCTCTTAAAGTGCTGAGATTACAGGCATGAGTCAACATGCCTGGCCTTGACTTTGACTTTCTGAAGGGTTAGCTGTCAGGGTCCACCAACCCCACCCCTAGAACACCCCGGTTGGTCTAAGACTTATGGACTCCACATTACGGAGTTAAGATCAGTTGTTTCTCCTACCTGGAATTACTAGCCACTCTCTTGCCATTGTGAAATATTAGGCAGAAAGGGGAGCAGGAAATAGCCACTAGAGCCTTTGGACTTCAACGCAAGTCAAAGAAGAGGTACTGTCAGATAACTGTCAGGAATGCCCTCTTTGTATACAGATAGAAGGACATATTTATCTTCAAGGCAGGGAAGAAAGAGAACTTCAGGTTCTAGTTTCCCTCATTCCTCAGGAATCTTAGCATTCTGGAATCTGCCTTTGTGGAAGGTATTTCAGCCTCCTTTTCCTCTCCCCCACTGCCCCGCTCCGTTACAGAGTTCTCTTGCTCTTTTTCCTCTTGTCTTTGCTTCGGTTTATCTTTATTATTTATTATTATTATTATTTTGAGATGGAGTCTTGCTCTGTCGCTCAGGCTGGAGTGCAGTGGCACAGTCTGGGCTCACTGCACCCTCCACCTCTTAGGTTCAAGTGATTCTCCTGCCTCAGCCTCCCGAGTAGCTGGGATTACAGGCAGTCATCACCATGCCTGGCTAGTTTTGTATTTTTCATAGAGACAGGTTTCACCATGTTGGCCAAGCTGGTCTCAAACTCCTGACCTCATGGGATTCAGCTGCCTTGGCCTCCCAAAGTGCTGGGATTACAGGCATGAGCCACTGTACTTGGCCCTGGCTAATTTTTATATATTTTATAGAGATGGGTCTTGATATGTTGCCCAGGCTGGTCTTGAACTCCTGGGCTCAAGCCATCCACCTGCCTTGGTCTCCCAAGGTGCTGAGATTGCAGGCATGAGCAACCACACCCAGCCTCAGTCAATTTTTCTTTCCCTGTCTTTCCCTTGAGTTCGAAGTGTGAGCTGAGTTCTTTGCTCCCATATCTCTGAAGGAAGTCCTCAGCACCAAGGTCTCCTGCCTCAGTGGGGTTATAGCACTCTGTTCTGACCACATCAGTGCACTGAACTGTCTTTACCTCCTCCTAGGCTGGGAGCCCTCTCAGGCCAGACACAGGGCCTTATCTGTCTCTGCACACCCAGTGCCCCGCACAGAAGGAACGAGGAGCCTAGCCCTGCTTCTTCCACTTGTGCCCACTTTTCTTTGCGTTACCCCAGCCCCCCACCCAACTCCAGATAGTTGGAGGATGACAGACGGGCGACTCTTTGGGTGACTCTCAGATGTGTCACAGGCAGCAGAAGGTGAAGGTCTGACTGCGAGGGCAGCGTCTTCCTAGTGCTGGAGACTCCACAGGCCTCATCCGGTCTCCTTTCAGCTGTCCTCTGAGATGAAGGGGGCTGCTCCATCAGCCAATCCCAAAGCCTGAATTGGGGGTTGAGGAGAAATGAAGCGTCAGCTCACATGCCTTTCTGGCGGTTCTGGCTGTGGCCCAGCTTCTCTGTAGCGTCCCTCCTCCCTAACCAGACCCCAGCCACAAATCCCTGCTCTGCTTCTTCCAAACTTCATTCAGCCCCAGGGATGGCTCTGCAGGATGTGTGCAAGTGGCAGGCCCCTGACACCCAGGGACCATCACCTTACCTGCCTCAGGCCGGCGGCTGGCTTGTGCCCCGAGGCTGTGACCCTCAAACCTTCCTGCAGATCCATGGCCCCAGACTGGCCCATGGCACCACCACCCTGGCCTTCCGCTTCCGTCATGGAGTCATCGCTGCAGCCGACACACGTTCCTCCTGTGGCAGCTACGTGGCGTGTCTGGCCTCATGCAAGGTCATCCCTGTGCACCAGCACCTCCTGGGTACCACCTCTGGCACCTCCGCTGACTGTGCCACCTGGTATCGGGTGCTACAGCGGGAGCTGCGGCTTCGGGAACTGAGGGAGGGTCAGCTGCCCAGTGTGGCCAGTGCTGCCAAGCTCTTGTCAGCCATGATGTCTCGCTACCGGGGACTGGATCTCTGTGTGGCCACTGCCCTGTGTGGCTGGGACCGCTCTGGCCCTACTCTCTTCTACGTCTATAGCGACGGCACCCGCCTGCAGGGGGACATCTTCTCTGTGGGCTCTGGATCTCCCTATGCCTACGGCGTGCTAGACCGCGGCTATCACTACGACATGACCAACCAGGAAGCCTATGCCCTGGCTCGCTGCGCGGTGGCCCACGCCACCCACCGCGATGCCTATTCAGGGGGCTCTGTAGACCTTTTCCATGTTCGGGAGAGTGGATGGGAGCATGTGTCACGCAGTGATGCCTGTGTGCTGTACGTGGAGCTGCAGAAGCTCCTGGAGCCAGAGCCAGAGGAGGAGGCCAGCCACGCCCATCCTGAGCCTGCCACTGCCCACAGAGCTGCAGAAGATAGAGAGCTCTCTATGAGGCCAGGGAAGATGATGCCAGGAGACTCCAGGATGCCAGCAGGGACTGAGACACTGTGAGAAGCAGGACTTGGTTGGGGGTGGTCTAGGCCCTGGGAACAGGTGGGAGGATGGGCAGCTAGGGGAGGGTCCTGCTGGCAGCAGCCTCACAGCATCTGACTCCAACCTGTATGGGTTGCTGGCTTCATTTATTCCAAGTCTCCATCCTTTCATGCCTCCCAGAGCTATTATGGCTCTGCCCAACAAGTTCCTATTGACTCCCAATGGATTGGTCCAGCCTCCTTCTTGGCACCAAGTCCGTCTTTCAGCGAACATTTGCAGCATTCACTGCACGCCAGACGCACGCTAGGTGCTAGACCCTCTTTTCTTGCCGTCTTCTCTGCTTTTTTCCATCATCTCATCCCCAGTTTGTCTTAGTTTCGGTCCTCTGTGTGTCTCAGCTTCAGCGTCTTTGTCTCTTTCTCCTGGTCACTTTGTCAGCATGGTGAGATGGGGCACCCAGGAGGGGAGCAGTCCCTCTCCCAATGAGGTGCAGTGATAGACCCCCTTTGGGTGGTGATGAGCTTGTCTTATCTGCTGTCCTCTGCCTTGACCATAATGACGAGAATGATTATTCCTTTACTGAATGCAGGTCTCATGACAACCCTTTGAGGTAAAAATGAGTCTCACTTTACAGAGTAAGAATCCGGTTCAAAGGGTTATGTGACTTGCCCGGGGTCACACAGTAAGCGGTGGAGATGAGGCTTAGATCCAGGCCTTCCCTCCAGGGCCCATGCTTTTTCAGCACAACTCTCCCTTCCAGGTCTCCGCCCTGCCTTAGGTCTCTTCTCTGAAGGCTCCTGGGGAGGGATTCAAGGGAGAAAGTAGCTGGGCCAAGCCCCTGCCTGGTGGCCAGGGCTGAATGAACCCTGAGGGCCTGGAGGTGTGAGCTCACAGCAGCTGCCCCCCTCCATGATGCACAGGCTCATGTGGCTTTATCTTCCAGGCCAGAAGCCATCCGCCACAGCCCACCCTTGCTCTCCAGCCTTCTGGGCCTGGTGGTGCTGCTGCCAGACTTCCCCTCCTCCTTTCTTCCCTTTGCCGTCTCTTCAGCCTCTCCTTCCTGAGGCTCCCTCTGGAGAATGAAGACAAGAGGGAGGTGGCTGTGCCAGTGGGAACTGTCTGGCTAGCACATCCTCTCCTGCTCCTCCTGTCCCTGCTCCCACTCCCCCGGAAGCCCAGACTTGAAGATACAGACTCACAGCTCCAGGAGAGCCATTGCCCCGTTCTCCCCTGGCCAAATGAGACAGAAAGCACTGTTAACCTACAAGATGGGGCCTGAAGGAAGGGTGCTGAAGTTGCTTTCCTCGCATCCAATGCTAAAGTTCCCAGTCCCAAGAATAACAGCCCCCCTGCCTTCCCTCCTGGACACCCCTCATCCCAGGCTCCAGCCTAGGCCTGAGCCTTAATCTTGTACCCCAGACTAAGCACTCCTCCAGGCAGGAGCTGGCTTGACAGACCTCCAGACTCTGGCGCAGAGTGGGTGATTGGGGATGGAGGAGGAAAGGTCAGGGAGCTCCAGAAGGGAAAACTCCAGAGAGGACACAGTGGAGAGAAATTGTGGTG